>NC_082697.1:44523863-44832290 GCF_949987515.2 Delphinus delphis
GCTGGAATAGAGGACCCCCAGGAAATGAACCTGGAATGCTGGAGACTGGGGAGAGTTTTGTCCAAAGCACGTCTCTCTCTCTCTCTCTCTCTCTCTCTCTCTCTCTCTCTCTCTCTGCCTCTCTCTCTGCACACTGTGACTTGCTAACCTCTTTCCTTTAGCCAGCAGCCTCAACTTTATTTTCACCACATCATTATTTCTGTGGCCCGGACATGCCAATGGGATGTCAACATTATTCTGATGAGAATTTTATTTTATCATGAGGATTACAGGCAAATGACATAACAGCTTTCTGTTCACCAAGGAATCTCTGGCAAAGGGGAAAAAGCAGATAATCCAGGGGAGGGGGAAGGGCACCCACTTTTATTGCACGCCTCCTAAATCCAGGTGCTTTACGTAGATTATCTGAGATCAGTTCATCCTAGGCAACAGCCTTGTGAGGATCGTCATTCAACAGACAAAGAAAGGGAGACTTAGGGGGGTTGAACAAGTTACCCAAGACCTCAAGACCTGAGCTTAAAAGCAGGCAGACGCAGGGGCCAAAGTCTAGAATCTTTCCACTGACAAAGCACCATCTCTACATGCAGAATACCTTGAACTCTTAGACTAACTCCCGAGGCTGCAGACCAGCAGGAGAGAAGTGAGGGCAGCTACCTGGTGTCTCGGGGCTGAGAAGAGGTCCACTGGGGAGCCTTGGACAAACCAGAAGCACAGCAGCTCGGGGCCCGTCTTCCTTCTCCAGACGCAGCTCTCCCCTTGCTCGGTGAGAAAGGACAGATGGACAGCCTGAGCCTTGCCTTCGTTAGGCCGCAGCCTTCCCACTTTGAATGATTCAGGCCCTCCCCTAGCTATCAAGGTATGTAGGGCTGCCCTGTCACCTTCAGCCCGCACCAGGGTACAGCAGATGGCATTCAGGCTGATTCTGCTCCTCTGGTTGACTAATCTCCCGGGCACAAGAGTAAACAGAGAGCTCGGGACACCATATGTCCCTGACTCACCGTGCTGGCCGGAATCACCGCTGTTCTCCATGGCATATGACTTCCTGGGCCCAGGTGGAAGGTGGGTCAGAGGAAACCTGCCTGAAAGTTACAGGCGGAAAGATTATAGACGTAAAGACACACATAGGGAGTGGACATCGGTTAGTCATATCCTAAATGACGTTTATTTTTAAAACCTGCTTTGTTTTCCTAGACAGCGTTCGACTTCGGCCATTCCTTCCAGGGGCCAGCACAGCACTGGCCACCGCAGACCCTCAGGGGATGTGGCTGGAATCAAAGGATTGCCTGCCTAATCCATTTCCTTTGTTTACCACTCTGGAATTTCACCCACAAGTTGAAAATGAAGCTGACTGTGGCTCAGTTGAAAGATGTCCTCTTGAGATGGGGAAGTGGCATCCTGGTAGGATATCAGTTTCTTCTGACCTCTTCAGAGCCCCCCTAAGCAGGAGAACCAAAAGGGCAAGGTTGGAGCGAGGGTCTTAGGGTGGGCTGCTCAGGGCCTGAGATAACTGGAGGTCTTCTGGGGACGCGCACTTAGCACTCATTAGGAAGATAATGGCTCATGAAACTTCTATCACTCTTTCCTTGGTCAACCAGAATACTGGGAGTATAGGTCAGTCAAGGCCAGAATTCTCAGGTGTAGGATCTCAGGAGTATTGCGCTGGAGCGGATGGACCTGTCTAGTCATTCCTTTCCCGCATACAGAGGGTGGGGTGCAGTAACCCACCTAGGTTCATACGGTGGGGAGAGGTCAACACGGATCTAGAGGTCTCTCAACGGTCCAGTGCTTTTGTCGAAAGAAAGAATCCAGTGGGACCTCCAGCATTTGAGTCATTCTGAGCCCCTGCCCTGGGACCCCAGGGATGGATGTCTGCCTTTCACACTGCAGGCTTTCGGGCCATAGCCTATACTTGGTAACTGGAGTCACAGGAAGGTTAAGAATGATCCAGAGCAGCAGTAACAGTCAAAGCCACTCTAGACCAAATCGTTAATACTATCAAGAGCTGTTCACGGCAGTTTCTCAGTCCCTATCCCTTCCAACCCTGAAAAATTTGCGAGGTGGTTCTTCTTTTTTTTTTTTTTTTTTGCTGTACGCGGGCCTCTCACTGCTGTAGCCTCTCCCGTTACGGAGCACAGGCTCCAGACGCGCAGGCTCAGCGGCCATGGCTCACGGGCCCAGCCGCTCCGCGGCATGTGGGATCTTCCCGGACCGGGACACGAACCCATGTCCCCTGCATCAGCAGGCAGACTCCCAACCACTGCGCCACCAGGGAAGCCCTGCAAGGTGGTTCTTATCGCCACTACACAGATGAGGAAGTTGAGACTTTGAAAGACCAAATGAGCCTCCAAAGGTCCACTATCAACTGGACAAGGATGGAACTTGAACTTAGCCCAGAGTCTAAGATAGTTCCGAGGCTCTATTTATAATCTTTAGAAGATAGTTCTCAGACAAAAGGGATCTTACGGATACAGAAGACAGACTGGGGATTTAATGTGGGTGCTTAAGACACTTTGAAAGGTTCCTCTTCCAGGGCAGCAGCTGACAGGTGGGTCCAGATAGAGACGCCCACAGGAGAGCTCACCTGCACTCAATACTCTTCCCAACCTCCTGTCCTGCTGGTCCCTGCCAGGAAGGACATGGGAGTTTCCCAACTTTCTTTATTCTCTGTTTTCTTTCTGTACCTTTTCTTCTAAAGCTATAATTCTAACTCAAATTCAGGAACGCTGGTAACACGGGTCCACGATGGAATTTTTTGTTTACTCTTTAGGAAGCTGGACTCCATCACTGAGGAACCCACTTGTCCAAGAGAGTGAATTTGCCTTTAAGAAACAAAATCCTAGAAAAATATCCCTCTCAGAGGATGTAGGAATAAAACCCCATGGCTTCTGGTCCAACAGAGTAGACGTTTATTGAGGAAGGAGAGCTGGTGCCAGGTTCAATCGAACCTCACCCAGGTCACTGCTGCTGGAGACAGGCAGACAGGACACAAGCCAGTAACGCTCACATGCAGAAGTGTCTTCAGCGCATGGGGTTATCTGGAAAAGAAACCACTTTGAAAAGGCTTATGCTAATATTAGCCAAGTATGTTGGAGTCCCCAAATCACTGTCTTCTGCTGGACTTCTCATTGGAACTTTGCATTCTCCAAGGCCTATGTTGCATCTCCACAGGGAGAGCCCTCTCAGCTGGCACCTCTTAAGGGATGCTACCAGCGCCCCATGTCCCACATGTAGCCCCTTGGCACTTGCCTCTCCACTCCCAGGCACAAGGTACCCAGAACTTCGTCCTGGGAGCACCTTCCTTTCTGCCTGAGGGCTTTCTCAGGCCTCCCAACTCAGAGGAAATCAGGAATCAAAGTATCCCACAGAGTAAATACCCCGGTCCCCACTCCCTGAAGTGGAGCGATTCTGATGCACACTCTTTGCTTCTCCCAGAGGCCCCCACAGGGCTGAGCCCCACGGACACAGCAATTGTGCAATTGTGCAATAACTGTGCAATTGTGCTTTAGTGCTTTCTCTTTTCTGTCTTACTCCCCACCTTCCCTACCATTGCTCACAAGGTCACCTTCCAAGGACACTGCTTACAACTGAGTCCTGCTTCTGGGGGAGCCCAAACTAATATGTGCCTCAAACTCAGCATGTTTGGGACATGTTTCTCTCCCTCTGCTTTTCCCAGTTAATAACAACACCCAAAAGCTCCCAAACAAGAGAGTTGGGGGATCTTTTTTTTTTTGCGGTATGCAGGGGGCCTCTCACTGTTGTGGCCTCTCCTGTTGCGGAGCACAGGCTCCGGACGCGCAGGCTCAGCGGCCACGGCTCACGGGCCTAGCCGCTCCGCGACATGTGGGATCTTCCCGGACCGCGGCACGAACCCATGTCCCCTGCATCGGCAGGCAGACTCTCAACCACTGCGCCACCAGGGATCATTTTTTATTCTTTTTCTTTCATGTTAGAAAACCCATCTTTCAACTGGTCACTGATTCCTAAGAATAAACCTCTAAAAAATCTCTCCAATCAGTCCCTCCTTTACTTCTAGTCCTCTCTAGATACAACCCTCCACAAAACTTTGGGCAATTTTAATGGCTTTCTAAGTCCTCTGTGTATCTTTAAGTTATCCTCTCTTCAATCTTTTCTTCATTGAGTCACATGACTTATCTTACGAAAACACAACTTTGACCACATACGGTCCTGCCCGGAAGCTTCTGATCACTGCCTGTGGGACGTCCAAGCCCCTAGCCCTGCACACACAGTCGTGAGCAGGCCCGGATGCAGCCCTCTCTTCTCAAGCTGAGCCTCCTCCCACAGGCAGCCCACCAGGCACCCTCGACTTGCAGGTCTCCAAGTCATCCACCTTCTTTGTCAACACTGGGCTCTGCACACACTATTTCTTGACCTTGGAATGTCTTTTCACGTCTTTTTTTGGTCTGATGAATTTTTATACATCCCCAAATAGCCTAACTGAAACCTGGCTTCCTGCCCCTAGCAGCGAGGCCGAGCTCATCTCCCTTCCCTTTCCGCTTGTACATCACGTTGGTTGCAGTACAGTCTCACATGCTCGTGTCTTTCTCGCCTCTTTGCTGTGGGCTCCTCAGGGCAGGGAGCTTTGGGGTTTAAGCCCCGCCCCATCTCACACCCACCAATGTCATCCCCGCATTCCTGCACGCTCCGCCCCACCCCTGACATCATCGCTTCCTCTCCTCCGCTCATCTGCTCTAGTCCCTCTGGCCTCTGGCCTCCAGCCCACCTGGAGAGTCTCCTCCTCTGTGGCTATCACTTCCAATATCACTCTCTTTAGGAAAACACCAAATTTTTGGAATTCGGTGGGAATCTATGCGCCCACACCTCCCTCATACTCTCTCCTTCTCTTTATTTTTTCCATAGCACCCACTGGCTTAGAGCATGCACTAAAATTCAGTTATTTCCTGTTTTTATTGCTTACTGGCTGCCTCTGCTTCTGAGATGATAACCTCACAGTGGCAGGGAACCGGTGAGTGCCAGTTCCAGTGACCAGGTGCAGAATTCCCAAGTGAATAAATCAATGAAAAGACACATGCACCCCAATGGTTATAGGGCACTCTTCACAATAGCCAAGACATGGAAGCAACCTAAGTGTCCATCAACAGATGAATTGATAAAGAAGATGTGGTACAGGTATACGATGGAATATTACTCAGCCATTAAAAAGAATGAAATCATGCCATTTGCAGTGACATGGATGGATCTGGAGATTATCATGCTAAGTGAAGTAACTCAGAGAAAGACAAATATCATATGATATCACTTATACGTGGAATCTAAAAATGTGACACAAATGAACTTATTTACAAAACAGAAATAGACTCACAGACATAGAAAACAAACTTATGGTTACCAAAGGGGAAAGGTGTGGGGGGGGGGATAAATTAGGAGTTTAGAATGAACAGATACACAAGACTTTATATAAAATAGATAACCAACAAGGACCTACTGTATAGTACAGGGAACTATATTCAATGTCTTGTAATAACCTATAAGGGAAAAGACTCTTAAAAAGAATATATATATATATATATATATATATATATCTGAATCACTTTGCTGTACACTTGAAACTAACACAGCATTGTAAATCAACTATATTTCAATAAAAACTAAAGTAAATAAATAATTGTATAACTTGTGTATCACCTTAGGTGTCTAAGAACGCTTTGCAAATTACTTGCCTCAAATACACAGTCCCTTGTTAAAATCCTGGTTAAAATGGCCTTTTAGTTGAATAAATAATATCTATTACTAATATTATTAACAAGTAATATTTGATAAGTATAGAATGAATTACTCAATTCTAGAAATATAACCCTAAAAAATAAAAAGAAACAGGAAAAAATTAATGTGAATATTTTGCTTAATCTAATATATCTAAACATTATGTCAGCATATAATCAATATAAAAATATTAATGAGATTTTTAAACTTTTTCTTGCATATTAAGTCATCAAAATCTAACGTGTATTTTACACCCATAGCACATTTCAATTTGGACCAGCCACCTTTCCAGAGCTTAGTGGCCCCATGTGGCTCACAGCTACCATACTGGACATGGCACGTCTAAACAGTTCCCAATTTAGGAAATGGACTCTTCTGAAAGATTGATTTTGTTTGCTTGTCTTTGTAATAAATGCATGACTGGAAATGTACCCTAAATTCTAGTACTGCAAACAAGTTACTTTTTAGGGAAGCCCACCTAAATCCTATCAATGACTCACAAATCTGACTTACTTTTCAATCACACCTAAGCCCTGATGTAAACTTAACTCCTATGGGATCTCTCACTAGAGTCTGGGCCTGCAGCAGGTCCGTGGCAGCAAGTTGAGGCTCCTTCACTATTTTTGCATAAGACCTCGTGTGTCGAGGTCAGACACCCCGCTCCCTGGGCCCCATGATTTTATGAAGGGATGTGTGAGGAGAAGGGTTTCCCCCCAGCTCCCCTCCCACCGACTGGTAGGTGTGCCTAGCTCATCCATTAAGGACGGCTGGTGTGAACATGGAGAAAATTGCTTGAAGGCCTTGGGCCAAACAATTACACCGCTTTGCCCTGTTTGCTCCTTGTTGCCAAACTGTGACCAACAGAGCGTGGCTGTGAGAGGTCATGTGTTAGTCTGGCTTTAAGAACTTGATACATTGATTACCTGGGATTTTTTTCTGGGGCCGTTTGATCTGGACCTGATGCTAGACATCTAATCCTCTCAAGTGTGGCCCCAGGAGGCTGAGGCCCAGAGAGCTGGGGGTGGACCCATTTTCCCTATGTAATGAGAACTTGCTGTGTGCCAGGCTCGATAGCTTGTTATTCTATTGACTGTCCCCAAACCCAAAGAGCGAGATTCCATTATTTTCCCTATTTCTCTGATGAGTCTTGGGAAGGTTAAAAAAGTTAGTAAGATCTCTGATTCTGACTTAAGTTTCCAGAATTTGTTGAAATTCATGGTGAAAGAAAATACAGTGAAATGATACAGTAATACGAAGCTGGGCGCTCTGGCCAACTCTTTTATGTGTATTTTTAAAAGTCACTTTCTGAGATTCGTTTCTTCTGGTCAGATGGAGAACTAATGAAGTGGAGATGGATCATTTTATTCAACCCAAACATGGTGACCCACGGGAGGTAGATGGTTGCTGGTTCTCTCGAGTCAGGGAAATGCCACCCAGGGGTCAGAGGGTCAGGTACCAGAGAAAAGTTGGCTGGGGGTTCCCCTTACGTGCTTTTCTATCCCCACATTTCCCTGGAGAGATCACCGCTTGCCCCATCACTGTGGCAGGGAACAATCCCACCAGCCTGATGATAGCACAGGACGAGCTGGGGTGCAGAGGTGCTGAGCACACCCTGCTCTGCTGCACCACCTGCGTCAGGTGGGTGATGATGTCAAAGGAGGTGGCTCTCCAAAGTGGCTCAGTCACCTGGCCTGGGGGCAGGTCACTGCAGGAGTTGTCCAGCCCACTGAAAGTATGGAAATCCTCCACCCTGACACTCGACCCCCTCCATTCATGTCCTCACCAAGGGGCATGGAAGTCCTGGGCCTGGGCCTTTGCTTCTCCTTCCAGGGACACCTGTCCTGCCAGAGCAGCTGATGCTCCCAAGTGCATGTGAGCTCACGAGGAAAAGAACAAGATTTTTCAGGAGCAAGTTTGATGATGGAACCATCTACGCTGGCTGCCATAGCAGTGAGATGTTGAGACAGCACTGGTAGGTCAGGCGGGGCAGGAATTAAAGGAAGCCGAATGAATATCCTCAAGGAGACAGGAAACACAAAACAGGGACACACAGCTGCAGACAGACTCCAGTGGTCGAAATGAAGCGCTCAGTAGCGGGACAAAATTGCGGGTAGGATACAGTGTGAGGGCAAATGAGGAGACAAGGTCAGGTTAAGAACCTCTGAGGACCTCAGGAAGATAAAAATGGAAAATGCAAAAGAAAAGTAAGACGAGGGAGGGTAGAAGTGTCATTATCCATACAACAGGAGCCCCAGAAAGAGAAAAATTCGATAAGGGTGAAAACACGCACAACTTCTGAAAGCAGGGTCTCGTAGATAAGACAACGGAAGCAGGAGATATCAATGAATCTTTAAAATAAAAGTTGTCTGATCAAGGACACTAAAGTGAGCAAGGATTTGGAATATTTGAAAAACAATTACAAGCATGAAGGGATGCTGTGTTGTTGGTGGCCTGAGCCGTCACATGGTCTTCACCACTTGGAATGTGTCCAAGGCAAGCGAGGAACTGAATTTTAATTTTCTTTAATTGTAAGAAATTTGAGTTTAAAAAACTAATACTTGATTCAGGTACTGGAAAACTTTTAAATATGCTTGGAATAGCTTGGGGTGTGAATCCCCTCTTGCAGCTGTAAATTGAAACCTAAACACAGATCAACTGTATCTGATGTGAATTTAGTAATTATACTGAGATGCACTCAAAGTGTAAAATTTCTAACGTTAAATACAGAAAAGAGAGAGTAAAATGTCTCATTAATACTTTTATATTGATTATATGCTGAAATTATCCTATTTTGGATATATTGGGTTAAATTATGTAATTAGAATTAATTTCACCTGTGTGTTTTTACCTTGTTACTATGGCTGCTAGAAAATATATAAAATTATATATGTGGCTTGCATTGTATTTCTATTAGATAGTGCTGATCTAATAGATGTACATAAACATACCAATAGAGAATATTCATTTCAAGTTCTCACAGAACAAAAGAAGCTTTAACGAATACCAAACCATCAATATATACAGATTGTGCTCTCTGATCATAATGAAATAAAATAAAAAGTCAGTAACAACAAGAAAGCTTCAAACATCTCTTGAGCCCATAAAAACTATAATAAATACTACCTAGTCACTGGGATTCAGAGAAATTTTTTTTAAGATATTAACAAAATACCTATAAATGAACAAGAATGAAAGTGTCATATATCAGACTCTGTGGCTGGTACCTAAGTTGCACTTAAATTTTGCATCTTTGAGTACATTATAGTAAACAAGACACATTGAAAACCAGAGACTAAGGGCATGATGAGACACGCTAGAAAAAAAAAAGAGAGAGAAGAATAGAATAAAACTAAAACAACAAGAAAGAAGAACGTAAAAAAGGTAAGAAGAAAAATCAAAAGAAATAGCTCCAAATTCCCACTACAATCTGATTCTTCGCAAAGTGAGTGAACAAAGGTGGATATGAAAGTCTGTATACAGAAATATTTTTAAACTGGGTTAAATGGACAATGTCACAAGGGAAACAAGTGATTCTGACTAGAGGAATCAAAGAGAGTTGACCTAGAATCAAAGAAGACACCCCTTCCCAAAGGGATGCCCGCAGCCCAGGAGGCCCCTCCGGCCTGGAGGATGTGCCCATGCCCCACAGTGCAGGGGGTACACGAGTGTGTGGTTTGGGAGCCAGAACACAGACAGGAGATGGAGGGGAAGTAATAAAACAGACTAAATCTATTCTATTTATTAAGAGAGGATCCCTGGGCAGATGCGACATTCTACGGCCGAGGCATTATTATTATTTCAATTCTTTGCACTTGAGGAGATGTATTGATAGAAAGCTCTTTTAAATGTTATAAAGAATTTGGGGTTGACCTTCCCAGTCCATGCTTTTCTCCTTTCTTGAATTCCAAACATACAGTAACACAGAATTTAACACATCCCTTCCCACTGGTTTCTCCTGTTCTGCAGTTTCTAAATGGAAAATTCTTTAGAAGTGAGATGGCTTTCGTTTCCTCAGGTACATCCTGAGCGCTTAGCTGTTCACCAGGGGCTATTGATTAACTCTACCTGACAACACCTCAGAGAGACACTGAGACCTAAGGGTGTGTGTGTGTGTGTGTGTGTGTGTGTGTGTGTGTGTGTGTGTGTGTGTGTGTGTCTGAGAGAGAGAGAGAGAGAGAGAGAGAGAGAGAGAGAGAGAGGGAGAGAAAGAGAATGAGACGGAGCAAAGAGAAAATCAACTTTTTTGGTTCCTTCTTTGCTTCTGTAGATGTACTCCAAAAGACTAATTTTAAAGCTTATCTGTTGGGCACAATTTCTTAACTTTACAGCTGGAAATGATCAATTTAGACAGAGGAGGCTGCCTAAAGTAAATACTGCTCTTACTCAATGAGGTGAGGTAGCCACGCACCACCTATAGAAGATGACATCTGAGCTGCCAAAAATACCTAATCGATCAAGGCATCACTTTTCCTAACATACCCAGAAGATGCCCATAACTGGCTCTGCTCTGGGCCTGTGGGCACAGCCCCCTCTGCATCAGCCCCATACCCTCTGCCTTTGTCTGCAAACTGGGGAGAGAAGCCGCAGGTTGGGGGCCCCGCACCAGCTGAGTGGGCCAGGTGTGCTTCCATTGGCTGCAGGGCCAGGCTGAGCCCTATTTTATTCTGTACATAAAGATAAGAAGCCAAGGGACCCCTTCCGAAAGCAAACACGTTTAATTTGAACCACCGCCTCCCTGCGATTCACTGGATGGAATTTACGATGGTGTTTACCCTTTTACACAAAAGTAGCAAATGAATCAGTCCTAATAGGAAATATAAATCCACAACAGATGCATTTTGGAACCCACAGGGGAGATTTCCCTGCAAAGACCACAGTGACTCCAGACCATTTAGCCCAGAAGTCAGAAGAAAGAGTGGCCCAGATCTTCTAGGGAGAAGCAACTCCAAGGACGAGTTAAACAAGTCTTTGCATGTGCCAAGTTCTGCGGGGGGCCCCTCTTAGCAGCGGGAATTCAGATGAAACTTCAGGAATGCTTTGCCGGGCAGCTGTGGTGCATTCAAAGTAGAGAAAGGGCCTTAATCTTTGCAAAACCAACAAAGATAAGCAAGAGCTTTAGCAGGGTTGAAATTAGCCAACTCGCTGCTACACAATGTCCTTGCGACCATTATCCAGGCTCTGACCGCGGAATGGCACTGCTCAAGTATGCTGGCAATGTTTAACCAGCCATCTGTCTTGTACCTGTTCCACTGAACAGCAGCCTTTGTTGGAACCCTGGCTCCATCCAGCACGTCTGCTACCTGCTCACCGACCAGGGACCCGTGGCTCTTCCCTGCCTCGTATGAATTTCACACCTCTCTCAATGACGCATTGTAGCTGCTGCCTGAGAACTTTTGAGAGGGGCATATGGCTTTTGTATCTGTACGTCTATCATTTTGCATATCTCCATGTGTGTAAAAGCCTTGCTTGCTTTTTTGATTTTTTCCAATTTTCCTTCCTTTCAGGGGAATTTCAATATTCACTCAAATATTACTAATTGCTGATTTTCTTTTCTTTCTTGGTGAATCAGCCTTGAAATTAGAACGTCCTCCTCTCAGATATATATTTTGATACCCCAGGAAAATAGTTTCTGCTTAAATATCACATTTTCAGGAGCTTACAGGTTATGTTACAGAAGAGTTGGGTTGAACCATGTGAACATAACATTTTCCTAGGTCTAAAACAGTCAGATCTCAGCATCTTCATATGGCTCAACAGATCTATTTCCTTGTAAAACTGCCCACGTTAAGAGTAGAGATGTGAGACAATAATGAAATCAATTCATGGATTTCATTTTGTAAAAAAAAAATTTGCTTTGTCATGCAAACTTCTCTTTTCAAATTTATTTCTCCTGCTCTGCCTGGCCCTGCTCAGAAGTAAGATGTCCCCATCTTTGTTTTCCAGACATCACGATGTCGCTAGAATGATGATTATCTCAGGCATGTCTTCACATCAACAGCCTCAGGAATCAGCTCCCTCGAAGCCACCATTGAAGCTTGCCCTTCCAGCCCAGAGACCCAAGGCCGGGACGCCTGTCACTGACCCGCTGTATTATCTTTGGGTCTCACTTGGACTCTTATCTAGCCAAGGGACTGGATTTGATTAGAGGCAAAGAGCAGGTTAGATGCCTGTTGCAGGTGGGGAGTCCCAAGAGCATCGAGCATAAAATGGAAACAACTCTGTGCTTGGAGACCCTCAAATATATGTGCCCACGCTGGTGTCCTGACACCAGAGCCTCTGGGTGATGGTAGAGCCTTGTGGCATCATCCTCACGGGCTTGTCCCAAACACACTTCTGTCTTCAGGGAAGACAGACCCACTGGAATGATTTCACATACATACCCACGCTGTCTTTCCAGAGGAAATTTGGAAAACAAAGCAGACTCTTTAAAAACAGCAGCACAATGACCTTGATCCTTAAATCTAAATTTTTGTGGAAGCCAGGAAGGAGAGCAGAGTTGGAGGTGGGGGAACCATTTCAGATTTGAACTCTTGGTATATCCAAGCGAAGGGAAACAATTTTGGGTGCTTTCCAGCAGTGGGTGGTCACCGCTGGGAGCTCGAGGAAAGAGGAATTCCTTCATAGTTTTAATCTTATCCTTCAGTTTCAATTTTGATTACATGGCATGTTTTGTAACATCAGCTACCATTAAACGCCTGTTGTATTAATACACTTTGTTATGTGTATTGTTCATTGAATGATATGTATTTATACAATACATAATTATTTGTACAATTATACTCATACGCTTGTGTGTGTGTGTGTGTGTGTATAATTTATTCATGAAGGTATCCATTTATCTGACGTCTGGGCTGTTCCCACCTTTAGGTTGTGGTGAATAGCGTTGCTATGGACACATGCATACGTGTATCTGACCCCTGCTTTCAGTTCCTTGGGTATGTGCCTTGCAGTGAAATTGCTGAGTTATGGGACAATTCGATGGAAGTTTTTTGAGGAACTGGCCTCCAAAGTGGGTATATACCATTTTACTTTCCCACCAGCTGCATACAAGAGTTCCCATTTCTCCACATCCTTGACAATACTTACGTTCCTTTTTCTAAATGAAGCTCGCCCTCCCGAGTGGGTGGGAAGTAGGACCTCCTCGTTGTTTTGATTTGCATATTCCTGGAGTCTTCTTTGTCTGCATGACCTTGGGAATGAACTTCAAGGACATGGGTGTGGGCGTGCATCTCTGCTGTTTGTCAGGAAGGCTCTGGGACCCCTTCACGGGCCCTCCTGGCATCTCCTGAAGCCCCCGTATGGCCGTGAGTGTTGATACCTCCACAGGGTCCCCCTTCCTGAAGGACATGTTGCCACCAGGAAGGGGAGTGGCGTGTACCCGACAGTGAGGGGAGTAGTAAAGCGGGGGGTGAGGTGCTGGAGTCCAGAGGGTGGAAGCCAGAAGAAAGAGAAAGATGCGCCATGCTGGGCCAGAGTTCTGAACCTTACCTGGCCTGGAGGTGACAGCGGCGTATTCTGAGTCCTGCGCAGAGGAGGCATCCTGACACAAGGGTGGGTGGAAAGGCACAGTGATCTTGGGCTCAGGGAGCTGGTGGGAAGCATGGGCTCAGGACAGAGAGAGTCAGGATTTGGGGGCCCCCATACACGGGCAGATGCACAGAGAAATCCGAGATCAGACCCCGCTCACGAGCCTGAGGCTTTCGTCCCTCTGTCCTGTCTTTGAATGGTGCTTCTCAACTTGGCCACGCGTTCACATCATCTGGGGGCTCTGAAGACTCCCAGTGCCCCGGCCAATGAGGTCACACTCACTGTGTGTGGGACCCCGCATCCGTATTTGTGCATCCCCAAGTGGCCAGCTACGGATTAGGAAAGTAGAAAGGTAGGTTTAAAATTGTGGGTTTAAAAACTCAACTTCATTAGATTGTTGTTTTCATTATGAAAGAAAGATGGGCCCGCTGTAGAAGTTCAGATGGAGTGAAGATGTGGATAGAAGAAGATGTACCCGTTGCCTCATCGCCTCACGGCTGCTGTAGACAGCAGAGCCTGCGCCCTGTTTGGTGCTCCTTTCCTGGAAGGGTGGACGGGAGGAGGGCTGGCAGCCAGGGCAGGGTTGTGCCGCTGAGGACACCCAGGATGCAATGTATTCTGTGTCCCCAGGACTGTGGCAGGCTCAGTGAGGGCTGCACTCAATAAACGTTTGTAGGATCAGTGAATGGGAGCAGGAAGGCATGAATTCATGAAAGCAGCTCAAGACACGGTCCCTGCCCTCTAGGAACTTACAAAGGGGCCGCTGAATAGGCATTACAATGACAATAATCGCACGGTGATAATAGCTCCTGCATCAGTGGCTCTGTATGTCTGCGCACGCAGCCCGGCAGCCAGGGAAACCAGGGAGGGTTTTTGCAAACTCTGTTTGGTAGCTACGGCCTCTCTTATCTTTATTAATGTCCAGCAAGGCACAGACATGCTGCCCCCTTCTTGATGAAACAGGTAAACAGGAGCAGAGCAAAAACCAAGGAGGCAGGTTGCCAGTGGTACCCGGAGCCACCTGGGTGGTCACAGAAAGTCCAGTGAGAGTGGAGAAAACCCTGCCTCTCAGAGGTGGAGTTATTCTGCTGATTGTTTGCCTCTTTGCTTGTTTGATGTAAGTTTCCCAAGCTCTCCAGCCTACATGATAAATTAACTTGATCAGCCGCGAGCTCCTTGTCAGTTAGAGCGTCCTCCTCTGGTAGTTGTGATGGAAAGAGCAGGACGGGGGAGAGCTGGGGGCTTGTCTTGTTTTACTGTCAACTACCCGTCCAACCTTAGGAAAGGTCCATAACTTTGACCTGCAAAGCAGGTAGCAGTTTCTGTCCTGTTTCCCTTGTCTTGTGGTTGTACAAATTCAGGAACACAGAATTACTAATCTAAAGGCACCTTTTAATCCTTAGGTGTTTTCAGCCTCCGTCACTTATAGGGCTGGGGGGTCACAGGACCCTCAGTCACAGAGCAGCCCATGGGCCAGGTGTACTGACCTCGGCTGGGCTGTGGTCACAGCCCCCTGCTGCCTCTCCCAAGCTGTAGAGACAGGCAGCCGCCAGTAGACAGTAGGTATTAGAGGCGTACAAGGATCTCAAACAGCCTTTTATACCTGCAGCTTTATCACTGTGCCATTTTAATTCTTCCTCTTATTTCCCTCTGTCACTCCCAGGCACCCTCCTTGCCTGTTCAGAGAGAAAATGGCCTTTTCCCTCGTGGCCATTTCTCCCTTCCTTCCTTCCTTCCTTCCTTTCTCTTTCTTTCTTTCTTTCTTTTTTCCTTTCTTTCTTTTTTCTTTCTTTTCCTTCCTTCCTTCCTTCCTTTCTCTTTCTTTCTTTCTTTCTTTCTTTTTTCTTTCTTTTCCTTCCTTCCTTCCTTCCTTCCTTCCTTCCTTCCTTCCTTCCTTCCTTCCTTCCTCCCCTTTCTTTTGTTTTTTTATCCAGATCAAATGTGTTTCGGTGGCCTTAGGTAGTTAACGAGTAGGTGATGAAGCTGGGGTGAAGACACTGACTCCCTGCCTGCTGGCCTAGATTCCTGCCGTCAAGGACACAGCTGAACTGTGTGCTCTGAGCCTGCAGGGTGTCTGTTCCCATGGTGGCTCGTGTTTGCTGTAGAGGCCTGGGTCTGGCTGCTTGTCTACATGCTATGTGAAGAATTGTATGTCAATTAGCCCTTACAACTTTTAAAAATTATTTTATTTTATGTTAAGATTTTGTTTATTTGTGGTTAGGCATACCACAGAGCTTCTCTGTGTACTTTTATTTCAGAAGTGAATTGGAAATCCCAGCTCATTTCTGAGCTTCTAGGGGAGAGAAGCAGTTGGTTAAAACAGAAGAAGTCTTATTGGACTCAGAGAGAGAAGCTACCACACTTGTCTTAACTCTGCTGATAAGTTGCTCTACGACTCACTAATTCTTCTCTTTCGTCCTCATTTTCCTCATCTGTAAAATGGGGAGACTGGACTATTCCTCTGGTTCTCAAGTTTTCTTTTTGTTTTAAGTCACTGGTGCTATTTTCAAATACATTCTTATACAGAGACCTCAATCTATAAAACTGAAAAAGGAGATATTTTATGACTTTAATAACTATCTGGTATACTAGGTTAAATTGATAACACTTACTTATCCTAGAGTCAATATGATGATTTTATGATTAACATATAAACATATTGCTTTTATTATATAAAAAGTTACATCATGTTACATTCAGCATACTATTTTTAAAAAGTTTTATTGGTTGCACAGTCTGTATAAAATTTTGATTTGCAGCCCTGAGCAGTTTCAAGGGATACTTTTTAACGAACAATCCATCTGAAATCTCCAAGTCTTCCTCGGTGACAAGTGAAGGCAGGTATGGCTGTACTCTGAGGCTGATGCCAGCACACCTTCACGTGGTGGGGTTGACAGTGTGCTCCAGCTCAGTGGGGTGTGCGTGCTACTTGCAAACCCAATCTCAAAATCATTTCTAGACTATAAATATAAGAATATAAAAAAATACTCCAAGCACATGTTTTCTGGACTCCAAACCATGTACTACGAAAGCAAGGCAAACAGAAATATATTAAGCCCCTAGCTGTCCTGAATCACTGATTGGGACAGAAAACATCTGGATGGAAATATAGAAGTGTTTTCCTATTGGCACTTAATCTTCATATGAAGTTTGAAGCGTTAAGGCAGTGAACATTGTTTTTTTTTAATCCTACAGTGATTAGGATCATGTAATGTGGCTCCGTGGATCCCCTTCTGATGAGAGACCCCCAGTGTCTGCCACAGATCAGTGCAGAAACAATCCCATTCTCCATCACCTTCCTGTGGACACTCACTCTCCTCCCTCATGCTACGGGAACAAAACAAAACAAAATACAACTTTGAGTCACGTAGCTTGGCGGGGCATTCTCACCCAGAGCCCTGGGCCTGGCCCCTGAACACCCGGCTTGGTGCCCTTGCCCTTTTACTTACTCCCCGCAATGTCGACTTGGTGCCACTTCTATTTTCAGGTACTTGGAAAAAAGGACTCATCTCCTCTTAAGACTGAGAGTGGCGTCGCCTGCTTTGTCACAGGGAGATACTCTCTCCACCTGGTGAGGGGCGGGGCCGGCACAGGAAGGACATGGGGGCAGGCTCTACCTCTGTGGTGCCGACGTTGCCCACGTGGATGCCCGGCAACCGGGACTCTGGAGACCCAGCCCAGCGGCCTGGCAGGAGTTTGGCTCTGGGAGGCAGGGGGGTGTGGTGTGAGGGTGACTGTGCTTCTGTGTGGGCGGTTGGCACAGCAGCAGCACAGGGGTGGCACGTCATGTGTGCCCTTGGCGTCTCTGCATCCTGCGCCCTAGGCTGAGGTCCCTGTCTTGCCTTGACTGCTGTCCTGCTGGGTGAGCGGGTCCTCCTGCAGCCTTGCTGCTTCCTTGGTTGGGGTCCCCACCTGTTTCTCCAGGAAGGAGCTGCTTCACCAACTATTAGGATTCTTGTGTTTCGGACAAATGGATCCCGGACCTCCAGCCCATCTTTCCCCAGCTGCTGGGTGAAGAGGTGACCATTTTCTAGTGCTGGAGGAGGAACAAGTGGAGGTGTACGTAGCGAGGCTCAATGTAGCATCGCCTTCCAGGGTCATTTCAGAGATTTTCCAGGGGTTACCTTGAGCCATACCTGTGCCCTGCACCCCTGCTTTAGAATCCCCAAGCTGCAACTCTACTGTGTTCAGAACAGAAACGAGACAAGGTCCGGAGAGGCCCTAGGAGGATGGCCACTGTGCGCTGCATGGGCAGTGAGCTGGTTCAGCCTCCTCGCTGGAAACTATGAGAAAATTTTCAGCTTGTTTAAAGGAAATGGTTTAGTTCGGCCTCGGGTGAAGCATGAACGAGAACCCTGCTTTATTGTGTGAGTACACACACATGTAGATACACACGCACATGTAAGACATGTATGGAACATGAACACACCGATATGAACAAGGTAAGAAAAGGAGACTGGGCTCCTGGACATCAAACAGGCCAATTAAAAGAGGGTCCCCGGATACCAGAATTTTTCCAGAATTCCCTGTTTGTTGAAAAGCAACAGGCGACGTGGGGTGTGGGGAGATGATTTCAAACATGGGTGTGTTTTGTATCGCTTGTGATAGGAGAGGTCAGTGTCCAGCGTGGCTCCGTCCTGTAGGACTTCCTGTGATCGCAGAGATGATCTGCACCTGCCCTGTGCAGATGAAGGGCCTCGGCTCCAGGAGACCCTGCAAGTGGGCTTTTATGTCTTCGATTACTGAGATTTCCTCCCTCTTCACCCAAGCCGAGTTCTGGACAAGCTCTGGCTCCTCTGGGGCTCTGACTCAGGGCAGCGGTTCTGTGTTGCTTCACCTTTGGAACCTCCCTCTATAGCTTGGGTCGGGGAGCCCAGCCCCTCTGCTCTGCCAGACCTCTCAGGGAGAGATGTTCCATAAATCTGGACTGGACCAGAGGACTGGACCTCTGCTAACAAGCTAATCCCAAAGAAGAATGACACTTGGAGCCTCAAGATTTTGGGGTACAATTTAAAAACCCAGGGATGAAATAGTAGTGGTATTATTTCTGAGCAAATCTGGCCTCCAGAAACAGGCCTGATCACGTAAAGGATGCCAATGGTCGGTGGATGAAGCCCAGAGCCCTCAGGACCAAGTCTGCCCTCCTTACAGGACCTGTGAGTCCCTCACCATGTGACCCCTCCTTCTAAATCCGTCTCATCTCCCTCCACTCTCCTGGATGCGCTGGGCAACCCAAACTCCTGTCGCCTCAGAATGTCCCTCTTTACATACTTGCCTCTGCTGGTGTCATGCCCGGGGCCGGGGCTCCCCACCTGGCATCTGCTCTCGACATCACTCATCTGCGCCATGTGGGGTGGCTTGTGGCTCCGTCCCATCAGCCATTTTGGGGTTTCTGGGTGTCCCGGCGTCACCGAGCAGATACAAATGTTGGTGGTTAAATTCCAAATGGGAATTTCAAAGGCTGCCTTAGTTTCCTGAAAGCTCTGAGTAGAAGTTTCCTCCCTCTGCCTCCACCGCCACCCCACCATGTAATAGAGGAATAGAATGACTTCTTTGTTCTTCTGGGACAAACTTTGAAAAAAAATTCTTGCTCAGCCTGCCCCTATAAAAGGTTTATCTCCAGGGCTGGTAGGAGACACTTTAATTCCTTCCTGTTTCCTGATCCTTCTCCTCAAGGCCCCTCCCCGTGCACCAGGTAAGGTCACCCAGGAGTGTGGGAGCCCACCTGTCACCTGACACACTCTCTTTACAGCCACTGCAGGTTGGGTGCTGGCCACCTAGACCCTGGGCGCTTCTAGAACACTTCAAAAGGGTCCACCGTCTCCTCTCATAACCCGCCTCCTTGCCTCTCGGGGGAGGTGTCTTCTGGCTCAGTTGATTTTGTAACTTCTCTTTCTTCATTTCCCATCGGCCCTTTCTTTTGCCAGCCCTCGATGTTGAGAGTGAATTTAGGTAATTATCATTTTAGAATTTTGCGACATCGTTTGACATTTATGGAGAGCCGCACGTGTCAGGAATCATTCATCTCTGCGGGGAAAGTTCCTGATTTAGGCTTTAGCCCTCAGGTCTATTTTGTCTTGACGGATCACCCGGAAGGTTTCAGAAAGTAAGGCACTGAGAAATGTTTCTGCTGGTCTCATGAAGGGATTTCTGCATTTTGAAGAATATGCAGTGACAAGAATAACCCAAGATGGAGTTTTCTGTTATAAAAACAGTTCAGTAAAATAAATTCTCTTTTGTACCCAGGGTATCTCGTGATGTTCTTTACCCTTCCTGTTTGGTGGTCCTGGGAAGCCTTGGGGGTGTTGCATGGGCAGGAAGCAGGGCTATAGTGGATGTTAACGGGAGAGGATTGGACTTACCATGCCTCTGGGAGCAGCTGGGGGAGTGAAGATTTGGAAGGGGGATGGGAAGATCAGAGAAGCATCCCCAACCAGTCCATCGGAAAAGACAAGCATGACCGGCCACAGAAGAGGGGTTGTGGTGGAGGAGTCTGGGGAAAGATCTAGGGGAAGCTGTTTCTCTGTGTAGCTACCACTCTAGGCACCCAAGCTGGTTCTTGGTCAGCAGAGTTGAGAGTCTGGAAGCTGAACTGGACACAGAGTAGAATCAGGACAAGCCGAGCCCCACCAGGCAGTTCTGTCCATCGTCGTGTCTGTTTTATCCAATCCCTTGGTAACGGTCAGTGCTTTGCTTCTGCAGCTCAGACCTGGTGCAAATTTCTCGTTGGGCCAATTCTACCCCAGGGCAATACAGGGGAGGGGATTCTGTAAATAATTCCCAGGTAAATTGAACTGACACAGCACAAACCACCACAGATGTGTGGAACCAGGAGAAGCACTTACTTGAAATAGCAGAGCCTGGGTGGAGAACAGGGCCTTTGTTGAGAGGAGCCTTCAGAAAAGACAAGAATGTGGAGCAGAGCACCAGCTGCATGCGCAGCAAAGCAGGATGGAGATGGCGGGGGGAGGCTGGGTCTGAGGCAGCAGCGCAAATCCAGAGACATGGGTGTGTGTCTCCCCCTTTGCTGAGTGGAGCACCTTGAGGGCTGCTGTCAAGGCTGACAGCTGGAAGGCAAGTGCCTCTTGTTGATCGCTGGTGGTTTCTATTGTGAGACTCATCAGTGCCTTCCTGGGGTGTGGTTACAGAAGGACCCCTGGGAATGGCAGATCCCTAAGTATCCTGTCCCCTACTGCCCCACTGTGTGCCCTTGGTTTTTCACACCTGAACCCTAGACACCTACCTCCCAACGTGTGAAGATTAACTGAGACGCACAGGTGACGTTAGTGGTGGCTATTATGATTATGTCTATTATTTTTGAGGTACTTAAAGAGAAAGGTCGGTGACTTTCCCAAAACACTGACCACTGGCAAAGCTGGAACTCAAACCCACATGTCCTTATTCAAAGCCCAGTGCTTTGTCCATTTCACCAGGTCCAAGAGCGACAGATATTGTCATGTTCTGTCTGCTGTATCCCAGAGCAAGAATAGAGTCACTCCATTTATAGAACAGGGTTTAAAGCTGGTTTTCCAATGTTGAGAATGGATGACTCTGATCTTATCCATATTTTTCTTTTTATGCCCTTTGCAAATAGGCCAATTACAGCATCCATGAGAGAAAAAGAAAACTTCCTTGGACTGAATAAGATGTCAAGCCCAAGCCTATAGCTCAGCCTCCAGGGCCAATTGACCCTAAGAGGGGAGGGTCAAGGCCCAGGTTCAGAGTGTGATGGATAGTGATGGAGAGAAGGAACGAGAGCTCCAAAGCAGGAGTGGATGGGAAGGCTTGTCCACGGCACAGGGGAAGATGGCGGCCGTTTCAAGGTTGGCGTAAGAATTATGGCTTTGGGCCTCTCAACATCATCTCCGCACACCTTCTTGGCCTCTTTACAGTCCTCCTTCTCTGAAATATTCCCTGTCTGGGCATCCTGGGCTTTACTGACATCTCTGATCACAGAGGAAACACTTTCACACCCAGGTCTTAGAGTCAGGAAGAAAAGACAACTATAGGTACAGGACAGAGAGGTTACACTCAGGTGATTCAAGTTTCCTAGAATTTCTCTTGGGTTTTTTCAATGGCAAGAATGACCCTTTTAGGCACCAGGGCCACCACATGGTGGGGAAATCAGAGGCCCCCCATGTTGGGTGAGCCGGAGCTTCACAAAGGACCCTGTTGAGTTTCAAGAGGCTGCAGAACTTGGTAAAAAAATGCATCTGCAGCTTCAGTTTCTCTGGCATTCTCCTGAGGACATTTTTGGCAAGAGGCCGGGGGTGGGGCACCGAGGAGGGGATCAGGTCTGAGGACAGCTGCAGATGAAACTGTTGTTTGCAGAGGGAATGTGTTCTTAGCAGCATGCAGCCGATTGGACAGCTGTTTGGGGGTTCTTGGTATCAAAAAAGGGAAAGAAAAAAGCTTTGCCTGTGAACCTGTGAAGACAGCATGGACAAAACATCTGCTGAGCACGCAGAAGGCTCCTGGTGCCCAGCACGGCAGGGGGTTGGGGGAGGTGCGGGGACGAGGAGATCTGTAAACAAGCATGGAGCAGGTGGCCCCAAGCAGCCTGGGGGTCTCTTGTCCCTCCTCACCACCCATGTTCTAAGTGAGGACGTTGGAAAGGCAGCTGCCACGGTCAAGAGGGCGAGGCGCCCACCGAAGAGGCAGCGCAGCACCGCGCCCTCGCGCTGAAGATGGATGAGGCTGTCAAGCCTCATCTGGGCGCTTCCGGCCGCTGAGGGGGCAACTGTGGAAGATGAGCGGCTGGGGCCTCCCTGGCAGGCAGGTGTTCTTTAGATCCTCTCAGCATTTCACTGCCAGTGTCACCTGCCTGCAAAACCGTGACTCATGCCAGTGAGCATCTGAGGCTTCAACTCCACTTGTGTGACCAGCGGCCACTAGTCCCCTTTGATTTAGAGAAGCTTCCACGGTGCCATGCCTGGGATGCTCTACCAGCTGATCAAAGAGTAACCTCTCTTCCATAGAAGAGATGAGAACAACTATCACAGCTTCCGATGTTTGGAGAGATCGTCATTTTCCAAAACACATTCATGCTCTTCACCCCAACCCGTTGAATCCCCCAGGCCCCTCTTGGGCAGCCATCATGAGCCCCACTGACCACAGGGGAAGCCGAGGGTCAGGGCTGTAATGGTGGGCTCACATGGGGGGCCGGGAGGTCCAGCCCCAGTCAGGGTCCCCTCCACCCACGTGGCAGCTGCGTGACACTGAGCCCTGCTCATCTCTGTGAGTCTCCGTTTCCTAGTCTGTTAGATGGAGGTGATAATCACCCATTTCATAGAATTTTTTTGTGAGCTCTAAGAATAAGTGTGAAGTTTGTAGAGTCATTCTGGGCACCAATAAAAGCTCAGTAAATATTAGCAGTTTTTACTCTCAGTATCCCCTTCACCCTTCCCTGTCGAACTTTCCAAGGGCACAGGTTCTCCACCATGTGCCCTCCTCCCCTTCTGACCTCTGTAAACCTGTGTCTAAGGCAGTAGCAGCTCTGGCTTCCTCCACACTCACATGCTGCATCCTTTGGAAGTTCCTTCAACCAATCAGCATCCCCTCCAGGACATTAGACCTGGGTCCTTTTGCCCATCCCACCCCTTTTCTCCTGGACACTCCCCTGTCTGTGGTGGATGTGCCTTGGGACACGTGTCCTCACCACTACCTTGTAGAACCAGGAATGAAGATGTCGTGTAACATACCAGTGGGTAAAACAATGAAACATCTTAAGGCCATTTAGTGAAGCCTGGTCTTTAGAATGAGCCTGAATCTAGAAGTTGGTTCAGAACAATGATGTCTTAGTCTGCTTGGGCTGCTATAACAAAATGCCATAGACTCGGTTGTTTAAACAATAGACATATATTTCTCACAGTTCCAGAGGCTTGAAAGTCCAAGACCAAGGTGTTGGCAGACTCTGTGCCTGTGAAAGCTCTCTTCCTGGCTTTCAGTATCATCACAAGGGAGGGACACAGAGAGAGGAGAGAGAGAGAGAAAGTAAGGTCTCTGATCTCTTCTTACAGGGACACTAATCCCGTCATGGAGACCCCACCCTCATGGCCTCATCTAAACCTAATGATCCCCCCAAACCCTCCCTCTAAATATCATCACCTTGGGGGTTAGGGCTCCAACAGGTGAATTTTAGGGGAATATGAATATTCAGTCCATAACAAGTGAGAATTATTTTACTTCAAGACACGGAACATAGCCCATGAGTTTGCTCCACTAGGCTTTCTCATCACTGGATGCAGAGATGCACACTCTGTACATGTCCGGAGATGATGGAAGAACCTCCCTGTATGTGCTGGTCTCAAGATGATCCAGCTGTTGGGCATGACCCAACATCTTCTAAACAGATGCACAGCTTGGTTCCAGTCCACACCAAGCAGTGCCTTTAATGACGTACTTCCAAAGTGTTCATGAAATTCTCCCACCACCAGTGTAAAAGCCTCCCAAGAGTCTTGTGCAGAAGAAAAGGGTTTTGCCATCATGGCTCAGGGATTGCGATGACCAGCAGGATGGGTAAGTTCAGGAATGGGATAGAGGTAAACTTATTTTTAATGATTTTCCCCCAGGATTATATAATGAACATTTTCAAATGCAAGGAAGAGTGGGATGAGCTTTTCCATGAGCGCCCATGCTCCCACCACCCAGATCCCGTGACTACTGGCGTTCCCCTTTATTTTCTCACACACAGTCTCCCTATCCACCATCGTTCTTGTTGCATTTTGAAATAAGTTTTACATACGCATGCATTTCACCCCTGAACATGTTAGCATGCATTTTATTATGACTAGAGTTCAATATTTGTGTGCAATTTTTTAAGGTAAAGATTTACCTGTGGTGGGAGGCACTAACCTTGCATTTGCCATTCACTGAAGTTGGATAAATGTAGGCATCTGTGTAAGCCAAGTCCCTGTCAGGGTGGAACATTTCTAGCAACCCAGAGAGTTCTTTCCTGCCCCTTCCCAGTCTATCTTGTTGTGAGTCATTTCCCAAGGCTACTACTATTTTTACCAGAGGTAAGTTTTTTCTGCTTTAGAACTTCATATAATTGGAATCACACTGTATGTAGTCTTTTAAACCAGATTTCTTTCATTCTGTGTAATGTTTGCGAGTCATTCATGTTGCTACGTGTATCAACAGTCCCTTCTTTCTCTTGCTGTGTAGCATTCCAAGGCTTGGATGTACCATGTTCATCCCTTCACCACTGATGGGCACTTGAGCTATCCAAGTCTGCTGTTATGAATGGGTTAATGGTCTTAGGTTTATCTTAAGGAATCTTAAATTGTTGACAAACAACCCTTAAACCCATCACAAGTAAACTTTCAAATCTGGATGTGGCATGAAAATATCCAGAATGTATGTTTATGTTTGAAATGTTTCTCTGGGGACTAATAGAGACAGAGAATAAGAAATTATCCTCCACTTGACTATTATTTTTTTGGCCATGCCACGTGGTTTGTAGGATCCTAGTTCCCTGACCAGGGATTGAACCTGGGTCCCCTGCAGAGGAAGCGCAGAGTCCTAACCACTGGATCACCAAGGAATTCCCTCCACTTGACTATTGAGGGAGAAAATTAAGAAATAAGTCCTAAGAAATAAGAATAAGGACTTATTTCCTAAGAAATAAGTCCTTCTGTGGGGAAGGTAATTGCTGCAACAAAAGGCACAAGAGTATACTTTCTTTGTGCTTTTTTTAAAACTAGGGAAAATGAAGTCTTACTTTTTAGCTGATTTGTTGGGTTTTTTTTTTTTTTGCAATAAGAATAAAACATTAGATGATTTTCCAAAAGCTTGTCCAAAATCGTGAGTGGAGATCAGAATGGTGCAGGGTTCCTCTGCTGTGAGGGTCCGTCCTTAAGTCAACAGACAAGGCAGACTCCACCATGCTGCTGGACCTGGGATGCATCCCAGAGGGTTCCTTCCAGGGCAGGCCTTATCTGTGGCCCCTGCCCCTTCCCAAGGGCATCTCCCACCCAGAGTCTAATCAACACTGAGGTGCAGGCCAGCATCCTTGTCCCTGGGGGAACGACTTGGAAGGCCAACCCATGGGGACAGCCAAGGCTTTGGGGGGCTCCCTCTGCCCAGGTGTAGAGCTCACTCCCTAATAAGCATCCTGCTAGTTTCCATCTCAGTGTCTGCTTCCCAGGGAACCCAATCTGCAATGTGTGTATAGTCAAACATATCGTTAAAAATCCCATCAGAAGAGGCCCCCCCTTGAGACTGACATTGTTCCTTTCAGTGGCTGCAAAGGGCCAGTCTTCCTGCCATTGGGATAGATAATGGGTCTTCAGCTGACCTGGAGTACCGGGAGATGCATTGGTTTGCATTTCAGAGCCATTGTGTATCCAGGGCATCTTTCCAAAACCCAGGGTGAGACACGTACATCCTGAGAGGCACACAGACCTCAGGGGAGGGGGAATGAGAAAACGCAGGTTCCCCCCCACCATTCACAGAGCGTATGGTCCGGTTGGTAGAAGGGGGATCGGTGCTGCAGTTTTGACCTCGTCTCCCTCCTCACTGCCCTGAACACATCCCCGAATCTGCTTGAATTCCACTCTGCTCCATGTGGAGAAGGACTTTTTTGACCCTTCTTGTGCTCAAGATTGGTCCAGAGAGGACATGGGGAAGAAAATACTCTCCCAGGACAAACAGACCGCCTTCGGGCTGTTAGAGTCGGATGCGAGGGCAGAGAGGGCATCCCAAACGACTGTGTCTCCCAGGATTTCATTTTCCAAGTGGTTTTTGGGTTTGGTTTGCTTAGTTTTTAATGGGGGATGTGTACAGTACCATCAGGGTAATCTCTCCTTTTGGAAAGCTGCTAGTAAGTTGATATTGTAACTTTGAACATACTTGAAAACTGAGGAATATGCAGGAAAAAATATATAAAACTGAGAATAGTGGGGGACGGGAGTGGGGGCAGAGGTCGTCAAAGCAAAGCCCCTGGAACCGCACCACTGGTGGTGCTCTTGCCACCCGCCTTAGGGTCTCCTGGTAGGCTGGTTAAGACACAGATGCCTGGGCCCCCAGCAAGAGTTTCTGAATGAGTAGGTCTTGGGTGGAGTCTTGGAATTTGCATTTCTGAGAAGTTTCTAGGTGGTGCTCATGCTGCTGGTCCAGGGACCACAGTCAGACTCACCGCCCTAAGGCTTGAGTTGCTGCAAGGGGCTTGGCTGCATTGAACAGAATGCAGGAAAGTGACCATGCCAAGAGAGGCATCAGGACTCTAGATACACTATGAACACAAATAAATAAATGCATTTACTCTACTTCTGGGCCCTTCATTCCAAAACGACCACGGCCAAGCCAAGTGAGCTCTCCAAGCTCTGGGCAAATGAGCTCCATTGGGAAGCATACGGCCCAAGTAGGCACAAGCAAACCCTTTGAAGGGGACCCTCCCAGAGCTGACCATGGCTTTCTTGCAGTTTTAAAGTAAACTACTTGGACATCCGGGTCTTTTGGAGCCTGACTCTCCATGTTCAAATGTGCCTGCATTGCGAACAGAAGGCACCAAAGAGAACTGCGTCTCCTCTGAGAAGCGGCATTTGATTATCCTGTGTTTAATGGTGTCCATGACTAGGGCTCTGCTGATAAGCTGTGTTGACCTCAGTTGGACTCAAGTGCCAGCCTCCCTTCTCTCCCTCCACTTCTGCTTCAGTGAAGTCTGTCCTGGCTGCACACCCCTGCCCATCGCCCTTTGGCTCCACAGAGGTCACTTGCAGACAGCTCTCCTACACAGTGAATGCTTCCTCTGGGGGGCGGGGGTGTTCTCTGAACAGAGGGATGTGTACCCCTGTTCGTGGGGTGCTCAGACTGCCAGACAGTCTGTACCCCCATGGAGGGCAGGAGTTCGTGGGCAAATAATCCAGGTGCCCTCCCAGGTTAAGTGCCAGGCTTCACAGCAGTAACCTGATCAACACACCCTCCCTTCCCTTTTTCACTTCTCTTCCCCTCACCCTGCTTCCTGGAATCACATTCCAAATAAACCACCTGTACTCAAATGCTTTTTTTTTTAACTTATTTTTTTAATTAAAAATTTTTAATTTTCTTTTCTTTTCTTTATTTATTTTTGGCTGCATTGGGTCTTTGCTGCTGTGCACGGGCTTTCTCTAGTTGCATCGAACGGGGGCTACTCTTTGTTGCGGTGCGTGCCTTCTCATTGCAGTGGCTTCTCTTGTTGTGGGGCACGGGCTCTAGGCACGTGGGTTTCAGTAGTTGTGGCATGAGGGCTCAGTAGTTGTGGCACATGTGCTTAGTTGCTCAGCGGCATGTGGGATCTTCCCGGACCAGGGATCAAACCCGTGTCCCCTGCATCAGCAGGCGGATTCTTAACCACTGTGCCACTGGGGAAGTCCCTGTACTCAAGTTCTCGATTTAAGCGTTGCATCTGGGGTGAACTAAGACTTCTGTCTTCCCCCCAGGAGATGGGATGAAGCACACCACAGATCCATCCTTCTCTATGGATTGAATCCACTTCAACAATGACAGGAGAATGTCAACATCAGTTAATATCAATACATCATCATCAGTGCATCATTCGACCTCCATCATCTTCCCCAAATGATCATTTAATTTGTGGTTAAATCTTAAGTCAGATAATTCTGCCTCCAAAATAACAGAATATTTTTCTCTTATGCTCCCTGCATACGTTGAAGTATATTTGGTTGAATGCATGATCAGCCAACAGCTTTGCCCCTTGCAAAGACGAAGACCATGTTCTACACCAAATGCACATAGTACAGGAAGATGGATTTTTACAGTAGCGTCGACTCTAACTTTACCCACAAATCAGTGGTTGATGAGACTGTGATGAAATGGACAATGTAGGGTGTAAAATTTGGTCATGCTCCCTGGACAGAAAACATTTTAAAAAGCGAAGGCTGATTATACCACAGCCCCTGCTGATTATGTTAAAACTGATAACGCTATTTGAATTGGATGCTCTCCACATTCTAACGTCCAGGCGTTCTGAAATCACCCAGTTTTCCTCTCTGTGGAGGGTTCTCAGAGCTGGGGCAAAGCTCTCCCAGGATGCCAGGACTTGGGCATTTCATCCTGTGTCAGTTAAGTGCTGCCCTCATTTTCCTCTGGTGCTGGATTTATTTGCACTGTGTGACTTTTCTCCTGAGCTGGTTCTTGGTGGCTGGAACCATATTGTCTCACTTACATTCCCTCCAGAGCTAAATGCTCTGTGGTACGTAGTAGGTGACCAAGAAACTTAAGAGGGATTTAAACAATTTCCTTAAGAGTAAAGCCAGGCAGCAAGACGCAGGGTGCAACATGGAAAAGAAACAAAAAAACAAGCAGTGAGCCTGCCTAGGACATGGGTCGCACAGTCTAATCCTTCTGGGATTCTAATCATCTCAATCATCCATCTGTAGTTACAGTTCCAAGATGAGGAAGCAGAAGCCGGTCAACTTTCACTTCCTCATCTGTTAAAAAAAAAAACGATGGCAATAAAATTTGTCATCCTCCAGTGTGCCCTAGATGTTGTAAAGACCAATTGGCTAAAATCTTCAAAGGTATTTTGACTCTGCCCAGGGAAGACACGGGCACACATGGCAGGACCATGTTTTGAGGCTAATATCTTTACTGACGATGTCTTCATATTCGATCAACTCCTAGACAAAAGCTCTGCTTTTTAATGAGCCCAAACTTAAAAATCTCTTTTCCTTTGTAAGCCAGGCTTCAAAGATGGACTTTTGATTTGCGTATTTTCAATTGTTCTTAAAGGACAATGGGACATTCATGGTTTATATCATGTTTTCAAGGGGGCTGGCAGTGATTTGACTGCACGAATCCAAAAGACATTTTCAGCAGGTTGGAGGCAAAAGCAGGGATTTGGGGGGCTTGATATCTTGTTCCTGGGAAGGAGCAGCTTCACAGAGTCAGAAGCCAGGGGGTCTTCACATGGTTTGCATTTACCCTAACTCCAGTCTCTCGACATCCGAGCTACTTACTTTTAAGGCTGTTAAGATGGGATTTTCCGTTAAAAAAAAAAAAAAAAAAGCTGTCGGGGACACTTGTATTTTAGTTGCTGAGATGGAAATATCAGAATATACCCATGGGTGAATCTCTACGCTAAGTTTTGGGAATATCACGCTGCCTGCTGTTATACCAAAGTAGTCCATCCCTGTCCCACGTTAAAAGAAACCAAAAACATACTCAGGTTAGCTTTTTTGTTTTGTTTTGTTTTTCTGGTCGGGGGAAAGATAACACATGGGGCCGGGAGGGTGACACGCTTTCCTCACCACACCTCTCCCAGCCTGGCTAGCAGGGCTCCCACGGGCCTCACGGTGGGAGTCCAGGAACAAGCCCAAGGGGTGTGCTGGGAGCTTGAGGTGGAGGGCAGCGTGCAGGTCGGGCTCAGGCCCGTGGGCCCGCTGAGGGGAACTGGGCTCTTTAGTACCTGGCTGCGCCCAGCACCCCCCATGGCAAACACGGCTATCAAAGCGCTGTCAGCACTCCGGACCAGACAAAGAGAGGCGCATTAATGATTAACTCTGCTAAAAGCTCCGCTTTTGTATTCCCATGGTGCCGGGCCGATCTGGCTGCCATGTGACCGGCCGGGCCATTTTCTCGCAGATCGGGGAAAGCTGGTGTGCAAACACAGGTGGTGGCGTGTCGCCCGGCTGTCAGGGACAACGGCGGCCAGCAGCAGCTATGCTGCCCAACGAGCTGCTCTGTTTGCCTCCACGTTTGCTTCCTTGGTGCCCTTCCTCTCTAAGTCGAATGCCATTTTGCACTTATTTTCAGCTCTTCACCAGAAGCGTGAAAAAGGGGGACAGGCCCCCACGCAAAAACGGGCAAGGCAGCCACACAGCAACATGGCTCTGGAACCCCCAAGAAGGTTTGGTGACCAGATGCACGGCCCGGGAAACTCATTAAAACCTCCCAGGTCTTTAATTCCCGGCAAGAACAAATCTATTCCGCGCAGAGGGAATGACTTGAGTGATCCTGAGCGCAGAGATGCCACCACGATGACGTCCCAGGGCTGCCAGCGTGGCCCCTGGCTGGCCACCCTGTGTCATCTGGCCTGGAGTGACCCGGCTCTTTGGAAGCGGCCGTGGCACTTGTACCCACCGGACAGATGGTGCAAGGACAGGGTGACCTTGCTTGGTCCTGGTTTAGAGTCAAGGTCCCTCTAGCGGCACTCTTTGTCGAAATGCATTTCTTTCTTGGCCCACATCAGGCTTTCTTTTTCCTGTTCAAATATTTATGTGTGTATTTTTGCACGCAGCTTCAACTGCTCCCAATCACACCAGCAGCCATAAAGCACAGATTATCAGCGCGAGGTGATAAAGGCCCTTTGAGTCAACATCAGAAATGAACAGAAAATGAAATAAAGTTATAAAAAGAGGACAGCATAAATGTCTACAAAGAGGATATCAGTTTGCAGATATTCAAGCAATTAGCTACCATAGGAAAGACATTTTATCCAAACTAACAGGACCGCTAAAACGATTACCAATGTTTGATATTTCAATATAGCACTCTGCGGATTCCCAGTTAAAGGAAGAAGAAAAAAAAAAAGCCCTGTGAGGTCTTTCTACTTGAATGCTGTTCCGAGGTGGTGAACGCCAGCTCAAACACAGCTGCCGCGCTGGGGTGTGAAGTGGCGTGTGTGGTGGGAGTGTGGTGCTACTTTCCACAGAATGAATGGGAGCAACCTCTGGCCCCAGACGGCTCCACCAGGCTACTGTAATCTGTTGGTGGTGTTTTGGGGCGAGGCCGGGGGCAGGGTGGTTTATTCCGCATACTCCCCCAATGCTCCTAAGCTTTGATTTGTTTTTCAGAACACGATATGGTTACAGGTTCCCACTCGGTACAAGCACCCAGTGTGGATTTCAGTGTCAGCAAACAATTTTAGGGAATGATTAATTTTTTTTCAGCTGATAAGTAATTGGTTTTCCCTTGCAAAGGCTTGCAGACGGCTGATATCACTGTTTCCTGAATTACTTAGGACACAGAAATCAGAGTCAAACAAAAACCCTCCAGTAGCCAAACAAGAAATAAATGATTATGAAGAGCACATTGTAAAAGTGGCATAGAGGAAGTTTCTCATGGGAGCCGAACGGAAAAATCAGCTATTGGTATATTCCCGAAAGCTTTTCCTCTCTTTATGTTATTTAATGATCTAAAAAATATCATGGCATTCTTAAATTCTTTATAAAGTTGAGGGTGCAGATAAAGTATCCTATAGCATGCACAGATCAAATGCAAATAATAATTTGATAGATTTTTGTCCAAAAACTACCCTGTCACATGTCTACAGAAGTTTTCAAGTTATGCATTTTTTGAAAATTATGTAAATGTGGCACAAATTTCCAAGTGGCAAAAAGAAATGAAATGCATAGGAGCAATGATAATAATGATAACACCTTTAGAAGATGCTTACCCCGTCCCAAGCACTGTTGTAAGCACTTGCCGTGTGTTTGCTCCCATGACCCTCACAATAAACCCTAAGATACGTGCCGTCATTATCTTATCCCCACTTTACAGAGATGTTAAGTAACTTGCTTAAGGTCACACAGCTAGCTGCAGAATTGAGCCTAAAATCCAGGTAATCGAGTTGCCAAAAAACGATAAAAGTTAGTCTCCCCACCACCTCTGTGCCCCAACCCCTGAGGGCTCGCCAGTATATCCTTCTGGCTCATAATATAGGCACGTATAAGTATGTAAATATTTTAAAACACAAATGGTGAGCAACTGTGTTTTAAAATATTTACAAATTTAGGGTTCACACCAATTGGGGAGTTTCTGAATGACTGTGTAACTCATGCCTCAGAATCCTCCTTCCGAGGGTGAGAAGCTGGGTATTAACCGACCACATCCCTTCTCTGTTTGACTCGTGGCAACTTCTGTGGTGTTGGTACCCCTGAACTTCCAGCCTGCCCCAAATGCTCCAGAGAATCCCTTCAGGTAGACAGAGGGTGAAGCCTCCTGCATGTTTAGATCCTTTGGCATGTGACCCCTGGGATAGGGCCAAGGTACTGACGGGTGTGCTACGATTCTTAAACCACTGTAAACATCGAGAGAGGAAGAGTTTAGCCTTTCCAGGTGACTGTTCTAAAGGATTCTACACTCACTTCAATAGAAGTGTTCTGGTTAGTTTATTAAAAAATAAAAAACTCTCTTTTATTGTTATGCCCCGTATTCTAGCAACCTTACGCATACGGGGCCTGTGGCTGAGGAGTAAGTAACGTGTCAAGGGCAGGATGCCTGTGCTCCTGCGGCTGGTTCCTGACAAGTGGGACACTTGTGGACAATGCTTCTCAAGGTCAAGATTCAGGTTATTTCACATGTCCTCACACACCAAGACCTGATTGTAGAGCCACTTTGTAAGTTTGGTTCGGTGAATGAGTGAGTGAACTTATCAATGAATGAATGTCTGTGTGAACACATAAGCAATGTATGACCAGCAGGTACTGGGAAGAAAAGGACAAGAGAAACATGCAAGATGTGGATGAGAAAGGAAACCCAAGACTGGGTAGAATGACATCTACATTCAGGAGACTTCACCATTCTTGAGGGAGGCCACATTTAGAAGGCCAACCTCAGGAACATATAACAGAAATGGAACTTCCCTTCTTGCCACTCTAATTTTATTCAAATTTATAACTAATTTTAAAAAGCATGGACATGATTTATTTCTTGCTTCAGCAGTTAAAATGGATGCTTGACCTGCATATTTAGAGAAACCAGGCTGTAAGGGAGATATGAAATCTCAGGTCACAGGCTGAAACCTGTGTGTATATAGTCTTTTTTTTCCCTTAAAATATTGGCAAATATTGAAAATTGTCAGTGTTTGTCTATATTAAAAAAGGAGAAAGACCTCAAATCAATAACCTAAAGGGTAACAAACTAAGTCTAAAGCAATCAGAAGGAAGAAAATAATTAGGATTACAGTGACGATAAATGAAATAAACAATAGAGGAACAGTAGAGAAAAGAAACAAAGTACAAATTTGGTTCTATGTAAAGATCAACAAAGTCGACAAACCTTCAGCTAGACTGAGCAAAAAAAAAAAAGAAAGACTGAACAACACCATCAATTCCTGGGATCTCTGACATTTACAGAATCCGCTACCAAATAACAACAGAATGCACGTTATTTTCAACAGCTCATGAGACATATACTAATTTGACAATATTCTGTGCCATAAAATGAACCTCAAAAATTGTATGAGATTTGATATCATACAGAGTGTGTTCTCTGGACACAGTGGAATAAAAGTAGAAATCAATAACAGAAAGGTAACAGGAAAATCTTCAAATACTTGGAAACTAAACAACAGACTCCTAAATAATGGGTCAAAAAGGAATTCTCAAGTCAAAATAAAAATGAACTGAGTAATGAAAATACAGCATATCAACATTCATTGTACACAGTTAAAGCAGTCCTAAGAGGGTAATTTATAGCATTAATTGTACACATTAGAGAAGAGTTAGTCTCAAATCAATAATATAAGCTTTTACCTCAAGGACTTAGAGAAAGAATAGAAAATAAATCCAAAGCAAACAAAAGAAAGGAAATAATAAAGATAAAAAATCAATGAAATAGAAAATAGAGAAAAATCAATGAAAAAAGAGTGTGTTCTTTGAAAAGATCAATGAAACTGATTAAACTCTAGCAATGCTGATAAAGAAAAAAAGACACAAATTATTAATATCAGGAATGAAACAAGTGGTATCACTACAGATCATGCAGGCAACAAAAGAAGAAGAAGGAAATGCTACAAATAACTTAACGCACATAACTTTGACAAATTAAACAAAATGAGCAAATTTCTTGAAAAACACAAACTACCACAATTCACTCAATATAAAATAAATTATTTGAAAAGCACTGTAACTATGAAGGAAATTGAATTTGTAATTTAATAACTCCCCCACAAAAGAAATCTCCAGTCCAAGGTAGTTTCACTGGAGAATGCTACCAAATATGTAAAGAAAAATTAATACCAATTCTACTTAATCTCTTGTAGAAAATAGAAGAGGGGAAATACTTTCTAATTCATTTTACGAAGCTGGTACTACCCTGATACCAAAACCAGACAAAGACATTTCAGAAAGAAAACTACAAACCAATGTCCTTCGTGAATATAGACAAAACATTTTTAAACAAAATATTAGCAAATAGAATACAGTGATATATAAAAAGAATTGTGGACCATGACCAAGTGGGATTTATTCCAGAAATGCAAGGCTGGTTCAAGATTTGAAAATCAATGTAATTCACCCCAATAACAGGTCAAAGAAGAAAAAAATCATATGATCATATAAATCTATGTAAAATATGTACTTGACAAAATTCAATACCCATTCATGGTAAAAACTCTCAGAAAAATAGCCATAGACAAGCATATCCTCAACTTAATAAAGACCATTTACAGAAATCTACATCTATCATTATACTTAATGGTAAAAGACTGAAAGCTTTCCCCTAAGATTGAGAAGAAGGCAAGGATGTTCACTTTCACTGTTCTTATTCAACCTAGCGCTGAAACTTCTAGCATGTGCAATAAGTCAAGAAAAGTAAATAAAAGGCATACAGATCAGAAAGGAAGAAGTAAAACTACCTCTATTTGCAAACAACATGATTATCTACATAGAAAATCCCAAGAAATCTACAAAAAGTCTCCTAGAACTAACAAGTGAATTCAGCAAGTCTGCAGGATGAAGATAAACACACAAAAATTAACTGTATTTTTACATACTAGCAATGAACACCTGGATGACAAAATTAAATTACAATACCACTTACAATTATCCAAAAAAGGAGAAATGCTTAGGTATAAATCTAACAAATCATATACAGGACTTCTATGCTGGCAACTGCATAATACTGATTAAAGACACCAATAAGATCTAAGTAAATGGAGAATAGATACTGTGTTCATGGATTGGAAGACCCAACATTGTAAAGATGTCAATTCTCCCCAAATTCACTTAGAGGTTTAATGAAATTCCTATCAAAATTTCAAGAAGATTTTTTTTATAGCTATAAGCAAGATTATTCCAAAATGCATATGAAAAAGCAAAGGAATTAAAGTAATTTAAATGACTTTGAAAAAGAAGAATAAAGGGGGAGAGATCAGTTTATCAAATGTCAAGACATATTTGTAGCTACAGTAATCCAGATGCTGAGGAATTAGCAGAGGGTTAGACACAAAGATCAAGAGAACAGAATAAAAAACCTGACATAAACCCACACAAATACGCCCCAAAGAGTTTTGACAAAGCTGCAAAGCCATCCAACAGAGCAAAGAGAACCATTTCAACAAATGGTACGAAAGTAATTGGACATCCATAGGTGACATATGAACCTTGACCTGAGTCTCAAACCTTAGAAAAAAATTAACTCAAAATGGATTATGGGCTTAAATAAACATGTAAAACTATAAAACTTTTAGGAGAAAACATAAAATAAAATCTTAGGGGTTTAGCATGAGGCAACGACTTCCTACACTTGATACCGAAAGCATGATCCATAAAAGGAAAAATTTATAAATTGAACTTTGTCAAAATTAAAAACTTTTGCTCTGTGAAAGGCCCTGTTAAGAGGATGAAACCGCAAGCTACAGCCTGGAGAAAATACTTGCAAACCACTTGTCCAAAGAGGACTAGTATTGTAGAATATGTAAAGAACTCTCAAAACTCAGCAGTAAAAAAACAAGCAATCCTATTAAAAAAAAAATATGGGCTTGAAGAGACATTTCATAGAAGATAGAAGTGGATATACAGACTGCAAATAAGCATGTGGGAATTAATTGGGATTAGGGAAATCATTAGCCATTAGAGAGATGCAAATTGAAACCACAATGTGAAATAGTGACAATACTAAATACTGGTAAGGATGTGGAGAACATGAATCACTTTTAGATTTCTGGTGGGAAGGTAATATGCTGTAGTCACTCTGGAAAACAATTCAGCAGTTTCTTTGAAAGCTAAACATGCTACTGTCATATGACTCAGCAGTTTTATTCCTGGACATTTATCTCAGAGGAATGAAGACTTATGTTCACACAAAAATCTCTGCACAAATATTTATGGCAGTTTTATTTACAGCAGCCTAAAACCACAACAACCCAGATGTCCTTCAATAAGTGAATTGTTAAATAAAAAGTGGTACATCTGTACCATGGAATACTACTCAGCAATAAAAAGGAGCAAAATGTTGATACATGCCATGTTCTGCATGCACTTCAGAGAATTATGCTGAAGGCGAAAAATTCAGTTTCCAGAGATTGCATACTATGTGATCCCATTTATATAACATCCTTGACATGATAAAATTATAGAAATGGAGAACAAATTAGTGGTTCCCAGGGGTGAAGGAGAGGCTAGGATGGGAAAGACACGATTTTGCCTATAAAAGTACAACAGGAGGGGTCCTCGTGGTGATGAAAATGTTTTATATCTTGACTCCATCCATGTAAATATCCTGTTGCAGTAGTTTATAATTTTACAAGACATTACCTCTGACTAAAAGGTACATGGAATCTCTTCATATTATTTCTTACAACTGCATATGAATCTACAGTTATCTCAAAATCAAAGGTTGGAAAAAAGCACTTTTGCTCAGTTTTTTAAAAAGGATGACTTTTACGTTTTTAAGCCAGAAAATATCTGCAGAAAAACAGAAAGAAACAATTGCAGCCAGGGATCTTAATGTCACCCACTGGCTGTCCGTGGACTCACAGGTGTAGCCCCAAAGCCATCCTTCCACATCAGTTCCCTGAAGGACAGATAACCAAGGTTCTCTCCAGAACCAAAACAGATGGCAAGTAAGAAAATGTTAAATATAATTGTCACAACAATTTTTGTGGAAAACAGTAGGTTGGGTTAGTGCTATGTGTAAATAACTGACCCCTTTAAACTATGTTTAATAAAAAAAAAATACTTTTCGTAAGATGCACGATTTTAAAATATAATTTAATTCACCAGCTGTATAGATTCAAACATCCCATTATTAGCTACAGGAATGGTTATCAACCAAACAAAAGATCAGAGAAAGAGTTGGTGGTGAATAAAAACCTATTTACCCACTTATTTCTCATGTACACCCCTCCCCCACTTCTAGATTGGAACTGAGGCAACCTCAAATATTAAAACTTTCACAGACCATAGTGACTCTTCAATATGCCTTTTGTAACTTGCAAATCAAGCCAATATTGTTGTTTTTTTTCTCTAGACCTGACTTCCCATCATTGGCAAAAAAAGAAAGAAAAAACAAAGCAAAACTTCAAAACAGGGAACGTTTGTTTGCAGCCTATTTCCCAGGGCGGGCATAATGCAGGCATCTGGAGTAGAGACCTGCACTTGGGCAAAGCCACTTTCTAGAGCCCTTAGGCAGCTGCGGTGGCCCCCGCATCACACTTAGCAACCGTCTTGCTCCCTGATTGGCTCCCCTGGGCAGAGCATCTGCTAATCCTTAGATCTGCTCTGGAGGGTAGCGACTGGCCTCTCCTTGGCAGAGGGGGTCCCACACCTCCCTGCATCCCACAGTGCTTCATAACCACGGTAGCACTTGGGGTCTCGAGCCCCACAAAGGTTTGAGTTCCCAAGGGGAGCCTGCTCCCTTTGTGAAAGTGTAAGGAGGGAAGTGATATGGTGTTAGTCAATACGCCCAGTGATAAATGTTTATCTTGAGCAGAAAGCAAATAAAGGCAGGTTAGCCAGCCTTTTATTGCCTGCAGTGTGGTCAGATCCACTGTCAGCAGGTGGAGTCTTTTCCAGGTCATGTGGCTTAAAAGTTTAACAACCATTTTTCTTTCTTTCTTTCTTTCTTTCTTTCTTTCTTTCTTTCTTTCTTTCTTTCTTTCTTTCTTTCTTTCTTTCTTTCTTCCTTTCTTTCTTTTTTTTTTTAGCTGAAGTGCTAAGGACAGGCAGGAAAAAATTTGCCAAGTCTAGATTCATTTGCTTTAAAAATTTCATGAACGTGTAGTTTTTGTTTTTTTTTTCCAAAGCATACATAGGACCAATATCGGAAAACCTGTTTGTCTTAAGGTAAGTTCCCAAACTCCCATTTGCACATGGGGAGAGGGATTTAAGACTATTGTAGATCTCCCCAAGAAAGCTCTGCTGTCTATATCCTTTGGGGCCCCTCTTCACCATGACTCTCAAACTTTACAGGACTCCTCTGGAGGGCTGGTTATAATACAAATTGTTTAGTCCTGCCCTCAGAGTATCTGATTCAGTAAATCTGTTTTGGGGCCCAAGAATTCACATTTCTGACAAATTTGCAGCTGATGCTGACACTGGTTCAAGGGACCCTACTTTGAGAACCACTGCTGTGACCTGTTGTTCTCATGTTATCCAGCTGAGCAGACTTTGTGGTTGGGTCTCGTATTCTGAGAATGAGCACATGAAATCTCCATGTTTTTCTGAGCTGAGAAGAATTTCTGGGACCAGAGGAAAAGATGGGAGGAAGATCCAGAACGTGGCAGCCTCACGAAGTCAAAAACTAACAATCACAGACAGAAACTGGAGGCACAGTGGCTGTCAGCAGAGGGGAAGCCTGACACCACCAGACAAATGAGGCCCCAGGGTGGTAAATATCTCTTTTGAGGAGCCCCTAAACTTTGCAAGGTTCAACAAGAAAGCCAACGCATGCCCTTGACCATGAGGGCAAGTAAATTCTACCTTAGCCCAGGGTATACAAAAGGTGAGCAGGACGGCATTAAAAAGTCAGGGGATTCCCTGGCGGTCCAGTGGTTAGGAGTCGGTGCTCTCACTGCTGTGACCCCAGGTTCAATTCCTGGTCAGGGAGCTAAGATCCCACAAGCCATGTGGTGCAGCTAAAAACAACAACAACAACAACAACAACAACTGCTGGTTGAAACCATATTAGCTTATTCAGCCCATAGCCCTCTGAAGCAGGGTTGTTACCCTTATGTTAGAGAGCAGGAAATTGACTCAGCCAACTTCACCCTGCGTCGAAATGGCAGAGCAGAGACGGAGTTCAGGTCACCAGATTCCCACTCTCCTCCATACCTTGAGATGGTACATTCTCCCTAAAGATTATGATCAACCAAAGGGCATCTGCTGTCACAGGTAGTGGCTTTGGTGTATCCAGAGGGATTCCTAGGATGGGAGAGGAGAGCTGAGCAGAGCCAGCCTCCATCAGAAAGCAGACCTGCTCATTGACTTGCCATGGTTGGGGGAGACAGTTGACAAGTGTAAGGGATGTGACAGAAGAGTGATCCAGTATGGTCACTTGGCTGGTTCCTCTACCCCGGAAGTAGCCTCAGAGTCGGAGACCCATGAGCAGGTTTATTGTAAAATGTTCTCCAAGGGGTAGGAGGGCGAGGCGGGGTCGGCATGGGTCCTGAGCTGAGATTCAGGCCCCAGAAAGCCACAGTCAACCCCTGGCGAGTTCTGAAGGTGGACAACCCTTCAGCACTGACCCTGGGGAGGTGAGGAGGCAGGGCCTTTTTGTCCCCACATGGATAAGTCACTGGATGTGGGGCTTCCAGGAAGAGAAGGTGTGGCCTTGGGTGAGGATGCTCTCTGATAATTTTTTTAATTAAAAAAAAATAAAAAGCTCCATTACAGAATCTTGTCTTGATAAAGGGAGCTGGTGCTGCCAGATTGATTCTTCATGTTCCAGAACGCCTTCATGCAACAGTCCCATTAGAGTTGACCTCAGATTTTAGTTCACCCCGGAATCAGCCAAGGGCTAGAAGAATTTCCCTCTGATTTAAAGAAACATGAACAGTCCTTACTGAAACTAGCCATATTGACATCTTTAGAAATTACCCTAGATGCTTGTGTCGGGGCTGTTCTTACTCCCTGACATCCATCCACCTCTTGTTCACAGTCATATACCCCAGTTTTTAGCAAGGTGCTTGGCTACTCATGTAAAAAACTACATTTTCCAGTCTCCCCCTGGGCTGGGTGTTGTCATGTGACCAAGGTCAGACCAATAAGATACAAGCAGCCACGTTATGTGGTCCGTTCCCACCGGAAAACGGATGTAGTTTGCCATCTTGCGTCATGAAGACCAGGGCTAAAGCTTAGACACAGTAGATTCATGTTTCAGCAAAGGACTGCAAGGAATTTATGGGGTAGAATCTGGATTTTACATCTGAGAGATATGAATGTCTTTCTTGTTTCAGTCCCTGTTACTTGTAGTCAAACCTTGACCTAAGTAATACAAATACATGAATGATTTTTGAACAATGATTTTTTTGTGTGTTTGTTTATTTGGGAGACATGAGAATGGCCCCTCCCAAACTTACATAGGACACACATACACACACGAATACAAGAGAGGTTGGTGATTCTTATTTACCATTTGGAAGACCTATTTCTTCTTTCAGACTTTTTAATGTCTATACTAAATACTTTTTTTTTTGCTATGTCTGGCACACAATTTGGAAACAGCAATCTATCATCACTTATGTGTTAATTTCATTCTACATAAATGACACTTTGAACAAAGTACATCCCTGCAGTATGTGGAAAACATATGGGTTTTGTCTGCAAGGGGTTATTAACTTTACACTTTCCATCTGGAGCCCATAAAGGATCTGTTCTCCGAGATAGTAAAGAGCCAAGGTCACACTAAAACATCACATTTGCAGTGAATAAGGAGGCCTTCTGATGTTTGAAATTAGGAGTTACCACTCCTGGGATAATTCTGAAAAGACACAACACTGCCTCCTAGTCTCCCATTTACACAGAGGCATTGGCGTAATTACTACCTGTGTGTGTGTGGAAATTCTATGATGGGTTATGATGCCCAAAAGCCATTTGAAAAACCACTGAGATCCAGAAAGTTATACTGAATCTTCATCATCTTATCAGTGACATGCTAATCAGGTCTCTGTTATTAGCAAGTGTCAGAAAGAAACAAGAGCAAATTACCAATGTGCCTCAATGCTCTCCTGCCTGTCCATTCTAATGACAGCACACTTTGAGTTTTAATATTTGTGTGACACCAGTCCTGGTGGATAAGGAGTATTCTTGCAGAAGAAAAATTCCAAAAAAAAAAAAGTACATCTTATGTTTTAGGAAAATTTGTAAGAATGTGAAAGCAGACAGAATGGAAGAGAGGTTTAGTAACCCAGCTCTAGAGCTTGCTAGGTTGGGTCCACCTTCTGCTTTAGCACTTAGCGGCTAAAGTGGATGCTAGTTTCTGGGGAACTTGACCTAAGACAGTGGTTTTGTGATGTTAGGCCAGTTAGTTCTCTTTCTGTCTCCTCCTGCAGACTGCAGGCGATAACTGTCCTCATTTCCTGAGGCTTTTTTAAGATTTAAACAAAACAGTGTGTGTAACGATGAGCCTGAATTTGGAGTGCGGTCAATGTTACCCAAAAGGGGGGCTCCCAGGGGAAGGGGGGCCACCGTTTTGTCCATATCAGTCCCAGTCCCTTTCCTCTTCCCTTCAAAGCATGTCTGGCAACTCATGAAGTCAGCTTCACTGCCATTTGTTCATGACCCTCACGGGGTTATAAATTCCTCATGGCAGAGACCATGCCTGGGGTGACCAAGGATCCCAGCTTGCCTGGGACTGTTCCAGCCTCAGCAATAGGAGTCCTGCACCTCGGGAAACCCCTGTGTTGAGCAAATCAGGATGGTGGCCGCACTCACCTCTCTTTCATGATTGGGTCTCAGCATCTCAGCATGCTGACCGGCAGAGGGAAGACGCTCACTAATACCTGATGACTGAGGATTGACGAAGTATTGATCAGCGAGCACCCATGACATTTCACAACATGCTTTTTGGTCTGTTTTCGGGAGGATAGTGTTCGTGGGACCCCAATGTAACCACAAGAGTGGAGGGAGGCAGACAAGGAGCATTCAGAGGTGGATGTGACAGAAGACGGGCTCAGAGGAAGGGCTCAAACCCCCCCGCCGCTCCCTTGTGGCTTCGACGATGGACAAAGAGACCACCAGCCAAGGTGGAAAGGGCCAGGATAGCGATTCTCCTGAGGAAATCCCCCAACCCCCGAGCCTCCAGAAGGGAGAACAACTCTGTCCACATCCTGACTTTAGCCCCGTGAGACCAATATTGGTTAGACCACTCACAGAAACATCAGAAAATAAATTTGTGTTTTAAGCCACTAAGTTGGTGGTAATTTGTTACAGCAGCCGTGGAAAATGAATCCATACCCCTTTCAGAATCTGCTGAGAGTCATACCCACTTCCCACAAAGAAAAAAATAAAAGGCACTCCATTTTTGGGAGTCCCCAGACAATGAACTCCAGGTGAAGGATCCCAGCTCAGAAGCCAACAGCTATGTTCCAGGTGAAAAACAAGACACACTGAACTTCAAGAAAGACTCACCTCGCTGGCCTCAGAACACACGATCACTGTGCACGCAATACAGTGTTACAAAGCAGGGATGGGGTGAAAGTCACGGCCATCTCGTGGTACTGAGATGCCCTGGGCCAGCATCCTGAGCGCTGGTGGGTCGGGAGGGACCAGCTGTACAAGCTCCTGTTTCCCTCACATGCAGGGCCTTTCAGCTCAGAATTCAGGCTTCAACTCTGAGAAAAACACTGCGCTGGGCAATGGAAGGGCTTGAAAAGATGGAAAAGGTAGGGTTTCCTTACGATGTCCGGTCGGCTGTGATGGTGGCCACAGGGCAGGGGCACTGCTGTCTGTCCAGAACGTGCAGGCAGAGGTCAGATCAGACTGGAGGGGGTCCAGGAAGGCTTAGATATGGTCCTGGGGCATCGTAGGCACAGACCATGGCTGGAGCAGAGGCCCAGCCAGAGATTGCTGGGCCCCCATGCTTACTTCTCATGCTTCCTTCTGGGTAGGTTGTGCATAGTCTGCAGTGGTTTCATGTCAGCTGATGTGGCCACAACAGTTTTCTAGTGCGCCCCCAACCCCAGCAAGAAGTCTCCACGTGGCTTCTTGGCCGTGGGGCAGACCACGTGCGTCCTCACCAAGGGAGGTCACGTGTGCAGCCCGTCAGGTCTGCTCCAGCTGTCCCAGCTCCTGGCTCTGCAGGGTATAGACCTGGCCAGGCACAACGTGGGAGCAGAGGTCAGGCGGAGTCCCAGGAGCTGGTGTGGCCCACCTGAGCGTGACAAAGCACAGGTGAGGTCTGCCGTGCCCTCTAAGAGCTCATCATCTGCAGCTCTTTCTGTGCCCAAGGTGAGAATTCACGTGCAAGTGATAACGTGTTAAGATTGTATCCCTAGGGGTGCTGAGGACCTGGAGAAGAGGGGCAGGAAGGGAGGAAGCGGAGTGGGGTTGCCATCTTGAAGTTGTGCAGAAGGTAGCTTCAGCCTGAGCCCTCCCACCGCCATGCCGGGACTCTGGAGAGTAATGTGTGCCTCAGAAGTTACCCCCCTCCCTGCCCCACCCCAAGCAAGGTGCTGTGCTTTAACTTGGCCAGCCAGTGGCTGAGGCCTGCCCAGGGGTGTAAACTCCCAGGTCCTTCCGCTGTCTGGTGGATGAGGGAAGAGCCTAAAGGAGAGTCTTGGTGCTGCCATTTCTCCCTGGAAACGAGCACACTGACCCTCTTCAGTTCCATGCACCATATACTCTGGACACTGTCCTTGGGCCTGCGTGAGCGCACAGTGTCAGCTCTTGGGGATTAAAATCAGTGCAGACCTCCAAGCGTCTTGTTTCCCTAACTTGATTGTAAACAACAAAGCTGTTGTTTGTTGAAAGCTGGGAAAAAAAAAAAAGATGGGTGTGATCAATTAGTGGTGTCTGCCAGGTGTGGATTCAGAAGGCAAATAGGTGTGATTGATTAGTGATGTCTGCCAGGTGTGGCTTCTGATGGTAAGACGGACGTGATTGATTAGCAATGTCTGCCAGGTATGGATTCAGTGGGCAAGATGGGTGTGATTGATTGGTGATGTCTGCAAGGAGCCTGGGACTGGGCAGAGTGGGCCCTTAGACCAGGTGGGTTCCATCCCTGCTTCCCTCCGAGGTCAAAACTCCTCAAGCCAAATTTACCTTATAATCTCCATCTTTTGCCCAACTTGTTGGTCAAGAAGTCCTTTTCTTTTTCTTTTACTTTTTTTCTTTTTTTTTGAGTCTCCCTCTCCCTCTTTCTCCCCCTGCCCATTTTATCTCACTTGGGCGCTTATAGGTTTTTATTCTATAAACACTTTGCAGTCTTTGTGACATGGACTCATTCAGGACATGTTTACAGTACTTAATGACATCTCCCGGAGAGATAATGAGAATGCCTTTAAAGGTTGGCTTTCTCCCTGCCTGCGGAGGGCCGGCTCACCAGGCCTTCGAGATGAGCGCCAGGGGTCTGGCGGGGGGGAAAATTGACTTAATTTCTTTTCACCACAGGAAATGGAGTGTCTGGGTGATCTGACCTAAATGCATGGCCTAAAAACCAATTAATTCTGAATTGTGAATTTCTGAGCGCATCCAGCTGTGTGCGGAATTCCCGATGAGGCAGACAACGCATACCTGGCTCATTTGCAGAATGTGAAGGTTTTTCCACATAAACATACCTGACGGTCCATTATTAACGTGCAGCCTCAAGCACAAAGCCCCTCAGCTCCAGGCCCTGCCCACTGGGGTTCCCACCCTGGCCTGATCTGTGGACCCTGAAGCCCCAGCCTCCCCTCGGGCCCTGGGAGGCTGCCATCGGAGGGGCCTTAGTGTCCCTAGACCCACATGGACTTCCCACGTGGTGGTCCTAAAGTTGGGGTGCGGGTATATGGGTGTGCTGTCCCTCAGGTGCAGCTCACTCCCAGCTCGCCTTCCTTGTGGCCTGGGGTTCCCACTGCCCAGCATTTCTCCACCCTGTTTCCTCTGCCTGTTGGGTTAACTCCAGTTTTATTGTATTCAGTTTAATTCACCTCATGTTCACTGAGGCCATGGTGCATGTGACCCTGATTTATTTGGGGGGAACAAAACTTAACCACGCAAAGAACCTGCTTCAGGCCCAAATAAGACAAAGTTGGGAGGGAAGTGAATAACTGTCACAAAGTCACATGTGGTGACCAAAAACAGAGCTCTCAGCAGAACGCCGCGAGACACAGGAGGGAGCTGGCAGGGAATGTGTGAGGTGGGTGGTGTGTGTATTTTGTGTGTGTGTGTGGTATGTATGTGAGGGTGTGTAATGAAGGCGTGTGTGTGGTATATATATTATACGTATGTGTGATGTAGGGGGGTGTGAGGTGTGTGCATAGTGTATGTAGCATGTGTGTTGTGTGTGTTGTATGTGTGTGGTGTGTGTGTGATATGTGAGGTGTGTGGGGCATGGTACATGCGAGGACAGATTATGGTGGTGATGGTGGTGGGGTGTGTGTGTGCTATGGGACTGGGATCACGGAAGTCTTCATGGAGAAGGTGGTGTCTGAGGAGCAGGTAGGATTTCTCAGAGAAGGGGGTGCACAGCACATGCAGCACAGGGGGTGCCAGGGGGGAAGGAGGGAAGTCAGCGAGGTAGGGGCTCCGAGTGGGGAGGACTCCAGCTGGCAGGCAGGAGTCGGGGGCTCAGGTGTGGGGGGTGACGGTGATGCTGGGCACCGGGGAGGGGGAGTGAGGGGCATGAGGGGAGCTGGAGGGATGGGAAAGTGGCCCCAGAAACTTGAGATGGGGCTGCAGACATAGGGAGGGCACCCAGAATGGTGTCTCTCCCCAGGGCTCTGTGGCTTGGTGTCTCTCGCAGCCCCACCCTGGGCTTTTCTCCCTTGTCTGTGGTCTGGGAAGCCCCCTGACAGTGTAGGGGGGTCTGGGGGTGAGGCCTTTGGAGGGCAGACCCAAGGCGATCAACTCATCCTCGTTTGTCCTGGACTTCCACGGTTTTAGCATCAAAAGTTCTTTCTCCCAGGAATCCTCTCAGTCACAGGCAAACCAGGACAGCTGGTCACCCCACTTCCCTCCAACGCACCATCCACCATCACAACATACCATGTGCTTAACATGTGTCTGCATTTGTGTGGGGAGGGAACTTGAGCACACACACCGCACCCCCCCACCATAAGTCGTGGGTTGAACTGGGTCCCCACCAAATTCATGTGTTGAAGTCCTAACACCCCAGACCTCAGAATGTGATCTTATTTATGGAAATAGGGTCATTGCAGGTGCATTTAGTTAAGATGAGTTCACATTGGAGCAGCTTGAGCCCCCAATCCAATATGGCAGGAGGGTGAAAGCCATGTGAACACGAAGGCGGACGTGGGAGTGCTGTGTCTATAAGCCAAAGAGCCCCAAAGAAGGCTAGCAAAACCAGCCGCTGAGAGGGAAGCCTGAAACAGATCACAGCCTCAGAAGGAACCAGCCCTGCCCCACACCTTGATCTCAGACTTCTGACTACCAAAACTGAGAGACCTTGCATCTCTGTTGTTTAAGCTGCCCAGTCTCTGGTACTTGTTACAGCAGCTCTGGCAAATCCATACACCCGATTTCCAACAGTCCTTTGGTTGACATCTCACGAAGAGTTATCCTTTGAAAATTCCCGGGAAAAAAAATCAAGCAAATTCTGAGAGTCCTGAGTGTTGAGATGAAGACCTTTTCATGAATTAAAATTTCATTCAATTAAATTTCATTTCAATTTCATCCCTCTTGTGAAAACAGTCAAGCAAAACCATCACAGATCCAACTGCCTTCTGCAGACCTTCATTCCACATGAAATCTTTTTATGGAGCTGCAAAGGCAGATGTAGGGATGGGGCAGGGAGCAGGCATGGCAGGAGGAGGATAAAAATGAATGCAGAAGCAGCAGCATCTGCTGCTGGCACATGCTGTCTCTCCCAACCAACTCACAGGGTTCTTCCTGTCTGTCCTCAGCAGCCCACGGATGGGAGCAGAGTTGGCTGAACCCCGGGTCATGGGCTGACCATGGGGATGCTGCCAGACTGTGATGTGGCCTTGACCGAGGCATCGTAGAAAGGGCAAGAAGAGAGGACGACCAGAGTCAGTGGACAGAGCACAGCCATGAGGCTTAACTCTGGTCTTGTGGGTTTGTTTTGCTTCTTGTTGTTGAAATCCCAAGAAAGGACCTTCATATGCAACTGGTCATCTCCACTGCAGTCCCTTTACCCCAGCCTGACCCAAGGCACATGCCCCTGGGCCCCAGGTTTCAACTGGGTGAATATCAGCTGGACTCTCCCCTACTCTCTTGTGCCAGGAGAACACTTTTATTCTCGGGGTGGGGGGAGTTTCTTGTTTGAGCCTCCCTGGCCCTTCCCTGCCTCCTCCCTCTCTCTTTCTTTTTGGAGGAAAACCCATTTCAGAACTTCACTGAATTTACCCAAGAAGACCCAACTAATAAATTCCTAACTCAAAAGATTAAAGACATTTATGTGCAACACACAAAAGTCTTTTACATCAGAGTCCTGATGTTTGTATAGCTTAGCCAAACAGAGAATAATGGCTGAAAGACAAGGACAGACACAGACATTTCTTGTTTTCTAAAACTGGGCTCAATTACTCAAAAAATATCGCCTGCTTTGTTGTTTTTAAATGCTTTTATCTCTTTCTGATTTATGGCAGTTCCCTGTATAGAAATACATCTCTCCTTAACCACCTTTGGCAGGTGTATCCCTTTACACACAATCCCCAGGAGCTGGATTCATCTGTCACCTGTCCTCACTCGGGGCCAGAAGGCTTCATCATCTTTTTTCTCTGTGACCAAGTCAGCCAGTGGGTCTATTTCATCATAAATATTCAATTCTATGTGACAACCAAGGACAGAAGAAAAAAAGGAAATCTGATGGATGTTGATCAGAATCTGAATTCAGAGAAAAGAAGAACTAATAATTATTAAATATCTATCTGGAGACCAGCTCGGGGGACACATTTTCATATAATATGTATGTATGTAGATGTAGATGTAGATGTATATATATATTCTTGGAAAAACTAACTGTGACTTTGGCAAGTTACTGAATCTTTTTTTTGATAAATCATCTGTAAAAGGTGGATGCATTAAAAAAAACTAGCTACTTCATATGACATCATTTTATATTTATTAAGTGATTGTGACTTTTTCTGTCATATTTCCTATGACTTGCATTTTGAAATATTTCTTTCAAATTCTTCAATCCCATTCCCTAGAAGATGATTTGAATTTTGTTGAACAAATAAATACATGCATGACTAAATTTAAAAAGAAAAAATGTTTGATGGGGGAAGCCCAGTGGTGACCCCAAGGGATAAAATGGAACAAGTTAGCTCCTGTCTCCTCATGAGGAACAGAATTTTTTTTTTAAGTGTTGCTTTGTTTCTTTCTTTGCTTTGTTTTTTTTTAAAGTTTTGCTTTGCTTCTTTAGAAGTTTTACTTTTGATTTCTTAAACAAATCACCTGAATCATTTTACATGTAAGTGTGTTATAAACATGCACCCTAAAATATAATAAGACATCACGTAGATGGTGGTGTGCAGACCTTAGGTGAGAATCAAAGCAGCATAGTGCCATAAAGATGTTATTTATTATCTGGTGCAAAAGAGACCATGGAGTTTTCTGCAGGAATCTTGAGAGAAGGGGGGTCGTCTTCTACTCAGAAGAGCCTTTTCCAGCTGATTTCCAGGTGAGTGTTCTGAAGCAACACTGCCTGGGGGAAGCAGTTCCTTGGCTTTACCAAGTTTGAGGAAGAGAACACTTGGTCTCGGCTGAGTTGACAACTCCAACAGCCTTCACTGACAACACTGTGTTTTTTGGTTGTGATTGTGAACTGCTCTGGAATTTCTGTTGGAGCACCTCTTCTGTAATTGGGACCCTCTCAATTTATCCATATTAGATGTAGAAAATCATACACAGGAAAACATTCTCTTACCCTAGGAAGGCAGCAACAGAGCTAGGAAATGACAGATGGATGGAGAGAGCTGCTCTTTTGATAACTTGAGAATCTGTGGGGAATCCGTGTTGGGATCACTCTGCTTTTTGTAGGTGAGTAAACAGATGACGTGGCCCCCCTGCAGGGTCTGACAGTGGGGGGCGTGGGGCATCCTGGCAGCGCATCCTCCAGCTCCAGCTCAGCCACCTCAAGGAATCCACAGAGAGGCAGAGAGCTTCTAGGAGGCAAATCCTGCATGGTTTTATTCTTTATTAGTTCCTGCAGAGTAAGGCTGGGGACTATGACTTGCTTTGTGTCTGCTCTTGGGGTATCCCTTATCTGAAGGTGGCATTAGAGAAAACCTGTGTGAGGAGACGGACCTCACAGGAAGCGTGTCCTTGGGACTTGACATGTGCTTACCCCTCTCTGATGCAATCACCTAATCATAGGAGTCCCTTCCCTAAAAGAAGAAGGGGTTGCTTAGGGGAGGGGTTAGTAAGACTAAACCTTTGCCCCACTATACAGACGTAGCTGAGCCCACGGAAGAGCTTTCAATCAAGGGACTAAACTTGGAACTTGACTGACAGGCTGGTATGGAAACCCTTCCAGGTCTTCTCAAATGTTCCTTCAATACCTTGACTTTTCTGTGGTTGGAACTGACAAACAGATCTTTGTAGACCAAAGGTTGCAACTCTCAATGTAATGCGAAGTTGGATGAGAACTTAGATATCAGCCATTCTCAAACTCTTTGATCTTGGAGCCTCTTTACATTCTTAAAAATTATGGGACATTCCAAAGAGCTTTTATTTATGTGGGTTACATCTATTCATAGTGATATTTAGCATACTAGAGCTTGAAACAGAAACTATAAAAATATTTATTAATTCATCTTGAAATAATAATAAACCCATTAAATGTCAACACAAATAACCTATTTCTTACAAAAATGACTATCTTTTCCTAAACAAAAAATATTAAAGGAAACGAGTGGCATTTTTTGCATTTTTGCAGCTCTCCTTAACATCTGGCTTAATAAAGACACCAGGTTTCTCATATCTGCTTCTGCATTCCATTTGTTGTGTTATGTTATTTGGGTGGCAGTGTGTGAAGAAAAGCTATTCTTATACAGATTGTCGTTGGGAAATCAAGGGGTGCTTTAATAGCCCTTTCAGATCATTGTGGATATTCTTTTTTGATGCCATGCCAAAGCCCAATAAAATGTAGTTTCTTAGAGGTGAGTTGCAATGTGACTTCCAGGAAACTTGGCATAGCTTTATGCGTATGAAATGTCCCTATTAAATAAAAAGACAGGGGTCATTCCAGTGTTTAAGGTGCAGGTCTAGTGGGTCTAGTGGTATATATCATGAAGATATTCTCCACTGCTGCTTTGCTCAGTCTCTCCCTCGGCCACGCCGAACTCAAAGTTTGTTAAGTGCTTTATTGACCAAAATGAGACATGGAATCAGTTGGGAAGAGCCCAAGCTTCGTCAGCCTCTCACCTCACTTGCCCCATAGTTTTGTTTTTTTTTTTTTTTTCCAGTATGCAGGCCTCTCACTGTTGTGGCCTCTCCCGTTGCGGAGCACAGGCTCCGGATGCGCAGGCTCAGCGGCCATGGCTCACGGACCCAGCTGCTCTGCGGCATGTGGGATCTTCCCGGACCGGGGCACAAACCCGTGTCCCCTGCATCGGCAGGCGGACTCTCAACCCCTGCGCCACCAGGGAAGCCCTCCCCATAGTTTTTAAAAGGTCGGGGCAAAAAACCTTTCAGAAGTCTACCTAGAAACTGTGATTTCCCTAACTCTGCAAGAGTTTATTGCTGCTCCTTGGGAACAGAATGAAGAACCAACCTCTGGTTGGTTTCTGGGCAATAACGGAGCATCTGTGTGATGCCCAGAAGACAACAAAGGTAAATATAACTGTATAATAAACACAGTGGCCTTCACATGCACTCTCTTTGTGAGGGAGACAGCTGTTCTCGAGCACCTGCCCGGGACTCTCATTTACTGCCGTCTCCAGCCTTTGCCTGGACCCCGCTGCACACAGGGGGGCTTGGGGCTGTATTCCATTCCCTTCCTTTCCATCCCCTCCCCCTCCTTGCTTTGGACCACTGTTCCCCGACCTGTGTGACTGTGTGTAGATGGGTGTGCTCACGGGACTGTGAGCTCAGTTTCTAACCCTGCCTTTGAGATGTGTCTGAAGCAACATCGTGAAGCCTGAGGGCAAGAAATTTGCAAGTGGCCATTCATCCCACCTCAGAACACTGGTGGCGCATTTCATGCCTCCTTGTGCCACAGGAGATGAGCAAACCTGGGTGCTCTCAGGCTCCTGTTGGCTTGACCTCATCTCTTCACCTACACCTCACCTCTTCCCTCTATACGGGAAGCCCGTAGAAAGTCACTGCTCATTGAGAGGATTTGACAAATGCCTTTTCCAGCTCTCTTCCTCAATGAGAGGTCAGAACTCCCTACAACATTCAGCAGAGCCCTCTTTCCAATGGTCTTGAACAACATAGCAATCGTGGCTTCTTTCTTTTTCCAAAGATCCCAGAAGCTCTACCTCATGTTTTCATCACAGAATATTTCTTTCTTGTTCTGGTTTGTTTCCAGGAAGGAGATCTCTCGGTTCATACGGTTTTAGTTCCTGGGGGACATGCTTGCACAGCTCTGTAGATGGACCTCCTGGTAGAGACACCTTCTGAAAATGACTAATGCATCCCTGAATGGCTTATCAGCGCTTTGCTACCCCTGAACTTGTGCAGATTTGCAAGAGACACATTTACCTTAAAATGCAATGAACACAAGTCCGTTTACTTTGGGTTCAGGCCAAGAAATTAATCTAACTTATTTGCAGGTGAAATAACTTCATGTTCAGACCAATAAAGATCTATTTTAAGTCCTTTTGTCTTTGAATGGCAGAGATGTGACTAGTGCTCTTTGCTTGGATACTTTGAACTTGAGGAGGCCACTTTGTCAGCATACGTCCCCAAGGGAAAAGGCCAGATGCTGAAACACAAGGCTTGAGCCTTAAAGGTTGGAGTTCACTGTCCAGTGTGTGCTCGGGTCCACGTGTCCCTTTGTTTGGGAAATGATCCCTATTGGTAATTAACATCTCTCCCATATTTCCAGGAAGAACAGCTAATATTGAGCAACGGAGGCTAGCCTAAATTCGAAAGGTTGTTTTTGCTGTGCTTTTCTGAGAAAAGCCAAATTGTCAATAAAACTGTCCTTAGAGAGCACTGATCAATATGTCCTCCAAAGAGGGGACGGTCCCCATCAGGAGGTGAGACCAGGGCAGATGGGAGCTGGAGAGAGGCATCTGCAGGAACCATCGGGGGCACGCAAGGTGGTCTTGGGTTTCACGTCTTACATTTGCTGGTTATCTGGAGATGTAGCATTTTAATTTAAGGAGCCACACTGAACATCTTCTATGTGTTAAGAGACTATTTCAAAGACTCTTGGCCCAAACCTGCATCTTGTGGGAAGGGCTGGGGAGCCAAGAGATCAAGGAAAGATTCCGGGAAGACGGAACCTCTAAGTTGAGTCCCGAAGAATGAATGTCGGTCAGCACTTTACACGGTGCCTGGGGGTTGGTTTCCCTAAAGGCAGATGCTGAACCAGGGACTTGAGGACCAGCCATTTTGGGAGGTGATCCTGGGAAGCACCCAGGGGGAGCAGAGAGATGAGACCAGGAAGGGTGGGGAAGGCAGCTAGCAGAGGGCTTGTCTTCTTCAGTTGCCACGACTGGGGGGTAGAGGAGGTGACTAGGCTCCCTCCTGCTGTGGCCTCTGGGAAAGAGTGTGGAACACGCCTCGGAGCTGCCCCACCTGGAGAGACGGAGGGGGGTGTGTGTCCACCACCAGCCATCAGCCATCCTGTGGGGAGCTTATTTCCTGGAATGCAGACCTGGCCCATGGATCACAGCCCAAGCCCTGAAGGCCTGAGTCTTGCAGATCATTGGAGCTGGAGGATGTCACAGGCACACACACAGGAATGGCCGCTCGCTGGCCCAGGACACATGCCATCTCCTGGAGGGACTCAGGACACATGGACCACAAGCCATCCCTGGCAGAGAGGGAAGCCAGAACCCCTGAGCTTGAGGAATTCAGAGGGTTAGTTAGGATGGCAGCAGCAGGGCTGGGTGAAGCCTGATTTGGTGAGCAGAGCCCACCCTACAGTCTCCTGAAGATGCTTTTCCTGCCTACAGCTCTCCGAGGCCCTGGGGAAAGCTCTGGGATTGGGTTTTGGATGGAACTCAGTCCAGAATTTCTTTAGTATCCCCTGTCAGTGCATCTGCATCTGCCTCAGGCTTTAGATGTATCTGTGCCTGTTAAGTTCATGGAAAAATTGATGGTTTTTTAGGAACAACAGGGACTTGACTGTGTTTGGTCTGGAGCAAAATAGCACCCTGGCTCCAGGTGAAGGGCTGGCATCCTGACCACCAGGTGCCCCCATGCACTGGGTTTCCATGAGCAGGACCCATGTGCTGGTCAGCCCACTGTCCTCCTACCTGTCCCTCAAATGTACCAGGTGGAAGTCCACCACAGGGCCTGCCGTTCCTTCCTCCGGAACATCCTGCCCTGGTCATTCGATGATGCTCCTGCTTCCTGGTCTCAACTGCAGGGCCTGCTGCTAGGAGAGGCTCCTCTGCTCTGCTGACCTGAACGCACCTTCGGCCCCTTGCTGGGTTCTGTTTCCTCGACAGCATCTCTGCCTGCCTAATGATGTATCCATATGCTCTCCTGCTTATCTTCTGTCTCCTCCTCTTATCAGGGGCTTGGCCTTGGTCACACCGTGTGCCCAGCCTTTGGGATACATTGTGGAACGAATGAATGGACAGCAGGGAGTGAACAAGTGAATGAATGGGTGTTCAGCCCAGCACCTGCCGCTGGGAGGGCTCCGTGGGTCAGAGCATTTCTTTACATGGTATTTAAAGGAGACTCATGCAAAGTCTGCCACAAAACCTTGGCCTGATTTGGGGTTCATCTCCCTGCTAGGGACTGTTTCCCTTCATTTCGTTTCCTTCCTGAGCTTGTGAGGTGAAGATTTTCTTTTCTGTGCGATTTTCCTTTCTTTCTCTCCTGGCCTTTGTTCCCGAGCTCTCGGGGCTCCCTCCCTGCAGTGAACTGTCAGCAATGATTGATGCTAGGTGAACGGCTCCCGCTGAAGTTTTTGTGCTGGTGTTTAGTTAGCAGGTTTAAGTTTCATTTAATCCTGAGGGAAGGTCCTGGATGTGGGCTGGAGCCCCCCAGCCCTGAAAAGGGCCCCGAGGCTTGGTTTGCTTTGGATAAGCCCTGAGACCTTCGATTCTTCCTAAAGCAACCGGGCCCACCCACCAGGCTGCCACTGTCTCTTCTAGGAGATCTGGTGAAACTCCTTTAGCATCTGTTAGTCTCTCAATGGCCTAGGGAACTCTTCCTGCAGATGGCCTCCTGCCCAGGTAAACCTGCCAGGTCCACCGTCGGCTTTCCACCATCGGAGCAGGGCTTTGTGGGCGACAGAGTCCCCAATCCTAAGGAGGTGGACGACCAGTCAGCACCCAAGCACCTTTACTGGTGCCGAAGCAAAGAGAGAGGGCAGGTGAGGGAGCCTGTGAGCAGGCAGGGCCGGACCAGGGTGTGGGCCGGTGGGCGCACCCCGGAAGAGGTGGGCTGCTTGAGGTCACCCTGCCTGGCCTTCTCACGGGCATTCTGTCACCGTGGATGCCACTGGGCTTCCTCTGGCCCTGGGCATGCAGGAGGGGGTGTTTGCAGATCCAAAGGGCCCCTTGTGTAACAGCATACAGGTGCCCATCTCCAACTTGGGGCCAGTAGAGGGACCATGGGCACTTTTAAACTAGCAAATATCAAATGATTTTTAAAATGTCGGTTTCATCCATTGCTGGTGCGTAAAGCATAGAATTCGCATGTTGGCTAACTCAGCTTGGGGCTGATGTAGGAAGGGGTAGGTTTCTGGGCAAGAAGAGCTTTCAGGTCAGGCCCTGTGATTCTCTACATCATACACCCATGAAATAGGAAAAATTGCCGTTTATCCCACAACCACCATCTGTTAAATTCCTTGGCCTAAATGGAAATTCTACTGATTCTGTTCTGCCAAATGTGATGGTGTGTGCAAGTCCAGGCTGGAAAATATTGAATTTCTTTATATGATAGATGAGGAGAATATGGACTTGCAGGCCACGAGACAAGAGAAGAAGAAGCTGATAAGACGGCACAAAGCCGGCCACCACGTGAGGGACAGGATCCTGAGACCTGGTGACATTAGAAGAGAGATGATTAAAATATCACTGTAACATGGCTGCCCTCCCCTTAGATGCCCAGATCCTCACTGAAATCGAATTCATTATCAAGTGCTCCGCATCAGTGTGTTTTAAGAAGTGGCCACAAAGGGGACATGTCGTCATATTGGGTTGAGATTTGGAAACACATACCAGGAATGGGAGCTGACATCTGGAGACAGAGTCACCCTGAGGACATGAGCCTTCAGGAATGTACAGAAGTATCAGGAGAGCTTGGACTTCCCTGCAGTGTGAGATGGAGGTTGCATGTGATTCGACCTGTGTTCAAGAGTCTGGGAGACACTACCTGACCTTCGGCTGTGCAGTCGCTGCAGCTCAGGGCCTGGCATACACTCCAGAATCAGGTCATTGATTAAAAACGGAATGTGGCCCTTCTCAACATCAAAGCCAAACCCATGCCTGATCCAGACTGGTGTTATTTGTGCAGGTGAAGCGGAGATGGGGAGAAACCCAAATGCACACAGAGTCGAGTGAAAGTCACCTCTGATTAGATCAAGCTGGAGATTTCAGACTAGCCTTGGACTTTGCAGAGCGGCAGCAGTATTTGCCTCTTTTCAGAGTTCAAACTGGAGAACCACTGGGTTTGTTTGTGACTGAGTGATGGAAATTTGTACCTGGGGGAGGTCTCCTGCGTGGAGATCTTCAAATGGTTTTTGGCCAAGTATTCCATAAGTTACAAGAAGAACATGTACCCTAACACGTGTAAAATGCAGTTATCTGGTACATATACTATATTCATAAGCAAGTATATTATTATATTATGAATATTAGAAAACATTTACAAATTTGATTTTTAAAATGATGAGATGAACGTACTTATAAATATACGTTTTGACATTTCTTCCCACACCCCGGCGTGTCTGCTTGCGTGCTGCCTGGGCCGCCAGCACCACTTGGATACTGTAAGGCCCACAGGGTCCATCTTTGAACAGACACAGAGATTGTGGCAGGGGATATCAGAGTTGGGCCAGAAGAAGGCGGGCAGAGTTTAGGGGGATAGGTGAGTGCCAGGGATTGGGGATTGCTCTCTGGTACCATCCACATACTGTCATTAAAGGTTCCCATGAAGCATCTTGAGACATGTGTGTCTAATGTGGTGAAAACATGAGATGAGTAGTTCCTCTGCAGAAGGTGGAAAATATTGAATTTCTTTGTACAAGAGATGAGAAGAATATGAACTTCCAGGCCAATAGGCAAGAGAAGAGGAAACTGATAAGATGGCAGAAAGCCGGCCACCACACGAGGGACAGACCAGTACTAGAGATGGGTGAATCCTTCTCTGGTGGGTAGGGAACCAGTTTACCACCCTCCATCCTCTTCTGTTAATGAAGGAGGTTAAGGATGCTTCCAGCCACCCAGGTCCAGGGCACCATGATGTGGTCCCCCCTGCACACTGTCAAGCTGTTTAGAAAAGGAATCTCCCCCACAGCATGGGCTGTACTGAGTTTACCTTTGCTTTTAGGAAGATAAGAGGTAACATTGGTAACTGTTATTCTTGTTTCCCTAAAGCATCTCTCTGGATGGACTCATGGGGACTAAGAGCAGTGTGATATTCCTCCCGTCCAGCCAAAAGTTTGGATGCAATGACAACCCGTATGGGGTTTAATCATCATATGATCGATAACGTATGACCCTCTGAAGCACTGCCAGATACTCAGGGACATTTAACAAAAGTGGAAAAAAAATGCTGCCCATCATTCGAGGAGCCCATCTGTAGGAAACCACACCCGCCTGTTTGTCCGATCGCATCCGGAATACCTGGCAAGACTGTGGTTCGGTGCTTTCTATTGTAATGTGGCCGTAATCACTGGGAGCTCTCAAGCACGGGAAGGGAAGCATCTCGGGCACAAAGTACTTCTTATTTCATTCTCCGAACCACACTGAGAGGAAGGCGTTCTCCATCTCAGTTCACAGATGAGATATCCACATTCAACGACTCCTTTGAGGACCAGCTCTCACGTGACAGGGCTGAAACAAGAATGCACGTCTCTGCAACAGAGCCCAAGTCACAGACACTGAAGGTGAAATATGCCAAGAAGGGTTTTGGTTCCTGTGTGTGTTGGTACATCCAGGAATTGAACTCAACTTCATAGAGTGGGTTCAGCATAACGGGATGGTGAGAACATGGGCAAAGTGTGTGTAAGGAAAAGGGTGGCACCAGGAAAACCACAGAAAAGGCAGAATTGACCGGATCAGAGAATGTATTCAAATAAAAGCAGAAGGACCTGTAGGGCTCACTGGAACAGTAAATTATCTACATCTAAATCCATCTCCGTATGGATTTTATTTCTCCACACTTCCAAGAAAGCATTTATGGAGGTTAAGCATAAAACCTAAGGAATAAAATAGTTAAATGCACGTTCAAAAACCATGTGGAAAAAAAGAGGTCGTCGATACTCTTTATCAAAAACTAGGCAAAAATTCCCTGTGGTTCTCAGACTCCTGGAGGCCAGTTCGAAAAGGGAAACTGCACAGGAGATTATATAATTCTCATGCGGTAGAAGAGAATCAGGACAGTTTATCAGGGGTTCACCAGATACATCTGATACAATTCTTGAAGGGTCTCCTATTGTGCACATCTTTATACACAGGACAGGAAAACATAACAATGACTGTGTGCTCAGCAGAAGTTCCTCTCCAGAGCCTCTGTGAGTCTCCAGGTGATGACAGAGCAGGGGCTGATGTCCGAGGTCCACCGCTCAGATTCCCTTTCCAGGAAGGGCTCTCTGTCCTTCTGGAAAGAGCTCTGGGGGTTGGAGTTGGTCGGCAGCCTGTAGACACATCCCAGCCTTTGAGCCCCTGTAGCATGACCCTGGCCAAGGTCAGAGCAGGACATGGTCCAGAGGCCCAGCACCTTCTGCTCCCAGCGCGATTCTCCTAGCATCATAGGTGTCGCCTGTGTGCACTGTAGTCTGACGACCACACTTGCTTCCCTCGATTTTCCTTTCACACCCTTTCTCCCAGTGCACATTTTGCCCTCCTAACTCCCCTTGGTGTCTCCTTCCCGAGGACCTGCCTGCAAGAGGGATGCTAATTCCTAAAGTCATCACGAGGAAGGAGGAACATGACCCTAAAGGGTTTTAGAGACTCGCCTGTTTATAAATTCAGTAAGTGGCCGCAGTGTCTTCTGGTCAGAGGCACCCCTTCTAAGTTAGAGGTTCCCTAATGAGACCCCATAAAACGCCAGGGAAAATGGCTCAGGCCTTTCACCCTGTTTCTTCCCAGGACCGAGTATTCCTTTTAACTCCTTCTACCCACAGGGAAGGCATTTCAGTAGCCTGTCTTCTTTCCTGAGTCTCAAGTCTTTGTGTTTGTCCCTGGACCTGGCGCTGTGTCATCTGCTGTCACACCCACTAGCTCCCCGACAGTCACTGAGTCCTGATGAGGTAGGAAATCAGCCCCCGGGGCTCCCAGGGGAGAGTCACCAAACCCTGCCCAGTCCAAGCCCTTATTCACAATCATTGGAAGACTGGATGGGAACCTCATTCTTCCAGCCCCACGTCCTCGTCCAGGTGGGGAGAGTGGATCCTGCCCTGAGCTTTGTCAACTCCAGCCGAGGCCTGACAGGAGAGACCCCGTTTAGCCCCTGGTCAGAGGGCAGGGCTTGTCCTTCCCAGATGCACTTGGGCCCTGGAGGGAGCCCGTTCTCATGAAGGCAAGGGCACCAAACATACTGCGATTCTACCCTCCTCCTGGAGGCGGGGCTGGATGCTTCCCAGGTGGCCTCACCACCCTGCTCCTGCGCCCAGGCTTCTCACCCCAGGCCGGCCCCGCTCACCACGAAAGGTGCAGCCTCCGCAGAGCAGCTGTGCCTCGGCCGGACCCAGTTCTGGGTCGAGAGAGTAGGAGAATCAAGGCAGACTAGGTTCAAACTGAAACCCCACAGAGACACACACTGGGGTGCACAAAACCAGGACCAAAGGGCACCACGGACCTCGTCCAGAACGTCTTCACGTAAGGACGGGCTGAAACTCGCGTGGCCTTTTAATTGACACAACCAGAGTGTGCCCTGAAAGAGAGGAATGCTTCTGAAGCCGACAGGCCACCAGGGAGTTGGGCACTAGTTTAACTGAAGCCAGTGGTGTGCTCGTCACCAGCCTCCTCTGACCTGCTTGCCCGAGGGACGAAGGCGAACACTCCCTCCAGGATTTCCGGGAGCCGGATGAACACATCCTGGTCCCCATGCTTTCCTGCCCCCAGCCCAAGCCAAAGGAATCCAGATGTGGGTCCATCCCTTCAGGTGCAAAGACTGGGAATAAGATAGCTGAAATGAAGTGATGTTCTTTTTCCCCCGAGAAGACAATTTCAAACCCCATCACGGTAGCTTGAACTAAAGAAAAATGCGTTGTGGCTTTTGGGAGTTTTGTTCAAGCTTACAGTAAAAACACGTGCACAGGCACCTTCATGCAACTGCAGAGAGGCTCTATTTCTTACGCTTATCCCTTTCTCTTTTAACCATGAATCAACCCCCAATCAGAGCCTTGTGTTAATTGTATTACTAGAAATGTACTCCTATAAACACATCTTGGGCCACGTGTTTTTCTCCAAATATCTGATTTGGCTTTAACTAAGGATTTGCAGGGCTGCACAACGTGTGGGAATAATTGCCCTGAAGTTCCAAATATTTATTACCGGGGCCAGTGGGGAACGCCAGCGGCTGACGTGGCCCGTGGCGGTCTGGCCCCATTCTTCTTGACAATAGGTGGATGGAGAGACAAGTGTTGAACTGTTTACTGCTTCAGGACATTTAAAAAGGTAATGAATGTACAAACAGCGTGAAAAAAGAGCCCTCTGTAAGGTGGCTTAGAGTCGGGAGAGAAAATTCAAACAATTTTAGCCTCAAAAAGTCAACAACAGACACCCTTCTACTAAGGACCTACAAACAAACAGAGTTACTCTGTACACACATTAAGTGATGCAGCGCCCTGCAGCCGTGACTTTGACCTCACAGGGCCTGACTGTCACACATGCAGGCCCAGAACTCGGCAGGTTTGGGGGCCCAGGAGCATTGAATCCCCAGAGCTTGCAGTTGTAAGACTTTCACACCTGGCTTGTCCGGGGCCTGCGAGGGCCGGAGAGAACCTCCGATTCAGACAAGGACTGGGGTGCTCTTGACCCGGAGACCAAGCCGTACAGGACGCGTGGACCGTTTGTCTTCCGTCCCCTCACAGTTCAGCAGAGAGTGTTACAGGCAGACGTCTCTTGTGTCCAGACATCCCACATCCCACATAATTAAAAGACAGAAGTTACCCTTTAAAAAAGTAAATAATTAATAATGGGAGAGGAATCCACCATATTAGGGCTCTGCTCACCCAGGCCTAGAAATGTCGGTTATTTGCTTTCCTTCTAAGCATTGAATAATACAATGGAGGAAATAAATTCTCCTGTTTCATTTTTCTATTTTGTGAGAGATTTCACGCCCTGCTATTTGAAGACTACCCTCTTTTAGTCTCTGATGATGATAAGGGAAGCTGCTTCATCACTGAGACATCTAACTAGAAGCAAGAGGTTGAATGATTTCGGAGGGTCTTGCTTTCACCCCGAAGTTAGGATTTGTCTCCACACTGGAACATCTAGTGCTGTCTGAGCCTTCTCATTCTTCCCAACAGACCTGAACAAGGGCTACACACAAGAAAAATCTCTAAAAAGACATGCCTGAAAAAAAGTGTGCCTCCCCTCCCCACCCACGTGCTCATCCCACACACCTTATAAAATCTAAAAGAGCGTTAACTCTGAGTTTTCACATTTTAAAGTCACTCTTTGCCAGAAGTAAATTCAAGAGATTTCAAGAAGAAGTAAAACAAGAAATAGAAAGGATGGTCTTCAGAAACATCTCCAAAGTAAATTGGCCACAAGTTTCCTTTTAGCCCATTCCTTTAAATGCAATTATGCCAAGAGGGAACATTTAATATTGCAATCGATAGAGCCCTGTCCTTTTATAATACTGGGTCTTAACGCCCATTGATTTTGGGGGTTGGCTGCACAAACTTAGTGATACACCTGAGAATTTTATGCTACGAAGAAGAGAAAATGACTTCCCCGCCACAGTGGGCAATGAGATGAATCACTGGGAGCTCACGAAATGGAAGGCTCGTTCTCCCAGACTTTAGAAACCACACAGGAGGAAGGCAGCGGATGTCTTCAGATTATTTTCACAGATTCAAAAACGGAGACAACTTGTAAAATGGGGAGAGAAGCACATCGTGTCTTCATTTTTGCAGTGACAACATGGCAGGATCAAGGGTGCTGGAAGGGTGCTTTCAAAGGTATTTTTTTACTCTGGCGCACAGTTCCCTGGAAAATTATTTCTGGGGAAAGAAATGACTGCAAAAAAAAAAAAAAAAAAAAAAAAGAAAAGAAAGCTCCTAATTGCAGTTGGCCTAACGCTTCTCAGGTGGGTCAATACCAGGCCAGTGCAGGTGGCCTCGGGCCGCTCCCTTCCCAGTGTTTGATAAAGCCAGCCTCCTTCCCGGATCAAGGTATTAAGGTTTGGGTTATTTGTATTGATTTTGTGTGCTGCCACGCTGAGCCAGTCATGCTTATATCTGCCATTCACAAATTTCCCTTTAAAATGTCACCGCTGCTTCATTTCCTCCACGATCCATCAATACTGCAGCCGGAGGGGACACTCATGATCCCCAAGGGCTGTCGTCTGGTCTGAAAGACCCTGGAGCGTTGCACATCCCCAGAGTTTTCACCGATATCAACAGTGGGGAGGGAGTGGGTTAGGAGAGTGGTCAGGAAGATTCTAAACCAAAAAAAAAAAAAAAAAAAATCTTACAAAGATTTTTCTCTGATATGCAGAAGGATTTTTCCTCCTTGTCCAGAGAACCCTGGCAAATGGATAGGCCCTCTAGTGGTTCACAAGGCTGCTCGGAAATAAGGGGAGGACTCAGCAGACATCATCTGACATCCCTTGAAAGTCCAGCCACACCCACAAACAGGTGTATACACGGGAATTTCGATACCTGACTGAACACAGCTATTACCGGCTATACCCATTCTTACAATTCTGCTGGACATAAATCTTAAAGAAACTTTGTCTTATTTGCTGATAATATGGGGACAAGACTTTCCCTGGAAGTTCTGCAGTATGTAGTCTTTCTCAGCAAAATACGTAAACTAACCCATCGAATCATTTTAAACAGATACTCTTCCTTGCCAGAGTGGAATAAAACGAGCCTTCACTGGAAGCCAGGCAGGAATCCACACACAGGCGGTCACGACTGTATTTATCAGTCTGCGGTGATCCTTTAACAAACATGCAGTGGGGTAAAAATAAAACACATGTTTTCCCTTATTTCTCTGCAAGCGCTTACTTAAGGTTTTATTATATTTGGCCATGGGACATTCAGTCAACTTACTGATGATATCAAAGAATGATTTTACAAACAGTAAAAGTTACACTATTGACACCTCCAAATTCTAGAGTATTTACATTGTGTTAGGTGCACACTTGCACAGGGAGATTAACAAACATTACCAGCAAGGCTGTGGCCAAATCCACCCTGGTTGTTTATAAAACCTTTACAACTCATCAGCTTCCACTAACACACTGGCACTGTTCAATTACCATCAGTTTTAAAGAGCCTTAGCAAAACATCCAGTGCCCATGTAAATAGACAAATCTGAAAACTAGCTGGTCTGTTGGCTTACATACTGTAGGTAATGTTTTCTTTTGCTCAAATTTGTTCTGGAAACTAATCACGCTCTGATAAAGCCATCTGCAAATATGAGAAAGATTGACACCCACATGTCAAAGTTTACACAGCCTGACCAAGTGTACATATAGTGCGGATGATGTAAGGGCTCTGCTGTGCAGAGCTTCTCCAGGGCCATGTTGGAATGGAGCTCCCTGGGAAGAATGCAGGCGCCCCGCCCACGTTACAGCAAGACGTGCCGGTTTCCCAGCCAAGCTAAAACTCTTGCCAAAGGGATGGACACTTTCCTCAATGCTTACTGTCACTTTGTTGCCCCAGCAGTATCAGTCTAGGACTAGAAGTTGGTTATCATTCAGGTAATTCCAAACACAGTTGCTTTTCTACAAGTCACTAAAGCTTTACCTGTATCCAGAACATGATAGTAACTTATTGTCCCTCTGCTAGGAAGGATAGCGTTAAATATCCTTTGTTTAATGGAATGATATGAAATGGCATCTGCCTAACGATTCACAGGTACGCAACTCCTTCTTGTGCTTTGTCGAATTTGCAGGTATGGCTTGAGATGTGGATTTGTCCACTCACACTCGGAGAAAGTCCAGGATGAAAATGTGAGTCCCAAGCAGATGGAGCTCCTGAATGCGATGGAACAGGATAAGGAATTCTTCTTCATTTTACATCAGCAAGGAGTCTCTCTGATGTAGAAACAAATCCAGTGTCCATCTCCTGGCTTCCTGATTGCCCTCCTTAGAAACACAATGGAAATGAAATCCACAGCCACGTGGAAGGACTTATTTGTAGTGACCTTACTTTGGCTCCTATGCTCACGCTTTATTAAGAGCTCAGAAATCATGTTTTAATTTACATTCTAGAATTTTTCTAGGGATCAACCAGAAGTTTCCTCATTTATCATTTCCAGAATACAGCTTAATAGAGCTTTGAAAAATACAGCAACATTTGCCTCTCTCCAGCCTTCTGACAATTCTCATGTTTTTAAATTTTTTATTACTAGGATAGCTCTGTAATCTCATCCGCCAATTCTTTCGATTCCCATTCTAAAGTCTGGATTATTTCTTAGCGCTTCACCAGTTCTGGATTTTGATTCGTTCTATCAAATTTCCAATTGTAAGATCATTCATCTTGATAGATTATTAAATCTACACCCAGTAATGAGTTCCTCACTTCCTTGTCCTTCTTGATCTAAATACAGCAAAATAAAGCTTTCTGGAGGTCCCGAGAAATTTTGTTTCTGAAAGCATCATTAATATTTAGTTTTCTGGTTTCCTTGAAACTCATTGATGGTGACATTGTTCTGTGTTTGTCTCTGTCCATCTTGTACATATTTTAAAGATAAAGGTTCAACAGAAATCTCCTTGTTCAGCCACATTCAATTGTTTAGATGCCTTTATCTTTACAAATCTATGTAGGCTGACATTTTCCAAGCTAAGTCTTCTAATTTACAACTCATGTCTTAGCTAATTGCAAAATTTCATGAACAATAGCTATTCCTAATTAACTGCCCTTGTTCTTTCAAATACTTATTCTATTGACCAAAAATGGATTTAACCAATGTGCCACGAATTTTTTAAGGACGCACGCTTATATTATGAAGGCAGATCCCTTTGGCTTTGCCCAACCATTTGAGCCATCTTTGATCATATAATATGACTTCCAGAATCTCATAACCTCTTCTGTGCTTCACTACATGCATCGCTATGAAATGTGTAACAATTTTATGACGATTCTTGTTCAACAGAAGCCTTTTCAACGTTAGCTCATAAAACTTAATTCCCCATTTCCTCTTCCCAAAGAATAAATGATCTTTGCCCTCTTGTGGATAATTGGATCATGAAGGTAGGCGAGAGCTTAACCGTTACCAGGGGAGATTGCCTGCTGGTGGTTAAGGGCAGAGTGGTAACTCCTATGTCTGAAGGGAAAGAGACAAAGAGGAGGGGCGAGAACCAGCATTTGCTGAATCCTGTGCTGGGCCAGATCCTGGTCTAGATGCTTTATGTTATTATTCTCATCTCATCCATTCTCTTTTTGCCCCCTAATTTATTCTCATGCCACTCATTCCCTTGTCCAATACCCTTTAATGGTTTCCAATCACCCTTTGCACAAAGACCAAACTCCCGATCACTGGCTTTGAGGTTTGGTGTGGTTTGGCTCTTGCCAACACCATCAACCTCCTTTTTCTCCTTTGTCTCTTTGTTTTTTCTGCTTCATTGTTCCAGACCTTCTTTCCATTGGCCGTAATTGTTTGGTCGACTTGTATATCCCCAAACCTAACCCAATTCTGGCACAGAATAGATGCTCAATAAATATTCTTGGTTGGAAGAACAAACAAGTGAATGCATTTAATCCTTTCAGCCATCCCAAGATGAGGAAATAGAAAGTCAGATGGATTCAGTCCCATGCCCGAGCCTCAGCTGATAACAAGTAGAAGTTAGCAATGTCTCAGCAGCGCTATAGGACTGGGCCCACCAGCTGCATCCTGGTGCAATTTTCTTTCCCCTCAGATGTGTTTGCCGCCCTGGTGTTGCTTTAGAGGTTTTATTTATCTGTGGATTTTCTTTGAAGAAAGGCAGCCGTAGGATGTTTTTTAGAGGCCAAGGTGAGAATGAGGAAGATGCTTTTACATGGCACCTTTCTAACATTGAAAAGTGATCATTAGGCTCCCTCGAGAGGATGAGGGATTTGCATTTGACTTGCGTTGTGCAAACAGGGCTTTTGTTGATTTATCAACAGGACTTCACTGGGGGTTTTGGATTGGATTCCAGAGGTTGGCACCTACACTCTAAAAAAAATCTAAACAGAAGGAGAAAATAAATCACCAACTGGCACTTTAAAGGCAAAGGTTTGTACCAAATTTAATGAACTTCCTGTCTTACTGAGCATGAGGGAAATGTCATGTTTACCTCAATGCTCCCTGCTCCTGGCAGCAGACGTGCCGAGTTGGAAGGGATGTAGAAGTGGGTCGCGTTCATCCAACTGCAAGTCAGAAAACTCATTAGCGAGAGGGCACTGGGCAAGAGCTCTGGCCATCATGGCGCACCCCAGCCCTTGCTACCAACCCCAATCAGAACTAATCCCAGGAGACATGGGGGTCAAGTCATGCTGTCTGATTTGTGTTCCCCTAGAAGCAGACCGAAATCAAGGTTTTAGGCGCAAGTAGTTTATTTAGGGGGTGGTCCCAGGAAACACCGGTCAAGGAGTGGGGGAAATGAGACAGGAAGTCAGGGAGCAAAGGGCCAGTTCCTGCTGGAGACAACAGGATCTTCATCCTGCTGGAACCTCTAGGCACCAGTGTAGAAAACCTGTCTCAGAGTCATCCCAACCGAGAGGTGGGAGACAGGGACGTTGACACACCAACTCTCTCAGTGACTGGTCAAGGGCTTCTCCAGGGCTGTCAGTGTCCCAGAAATTCAAGCCAGAAGTGCCTTCAGGAGAAGCAGACTCCAGAAACCAAAGTCCTCAGGCAAAGAGATGTAGGGATGGGCAGTTGGGAGTGGACGGGCATTTGCTGGATGGATAACTGTCTAGCTGGGTGGGCAGCATGGTGTCCTGATCTGGTACAAATCAAGCTCTGTTAGATCCCTAGTTCTTCTGTAACTTCTCTTTTCAGATTTTACATGGTTCATACATGTTGCCTGGAGGTACATATTATCACACTTCTCATTATGTACATTCAAAGAGCTTTCTTTGACTTAATCATCATTTTTACCCCCAAATCTTTTTGATTCCCTCCACTGGCATTGAAACAGCTCTAAAACTACAACTAAAGTTGTGTATGACAAGGAGTGTGCATTTCCTGACTCTCCCCATAGCAATAAGTGAGAAACACGTAGATACAAATCTAGATAAATGATCTACCTGCCCTTGGAATTTGGAGTCTAAAACGCACCTGATATAGTTCCCAGTGGGGAATAAATCTTTTTGCCAAAATAATATATAGTCAGGTACTGACAAAGGAATGAGAAACAGGGTGCATGGTTAAACAGCCCAATTATTTGAAAAAATGATGGGATAGTCTACAAGCCTGGTGACCTCATGGAGACTTGGTTGCCCTTCAGGACATCCACTGCCTCGTGGTGCACGCTTGGTTCAGCTCAGGGAACATCAGCCTCCCTTCCATTCCTCTTGGCCAAACCCCATGAACCTGAGAGTCACCCATTCCCCTCCTTGCCCTTGAGGCTGTTCAGTCAGGTTCACTGCTTTATCTTGATACCAAAGTCTTTCTATCTTTGCATGGGAAGAACACTGGGCTAGAAATTAAGACACTTGGGTTCCAGTCCCAGGGATCCCACTTGCTGGTTTAGTTTGTTCTTCTCAGTTCCCTTATCTTTAAAGTGAGAGTTGAATATGGTTGCTCAAAAAATGACATTATTCTGGATGACTTATTTTTAATATGCTTATTCCTGTTAACTTGCCCTTTCTAATATATGCCTTTATTACTGTGACAGGAAGTACGCGTTGACAAAGCTGAATGCTTCTGTCCACTTATTTCCTTTCTTTAGAAAATGATTCCCCTTTTTCTGTTCTCACCTTGTTTCAAGAGATAGATGCAGCCTTCAACATCAGTGCACTTGCAGGGAAACCCTTGAAAGAAATTTGATCGTGTCTATGTATTGATGGATCAATTGACTAATGATTCTTACATTTTAGAAAGCAAAATGAGTAAAATTATGACCTTTGTCTTGAGTCAGCCGTGCTTAATAAAGACGTGGCTATTCTTTATCTGGAGCTCATTCATGTTGGTGAAAGTGTGCTTCCCAGGATGTCAGGCATTAGAGAAAATAATATGTACCAGTCACATGAAATTCTGGGTTAAAACAAGCAATACACATTTGGGAAATGCTATAACCTATAACTCTAAATATTGGAAGAAAAAGAAACAGCAGCTTATTTTAGGAGCCAGAAAGTCCTACAGAAAACAAATGAGCAATTCTGGTAATTCTGATCGTAGAATAAAAACATGGAGAAGCACTGGTGTATAATCCTCTCATACCCATAAGGTGTAGAAGGCAGGAATGTAAGTTCTAGAAGCAATATAGCACATTTAAACATCCCTGGGCAGAAAAGAAAGCCATGCTAGCAATGTTTGGGCATCTGGTCGACCCCCTCTCTGGGACCTTATGAACCTCTGAGTTATGTAGCCTGTCACTAAGAATTGTAACATCTGATTTTCAGTATACTCAGAATACAAATTAGAGTGAAAACAGAATATAGTGCAATTAATATTTCTTGAGTACAAAGAGGGTAGGAATATTCATTAGTGATAGATAGTATAACAAATTCCTCCAGCTTAGATGCAAGAGAGAGGAGGAGGTTACAGGGCAGGTTACCTGGTGCTCACTATTTCCATGTCTGTCTGTACCATTACACAAGTCACAATGTATAATGTTCACAAGGCTGGGATTTTAATCCCTGGTTGGTATTTCCTTATCTTGCTGTTGAAACACCCAAAAGTTGAAGAACAAAGGTCAATATTTAGACACATTATGAAATCACTTCAGGTCTTCTTGATTGGAAGTTTGTTTGGATTTGTTGAATTAATAATTTCTAAAGTCGGTATTCAACATTGTGTAAGCATGGCTTTTTAAAGTATTTCTCAGCCATCTGTAATGAATAATTAATTAGTAGAGGGAAATGACAGTTAATCTGAATTTCACTCATCCATTTATTAGAGTAAAAGAAAATTAAGTAGTTCTCCAGATAGAAGTTTTGGATAAGAATCATAAAAAACAAAACACAGAATTCCATTAAAAATATTATTTTAGTAATGTTAATAAAAGAACAGAAATGAATACAAACTTGTATTCAATTCAATAATTGGTTGAATACCTGTGTGCAGGAATATCACCAATGCATATTCTTTGTAAATGGTGGAATTTAATGTTATTAACAAATGACTGGGCTGATCTGACTGAGACACCTGGGTGGTCCAGGCAGCACCAAGGATGGGCTGTGACCCTCTGGTACTTTCCCACCCATCAGCTTTGCCTAACCCCATATTCAACAGCCTATACACCCTCAAACAATTCTTTGCAAATCTGTCCTTATTTTTACATCCTTTGTTTAGTAAAAGAAATAAGGCAACGCTCCTACCCTGCTCATCTTCCCAGCCCCCACTTCACCCTCAATTAATCACATTTCTTTTTCAAGTTTTCTCCAGGAACAAAGCGGGGATATTGCCACAAGTTCATAAAGTTTATTATCCAGAAATTATCTGGTGGTTATGTTCTCATTGTGACTATCACTGATGTAATTTGTTATTTCAACTCACCATCTGTGGGACTAACCCTGGGTCACATCTTGGACATCATGGGGACCTGGGCCCCACACGTGAGAAACAGCTTCAATAAGGGAATTCGTTCTCTGTTGTCTTTAACGTTTTAACTCGTAGGATGATATCCTTTTCATACTTTCATTCAGGTCTAAAATATGGGAGTCCTCCTGGACACTTTATTTCCCTCCTAATCCTCTTCCCGAGCCACTCAACCATCCCACATGGACTTCTGTGTCCTACCCTATTCATTTCTCTGGAAACCCCTCTTCTCCACCTTTCCCTCCACCTTAGTTTTGAGTCTCACTTTTGAGTCCCTTGAATGTTGTAGGAGCCCCTAAACTCACCCCCAAGCCCACCCTAGGATCTCCCTTCTCCACGTCATCCTTTAAAAATGCCAGGCTGATTACTTCCTCTGCCCACATCTTCAGGGGCTCCTATCAGTCTGCTGTCCTGTTCAAACCCCTCCGAGGAGCTCTGCCTTCTCTCCCCCCCCACCTTTCCCTTACTTTAGTCAATGGCACCACCCATCCACCCAGAGGCTCCAGCCAAAACTGGGAGCCATCTCCGGCTCCTCCTTTTTCTATCCTATTTGTCCAGTCCTGAGGCTCTGCCTCCAAAACAAGACCTGTGCCATTCACTCCTCTTCAGCTCCTGATTGTCTCACTGCTTCCTTTCTTCTTCCTCAGCACCTTCTCCAAACAATCCCAGAATCAACTTAAAGAAATCAAATCACGCTCTTTTCTCAAAGATCTCAGGGTTCTGACAGCTTTTTAATCAAATCCAACCTTCTCAAAGTGGCCGTCTTGATCCTGACCTGATCTTGTTCTGTCCTACCTTTGGAACTTCCCTTCTTTCCTGCTGCTGACGAATGGGTGGGTCCTGTAAACCCCAACATGATGTATATGGCGCACACCACACCATCCGCTATGCGCTGGACACACTGGCCTCTGACTCCGCCAAAATGGTGCACTTGTCCAGCCCTTGGATCTTGCCCAGCTCTTCACTCTGAAAAGCTTTGTCCACCCACTTCAACACCAAGCCCACCTCCAGATACTCACATGATCAGCAACATGTTGGTCACCCACATTTCATCCTCTGAGGTCTTCCCTGTATAGTTCTTCTAACCCCCCCCACCCCAGTCTACTAAATGATGCTGTTTATTTATTTGCAGGGATGTCATTATCCAAAAGTAAGTTGTTCTTGTATTTGTTTATCTGTTTTATTAACCATTGCCTGCTCTGTAATGCAAGCTTCTCAAGGAAAGGACACCTATTCTGTTCCCAGTTATGCCAACGATTAGGCCTGGCATAGTTTTGGAAAGCAAAAATAGGTGTTGAATAAATGAACAAATGATTATTCTCCAACTATTACAATTTACCAATATGATAGGGTAAAAAAATAGTATCTTAAAATTTTAATGCACTCTCTGATTATTACTTAAATTGAGCTCTTTTCATACTTTTACTGATAATCATTTTTTTCCTTTTCTATGAATATCCTGTCAACATCCTTTGCTTATTTTTCTATTGGTTGTTTTTTCCCTGTTTTTAGTTGTTATTCATTATTGTGTTTCTTTCTTTCCTTGTAGTTATTTATATCTTAGATAATTAGTTTGTTCTATATTTTGAAAATGCTTTCTCCCAGCAGGTCATTTGTCTTCATTTTATTTAGGGAGATATGTGTCATTACATAGTTTCAAATGTTGATGTAGTAAAATGCAACTTTCTTAAAAGTTAAGAATTTTTTCTTAAAAATACATAATAAATAAAAGCAACAAAGACCTCCCACACTTTCAAACATAAACTCTCACTTGACCACACTGGTTAACATTAGGATCTATGACAGCTTCACAAGTGGATATGATATAAGTTCTAGCATGATGTAACGTGAAGTACACAGCACAATGTGTGAAGCATTCTTATCAAAGAAAAGTAACATGCATTTGTTGAGGTCTTTGCACTCAATCTCCAGTCTAGGACCGAATGGGGGCGGAGTTACAGGTTACGGGACACCAGGAAGACAGAGCCAGGGAAATCCAGAATGTGGCTTTCTACAGCCCCAGTGACTTCAACAAGACAACAGCATGGGAGAAAGGGGGATTATTTCAGATGAAAAGAGACTTACGAATTAATAGGTTTAAAAAATCCTTATTCAAACAGACTGTAAGATGGCATATTTGGATAATTAGGGAAACTTGAAAATTGTCTAGATATTCAATGTTATCAAGGAAATATTTTTATTTTATTATTTTTAACAATCATCTCCTTCTTTTATTAAGAGTCGAAATTCCTATTTTTGAGATGCATATTAAATATTTAGGAGTGAAAGTGCCTGAGATGTTCTTTAAAATAACCCTTCTTCCCAAATAAAAGACCATGGGTGTAAGGGTTGGGAATAGATAAATCAAGAAAAGCAAAGTGTTGATGCCATTTGCTCAAGAGAGATGGCTTGGAGGGGAGAGAAGAGGGGCCCATTTTCAGGCCCCAGAGGTGGAGAGCTCTGTGAAGAGGCAGCGTGACTGTCAGGGTGTGTGGGAGAGACCCCAACCTTCAGTCTAACGCTGGGTCCCCCCACCCTCACCATGAGCAGATCCATCCCGAAGCCAGAGGGCGGGAAGCCCTGGTCCCTGAAGGTCCCCCTCACAGAGTGGAGAGCTCTTCTGGAGCAACAGACATCTTGGGGTTGGGGGTACCCAGCAGTCCTGGCATGTCGCTATTTTGTGTACATTTGGAGACTTTTATAATTACTCGTTTGATTAAGAAAAAAATGTACATTTTCTGCTTTGGGGCAAGAAAGATTAGTACATAGTTTTTAGATCAAATATATTAACTGCATTATTTGAATCTCCTTGATTTTTACTTATTTCTGCATATTTGATGTGCAGAATTCCAAGAGAATTGTGTTAAAATCTCCTACCTATATTTTTAGAATTATAAATTTCTTTATATTCTTCATAGTTTTAGTTTTATATTATTTGAACCTATACGTTTTCATGAATAGTAAATACATCCTCTTGATTTGTTGTTCAATATGAGATCAATTTACCAGTATCAAATATTATTTGCTCTTTTAAGGCTTTTTGTTTGAATTCTGTTTGTCTGGCATTAGCATACCTGCTTTTTTGGGTAGTATCTGTTTTGCACATTTTTTCTGTTTATTTATTTTCAACAGTTCTCTTCTTTTTGTTTCAAGCATGTGTGTATCTTAAACAGGACTTGGCCAGAAGTTTTTCCCTTTTTAAATTCAGTCTGAGCATCTCTTGTCTTTAAACATGTAAATCTCACCCCTTCATATTAGTTGTGATCACTGATTTATTTGGACATGTTCATGCCAAATTTTCACTTTTCAATTTCCTTTTTAAAGCTTATTGACTATGTGCATGAAGGCTTTGATTGGATTTATCAACTTTGTTTTATATTTTTGCAATGTTTTGGAAATTATACATTTTGTTTCTGTTCTTCAGTGATTATATTTATAATCACTTACCCTGTGATTAAATGCATTACAATTTCATTTTTATCAACATCTAGAATTAGTTTCCCTCCCAAATAAGACTTTATCTTCCTCCCTTCTTCCCCTGCCTCTCACCATGTCAAGGTCACCTAGAACTGCCGACCAGGGTGGTCACCACTGGCCACCTGTGTCTACCTAGCCCTGGAAACGTGCCTCGTCTGGATGGAGAGGTGCTGTAAGTGTCAGATACACACCACATTTCAAAGACTTAGGCCAAAAGAATGTAAAATTTCTCATTAATATCTTAATATTGATTACATGTTGAAGTGGTAATATTTTAAGTATATTGGTTTAAACAAAATATATTGTTAAATTCATTCTACATTTTCGTCCTTTCTGTATGTGACTACTAGGAAATTTAAAATTATATATGTGGTCCACATTATTTTTCTATTTGATTTCTATTGGACAGAGCTGCTGTAGGTTGTTAGTTTTGAGTTGTTACTTTTCAACAGTAAACCAATTTTTCCTCTTATTTTTTTCCCTTTGTCCCTCTGGTTCATTGATTCACACGATCCAGTGTCTGTTGGTATAAGATTCTAGAACTCAATGCAATTGCTATACTGTCTTCAATTTCTGGCTCCTTCTGTAGAGAGGCTGTTTTTCTGTTCTAGAAGATTTTAGGAGTTAGTCTTCACTTTTAGTGTCCTCCAGTTTCACTCAAAGTGTGGGTGTTTCCATGTCTTGTGTTTCATGCTCGGAAAACTGAAACATAGTCTTATGTGTATGTCTTTTTTAAGCTCTGGAAAAACTTCTTGCACTATTTCTCTACCTGTCTTGTGTCTTCCACAATATCTATACTTTAATCTGCATCTCCTCCTGAAAGGGATTTGCATCTTTTAGATCCATTTTCCACGTTTAAACTCTATTTTACGTCTTCTAGTTGTCTGTCTTTCTACCATCATTCTTGCATGTAACTCACTGATTTGTGAGTTTTTCAGGTTTTTTTTTTTTTTTTTTTGCATCTATTCCTCATTCAGCCCCCTCACTGCATAGAGAACTGGATTCTCATTTCAAAGGTCTATCTGGTCCTTTCCCCTCTCAGCGCACTCTTGTGTCACAGAAGCATTCTCCTCACTTGTCCTGTGAGGATTTTCATTTTACTTCTTGTAAATGAACCAGCTTTTTGTTACAGCTTCTTGCTGCTGAGTTGGGTGTCTCTCTTGTGAGAAAGGAGACAGAAAACACTCTGACTCTCAAGACGGATGCTCTTTGCACGTCATGTCCCACAAAACAAATGCTCACACTGCTTCACCAGCTCGTTCTGGCGCACGCGGGCAGATCCTCTGCACTCACAGCACGCCTGGGACTCGTGTGTTCCACAGGTAACAGCACTTAGTCTTTGCCACTCACTTGCTCTACCCTCTCTGACCAATCTCTGCCTAGAGCACCACAGGGTTAATGCCAGTCCCCAAGTCCCCAGAAGTTTCCTTCCCTAACTCCATCCTTTTAGACAATATTGAAAGGTGTTGTTATTGTTTTTAAAATGGTACAGAAGTGTTGTCGGGTCAACATATTTACCTGGAAGTCTTTTTTATGGGGACTTCATATTTACTGTAAACGTTAGATGATTCTTGGTTGTGTGTTTTTCTCACACTGGAAATTCCCTATTAACCCATGTTTTAATGATCCCCCTCCCCAACCTCATTCACCGCTGGAGAGGGAGGTCGGGACCATCCTGCTGGCCAGATTGTGGGCGGGAGTTGCCCCCCGGGCTGAGGGCATTGGGCTCCCCTGTGCATCAGCAGCCCCTCAAGCCTCGTCCTTGTCTCCGGTGGGGCTCTGAGTGGCCCCGGGTGCCACCGCTGTGCAACACAGCAGGGCCACGAGGATGGGGCAGCCCCTACTCAGTCTCCCAACCCACCACCCTCGGGTGGCCCTAGGGCTTCCTCAATCCCCTCTGCCAGCTGCCTCAGAGCTTGGAACCCTAAAGAGAGCTTGCTCCCTGTTTTACAGCAACTCTTTCTGCCCTTGCTTGGGGCAGTATCCCCCCTTTCATCCAGGTTTATGGCTCTTCCATCTTACTAGGGTTCCTCAAAATTTCAAGTCCGCTGAGATTCAACTCTTGTTTACCAACCATGTAATGGATTCTCCTCCGTGTAGATCTGGGAGCAGGAGCTGGAGGCTGGGGCGTGTGAGTTGCCAGCCATCTCCATTCCGTTCCTGCGAGCACCACTCTTCTGCCCATGCTGTTCTCTCGGCCTGAAATACCCTTCCCGCCTTCTTCCCTTTCCCAACGCTCTTCATCCTCCAACACCCATCTCAGGAGAGATGGTCCAGAAAACCTTTCTCAATTTCTCTAGGTGGATTCAACCTCTCAGCCCTGCTGCTTTCATAGAACACACATATTTCTCTGCTTTTATTTCTTTATTTCTTTAACTCATCCCATCCTACTTGAACACATTTATTTGTACATCTGTTAGATTTGTTTTCACGTTTTCACTGCCAGATTGTGGGTTTCTTGAGTCAAAATAGAATGTCCTAATCATCTTTGTTTTCTTTATGCTAACACAAGACCAGCTCAAAGGGGCTATTCAATATGAATTTGTTGAATGTAGACCTGGAGGATTTGACACCCACTCTGGAACAGGGGGCAGTGGGCATTTGCCTGGTGGAATGAGTATTCCTGCTGGAGCCTGTTCAATAGTCTGACATCCTGGGAATTTGTCACTCTATTTTGAGTGTACAATCCAACCTGTACCCTCTCTCCACTATTCCATTCCATTGTTAATATTTGAAATAAATGAAGGAGATGCTTCACTCTCTCTTTTTTTTTTTTTTTGGTGGTACGCGGGCCTCTCACTGTTGTGACCTCTCCCGTTGCGGAGCACAGACTCCGGACGCGCAGGCTCAGTGGCCATGGCTCACGGGCCCAGCCGCTCCGCGGCATGTGGGATCTTCCCGGACCGGGGCCTGAACCCGTGTCCCCTGCATCGGCAGGCAGACTCTCAACCACTGCGCCACCAGGGAAGCCCCACTCTCTTTTAAGAAAAGAAACCACACTGTTCTCCTTATAATAGTCAGCTTCCTTTTAAGGGTGAACATATCTGCTGAAAGTTTAAATAACATTTATTCCCCCCCACCTTTGTTTCTCCTCTCTGCTTCCCTCCCAATCATGGAAATACTAAGAAATAAGAATGCATCTAAAGAGAAAGCGTTCTGAGTAGTCTCCTGATTTGTCCTTTTCTGCAAAATATATGCAAGCTAGACAGAGCTGATAAACACAGACAGCCCACGTGACTTCAAAAAACAAACAAATAACTATACAGGCAGATGTTGATTTCCCTGTGGAAATTTTACAGGAGAGTTAAGTTATGGAGTGTACACAGACCTGAAATTGCCATGCAAACTGAGTTGGCGGGGATTTCAGTGTCTATACGTGGGTTGAGTAAACCAGTTCAAATAAGGAAACCCTGGGATTTGGGCTGGATATTTGAATGAAAGCAGCTGGAAAGTTAGAGAGCTGAGATGTTTCCCCGTCACCGTATCTGTATGCGTCCACTATTTTTGGTGGCTTTTGCTTTAAACAAGCGAAATTCACAAGCAGCTATGAAAGTGATGGCTAAGGGTGTCTGAATCTGATTGAGGAGAGAATGTCCTGAGTGAGAATTCCAGGCAAGTAGTTCATTTGGGAGGTGGCTCCAGGAAGCCCTGAGCTGAGTGGAAGGGAAAGGCAGCCAGTGCAGGCAGAGTTAGCAGGCAAATCAACCACCATGGGCACCGGAGCCTCATTCCACTGGGGACCTCTGGGGACGGCACGGAACACGCGCCTCTGAGTTATGCCTCCTCTCCCCCCAGGAGTGAGGTAGACAGGCATTTATCCACCAATGTCTGTCCATCATTGGCCGAGGGCTGCTCCCAGGGGGTGTCAGTCCCAGGAAGTCTAGTCTGCTGTTCTTGCTGGGAGAGCGGACTCCAGGGCTCTCCTCAAATAAAGTGACATGGGGGTGTCCCCAAAGTCAGGCCAGTGTAAACACCCAGAATGGTGGGAATGGCAGTAACAGCATGAGGATTTTCCCCTTTAGACTAATTTTTATCCTTCAGACAATGCAATGGGAAAACAACCTCCCGATAGTCCATCGTTTATGAAATCCATAAATGATGAAATTTTTATGCCCAACCTGTGAGAAACAGAGTCACCTGTGCCAGCTCTTCAATTCAAATCATTTATCCACTCATTCAATAAACTCCATGACTGTTGAGAAAAGTCCCTAAAAAGTAAACTTTTCCAGGCAGAGGAAAGATGAGGATATGTGATTGTGGAGGAGGATACGTGGATTGTACAGGAGGAGGGGAAGGGTTGGACGCAGCAGGAAGTGCCCTGGCTGGGCAGCTGGGGCCTGTGTGTACCTCCCACAGCCTTGGCCTCCTCACCCTTAATGCACTGCATGTGTGGGTACTCTCTAGCCCTTTTCCAGCTCTGACCTGTAAATTTCACACTAAGATGGTGCATTGGGAAGAAGGGGGCACTAAGGTTAGGCTGAGGCTGCGTTCAGAAGGGTTATTGATAGGTGTCCAATCATAGCCTCAGGGTAACCCTCCTGTTTTCAAAGCTCACCCAGACGGTGGTATTGGTGTGGTCGACATTGTCCTTCCACATCTAATGGTCCATTCACACATATCGCACCGCCTGGCAGTAGGCCCTGTCTTCCTGGTCTAGCATACAGTAGCATACAGTGCTTGGTTTAAAAAAAAAAAAAATTAGGAATGTTTTTAGAACACGTTTTATTTTATTTAGTTCCTGCTTCCAACCGTGCTCTGCATTGTGGCCCTTCCCATTTTCTTAATAACGTCTGGGCAGATTCCATAACTTTCTGATCACTTAAAAATTTTCTTAAAAACTGTGATAAAATACACATAACATAAAATTTACCACCTTAACCTTTTTTTTTGGCTGCATTGGGTCTTCGTTGCTGCACGCAGGCTTCCTCTAGTTGCAGCGAGTGGTGGCTACTCTTCGTTGTGGTGCACAGGCTTCTCATTGTGGTGGCTTCTCTTGTTGCAGAGCACGGGCTCTAGGCATGCAGGTGTCAGTAGTTGTGGCACGCAGGCTCTGTAGTTGTGGCTCATGGGCTCTAGAGCGCAGGCTCAGTAGTTGTGGCTCACGGGCTTAGTTGCTCCGCAGCATGTGTGATCTTCCCAGACCAGGGCTCGAACCCCTGTCCTCTGCATTGGCAGGCGGATTCTTAACCACTACGCCACCAGGGACGTCCCATCTTAACCATTTTTAAGCGCACAGTTCAGTAACGTTGGTGCATTGACATGGTTGTGCAACTAATCTGCAGAATGTTTCATCTTGCAAAATTGGCACTTTGTACCCATTAAACTCCAGCTCCCCGCCCCCCACCCACTCCAGCAGCTGGAAACCAGCGTTCGCCCTCTCTGTGAGTTGGATAATTCTAGGTGCCTCATATAAGTGGAATCATACAGCATTTGTCCTTTTATGTCAGGATTCTTTCACTCAGCATCATTTCCATCTGTTTTAGAGTGTGTATCAGAAATCTTCTTCCTTTTTAAGGCTAAACAATATTCCATTGTATTTATACACTATATTTTGTTTATTCATTCATCCAGCAATGGAGACTTGGATTACACATGCTAGTGTTTTTAAATGAATTAAAAGAAATGAGTGAAACCCAAATCTTGCCCATTAATGGCTGGCTTTCAACCCACATATTAGGAAACCTCAAACAAGCGTTGTTCTATATATAAAACTCTCTTCTTAAAACTTTTGCAATTTTGCACATTTCGAAGGGGGTTTTCCTCTCTTGAATGAAAAGTCAAAAAAGAAACTCACCTTTATCGAGTGTTTACTCTGTGTCACCCGTCTTATAAATGTCGCCACATTTTACAAATGAGAAAAGAACACTCCGTCATAATTTGATCACTGACACTGTTAGTGCTATTCAGGGCCTGCCATGTTCCTGGCATCATGTGAAACTGTGACCCAAACAAGACATCTTGTAGTGATTTTTTGTCTCTGTTTTTGTCATAACATTGTTGACACCCAGGAATGATCTTCACATCACTGACATCTTGTCATTGTGATTTTTTTTCTCTGTTTTTATCATAACATTGTTGACACCCAGGAATGATCTATTTGTTATTAGACTTCTCTAGCAGATGCCAATAAGAAGTCACGATCTAACAAAATTAGAATATTACAACAATTTTGACAATGGAAGTAAAGTAACTCTTCTTTGTAACTTAAGGAATTAGGATAATCAAATGATAGCGACAATCTAGCGCCTAAAATAACCTGTACTTCTAAATAAGAATTCTGTGAGTAATGAATTCATGGGTAAGGACCTTCGCATGTAAAATTTTAAAAAATCCTTATTGTGAATGGCATAGTGCAATATGTAATATTCTTATTGACATTCATAACATCTGTTGTCTTTTAAAGTACCAAGGTGAAATTGCTGGGTCCCCAGTTTAGATTGAATTACCTTCATTACAACATGAATCATGTAGCAATTAATATCTGTTTATTATTAATAATCTATAAAGTATTACATGAATGCATTATAAAAATTGTATATGTTGTTATGGAAAATTTATTCAGTAGGAAAAGAATTGATTTTGAAATTTAGTGAAATGTAAACTTAGACATTATTTCAAAATGTTAAAAATTCCAAGATTAAAAAAAAAAATTCCAAGATAAAATGTTAAGCTATTATAAGTTTATCCCAAGATATGAAAAAAAGTCATTTAAAAATTATTAGAGGGCTTCCCTGGTGGCGCAGTGGTTGGGAGTCCGCCTGCTGATGCAGGGGACACGGGTTCATGCCCCGGTCTGGGAGGATCCCACATGCCGTGGAGCGGCTGGGCCCGTGGGCCATGGCCGCTGAGCCTGCGCGTCTGGAGCCTGTGCTCCGCAACGGGAGAGGCCACAACAGTGAGAGGCCCGCGTACCACACACAAAAAAAAAATTATTAGAGCCAAAAAATAATGAAAGCTATTCGATGGGGGAAATGAGAGAAAACGATTCAATTATTGAATCAAGATTTTAAGAAAATAGAATGTCAGGAAGGAAGGAAAAGGCATCAGAGCTACTGCTTTGGGCCGATTCTAGCCCAGGTCCTTTACCTGTAGAGCGGGGTGTGCATTTTTCTTCTATTTCCATGCCAGGCAAGCGGATAAATTTCTAGAAAAATCGTGCGAAAGACCCAAGGAAGTCATTAAACCAAATGTACTTCCTGCCAAATGAAGTAGCGGCCGTGGGATCCAAATATCCAACAAAGGGATGTTCCACTCTTGTTGGAAACGTCCTAGCTCAGGGGAGTTACTGTCTTTCCAAAAGACAATACAGGGGGAGGACACTGCCAGAAATTCATTGCATATGACTAATTCCAAGACGTGGGAAAAAGCCACTTCAACTCAGTTTCTTCATTATCCTCACGGGATTTAAGTGTGAAATATTTTGCAAAGAGTGGGGGGAAGGAAAAAATAACTGAAGAATATGAAGATAGGCAAAGCCAGGTGCAGCCCTGTAGTTGGGAGGGATTTTTAAGGTCATCCTGGATGTCAGAGATGGTCCAGCTTGGGGCCACCCAGAGCCACCAGTCACGGGATATGGGCAGGGCTTGATCTGAGGCACTCTGGCCCACTGTGACCTCCAGTGGGGCCCTCCCAGCAGCCAGAGTTACAAGTCCCACTTTGATGGAGGATGAAGACAGCATCTCACAGCATCCCCTCTAGGCGTTCCCACCTCTCAACCTAATCTGACGCAGCCTGAAACGAAGCCAGAGTGGGAGCTAACAGATGGGATTTTTATGAAGAGGGTGGATTTTCCTTAGAAGGAACAGAGAGCCGAGAGGAAAGAAACAAATTTTAGCTAGTCGGCCAATTCACAAATATGGAATCTCTGAACACTGAGGATTAACTCTATTAAAGTAATTTCAGACATCAGAGTGGTAGGGGAAGGAACAGGCATGAGAAGAAATGGTAACAGACATAATTACCTCAAGTCATAAAAAAATTTTGATGAGGAACTAGCTTGGATGACCTCACTTGCAGACGTTATAAAACACGGTTGCTAGGTGACGGTGGGTCCTCCCTGAGGATTTTCTGAGAAACACAATAAATTTTGAATATCTTCTTTTCTGTTAAAATACACATATTGATTAAGAAATAAAGATTTAAAGAACATAGGTCAACATAACGTAGATAGCAGGTATGCTCTCTGAGCTCCCAGAGGTCACCACTCTGAGCTGATTAAGGTATTTGTTCCCATAATGTTTTCCACCATATCCCTGCGTGATGATTATTTCATAAAACAATTATTTTATAAAAGGGGCATATTTCTGCCTATAGAGTTCTTTATTCATTTAATAAAATATCTAGGGTAATTTTCCATTTTAAGTTATTCAGATGCATCGTTTTGCTTTTAGTAGCCATTTAGCATATAAAAGATGGTTTATTCCAACGGTCCTCCTTAGAAGGTGCTTGTTTCTGGTGTTTGGAACTTTGCTATTTCAGATAAAGCCACAACGACCATCCCTGAACGGGTCTTTGCAAAACTGTATGTTTTTCTACGGAACGAGCACACAGAAATAGACTTACTAAGTAAAAGGATACGCCCATTTAGACTTTAGTGGTTAATGTCTCAAAAAGGTTGCAGTAACTTATATCCAGCTAGCCAACTGTGCTTGAGGCTGCCAGAAAAGTAGTCACTTTGGATGGAGTTTGGGAAGGTGACTTGTCCCCTGGAGTCCTGAGTCTTATCTTGGTTACACGTTGCCTGACGCTCGGGGAGCAGGAGGTCTTCCGGACAACCCACGGGCAACTTGTAATCCGCCCCATTCTAACTCCATTACACGCCCTCCGTCATGAGTGTTGTCCAAGTCTGGGTGATAAACGTTCTCAGAAACTCCAAACGCCCAGCCCAGGGGTCAGGGTGCGGAACGTCCCTGTGATGCCTGAGTCCAGGAGTTCCTGCAGGCCCATGCATGCATGATTAGGGGACAGACCAGGTCAGGCTACCTGGCGTTGACCTGCCCTCTCTGCGCCTCAGTTCCAGCATATGCAAAAAGGGATGGTAATCACATCTCCTCCTCTGTTATCAGGAGGATGAAAGCGAGCCTGGAATATTGGAAGTGCTCAGAGCACGGCATGTAGGATGCGTAGTAACAGACTAAAGTGTCATCACTTCTCTATAGCCCCCACTAACTTTGATGCCTGACTTTCACAGAAAAAAAAAAAACTGTTTGTGACTAGGTCCCACCTACCAAACCGTTCATGCTGGGAGACCTGCTTAGCAGGTGTGGGTCCCAGGCCGTCCCAGTGACATGGTGCGGTGATCAGATGCACCTTTGATTTCTGCTTTCTCTTCTCTGGAATCACTCTCCCCTCTCTTGGAAACACTGCCCTCTGCCCTGCAGCTCTCCCCTATACCCTGATCACTTCCCCCTTAAACACCCCTTTGAGCCGTATTTCATTGGGCGGAGGAGGGGGTGTGTACATGACACCTAGATCCAGAGTGTGAAGTTACAATAGAGCAGTGCTGGGGTGAGGAAAGTTCTGGGCGGTGGTCCCACTCGGAGCCTGTCCATCAGACGGCACGACCAGCCTCCAGGTCTCCAAGCCAAAGGGAGCGGGGTCCCAAGGATTTGGACACAGACTCAGGCAGACAGTCTGTCTTCTGCAGTCTTTCTAGAAATTAGACCTGTTTCATAATTAACCCTACTGCTTCATAACAAAGGAGAAAACGCAGCTTCCTGGCAAGGGTCTGGAATATTTATTTCCTACATACGAATTGCAGGGTGAATGCTTCTCCGGACCATCCCTCCCCTCACTTGTGCAGCCGCTAAGCCAGCTCTGTCTCCTTTGTTTCGTATTCAAAGCACAAGAATAGCGGTCATGAATATCAGCTAAGAAGAGCGAAGGGATTCTCGGTGGAATATCTTAACCCCAGGACGTGGCCCGCGCCGGGGTGGTCATGCTGTTTGTTTACTGGGTGGGACTGGGGATTGGAAACCGCGGACTAAACCAGCTTGGATTAGAGGGATTGAAAATATCTCATGTTTGGTACAGGCATAGGAAAAATTACCATTTTCCTCACACATCTTCTTGTCCATTTGGTCAAGTGGGGTTAGGAAGCAGGATATAGGGAAAGATCACTTTTCTGCATAGGCTCAGAATTACCCGTGGCCGCCTGGCTGCGTGAAACAGCATCTTGTCCTCTATCCTTGCCTGAGGTGGGCTGCTCCCTTAGACTTACTTTTCCCTCTGGGTTTTATTTTATTCCCCAAGATAGACAGACAGATAGATAGATAGATAGACAAAGGTAAATAAGATAGAAACATTTTAAAAGTTTTTTTTTAATCTATTTATAAGAATAAGACATCCTTTATTTCTGCAAAGTTCAGAATGGGCAGAGGGTATTTCATACTTAAAAGGGAAAAAGGAGCTGGGAAACTTATGTGCAGAAAAATAACTGTTGGTCATGACACTGATGGCTAAGTTTTTAAAGCTTAGGAAGATGGCGAGAAAATTAAGAAGGAAGTGTACAGAGTGAACTTAAAGTTTGGAGAGTCTAGATACCAGGCAGCGTGGTTTCCAGCCCGGATCCATGCAATCTCCCTGTCCATCCCCCCTGTGCCTGGACCAAGCTGGGTGCCAGCCTCTGCCCCCAGGAGTGGCCAGGGTGGCAGCGCAGCTCTCATGAAAGGGGCCCGTCTGGGGCTTGGCCCAGACTAAATGCACCCTAGGTGGGAACCAGTGGTCCTCGAGTTGGACAACTTCCACGGTGTCCAGACCTCCAGGCTGGTGGGCAGCGGCCGCTGCCCTGAAGGCAGTTCAGCAGGGGTCAGCTTCTCACTGGGAGAACAAAGTCCCACTGAGCCCGGGGTCCCAGCTGCACAGTTCTGCTGTGTAAACACAGCACAGACAACCAGGACAGCCAAACGTTAGGGTCCCCGTGTGATCCTTTGTTAGGATGGAGACACGGCCACAGACCGTTTTCAACTACTGCCCACATCCTTCCCTCTCTCCCTCATGTGCCAGCGTCAGAACATCCTCCTACAGGACAAACCTTTGGTTGTTTCGCCCTTTTTGTTTTCCAAGCAGGGGCTCCCACCGCACCCCAAACAAGCCAAGTGTTTTCGGGGGTCCTGGCCTCCACAGAGACGGCCCCAACCGGCCTTCGGGTCCCTGGACTGATGTTCCCTGGTTCATCCCCACCACCCGGACTCGCCTGACTTCAGGTGAGAGGCAGGAGCCTGGGGGACAGGCTGCCCCCCATCTTTTCAACCGCCAAGCCCACCTTTGACTCCCAACGTTCGCCGCCTCTCTGAGAGGACTGGTTAATAGAAACTCAGAATGCAGGTTCATATCCCCGCTCTTAGGTGTTCAAGTGTGCTCTCGGGGACGCGGGTGGCATCAATCACTATCCTCAGCTCCTCAAGAAGCTGCCGCGATGGACTGGCCGGCAGAGCCCCTCCGCTGCCCGCCCGCTGCAATTCAATTAGTCGTGGTCGGAGGGAGGCATTAGTATTCATACATCAGCGATTGTTCCCAAAGTAAACAGACCACGATGAGGTCTCTGATCCCCGTGGTGCCTTTAGCTGGGACACAAAAGGAAAAAAGCTGAGACACCAGGGTGGGACATTTGGCCTGAATTTTGATCCTTGCAAGCTTCCCCATCAGAGCTTGCGGATTTCTTCCTTTCCTGCTCTTTTCTCCCCCCACGACCTTTCTGATCTGTGTCCTGTGCACACATGCAAACCCAGTAGGGCTGCTTCAGTCCTTTATGGCCAACAGAGCCAGGAAGTCCCTTTCCACCCTGGGCATCCCCCTGCCCACCCCCCACCCCCCCACACTTTATAATGGACAGTGCCTCACAAAAATTGGGGAGTGGATCCTTTAAATGGTGTGAATGATCCTGTTAGACTATAACAGACCAATAACTTGCCAGTTAGCAGTAAATAACCCCAGCAGGAATAAAGGGTGACATTTGTGTTTTGTAAAGTGCTAACCACATTAACTGTGGCCTGGCCAGCCCCCCATCTGTTTATCAGTTTTGCCGGGTGCAAGTGAGCCCAAGATAAATGCCAGTTTTCCTTGGATAAATTTTACAGCCATGCCGAAAGTGCCAAAGCACACAGGAGAAGTCAAAGCAGGGCTGTGTTCTCATTGACGGAAAAGTCCATTTTGCCGGATGCACTTAGGCAAGAGCTCGGACGCCTCCCCTCGCTCCCAGCTCCAGTTCTGCGTGTTTATAATAGGGCTGTTTTCTCAGGCTGGGGAGACAGCCAAGTCAGTGAGCTGAAAGTTCAATTCAGCTGGCTCTCCTTAAGAACCTGCTGTCGGGGGTGACAGGCGGGCTGGAGCGTGCCAGTTCTAAGGGGCCAGAGCTGGGATGCCCCCACCTCCAACTGCCAGCTGTCTGTTTTGTGGGAGGGGCGCGCATCCTGGCTCAGACAGCGAGCTGAGGAACTGGAGGGGATCTGGAAAATCAAGGCGCTGGTTTCACCTTCGCTGCGGGTGAATTTCACGGCACACTCAACGCCTTCTAACAGTCAGCCAAGGGACGCCTTTAGACACAGCATCCTGGTACCTCTGTTGGCCTCAGGAGGGCCATTGGCCAGTGCCCTTTGCCATTTGTGGTTCACAGCAAACCCCAGGGATTTGCTGCTGATGTCTCCACCCCTTAAAGGAAGGACTCCCAGCTTCCACAAGTGTCCTGGCCGATGGTCTTTGTGTTAGTCTTTCAAGGATGGGTCAGCTGCCCAGAGCCATCGAGAGCCCAGCCCATGCCCCTTTCAGGCATGACATCCAGTGACCATTGATTCTCGTCTACAAAGACCGGGCGTTTGGGCTGCTCTGAGGACGCGCTTCACTGCCAAATGCCACATGGGGTCCACTGGGACTCTCTTCGTCAGGTCCTGTCCCCAAAGCCTGTCCTCAAGAAACATCCTGCACAGGCCTTCCCTGGTGGCGCAGTGGTTGAGAGTCCGCCTGACGATGCAGGGGACACGGGTTCGTGCCCCGATCCGGGAAGATCCCACATGCCGCGGAGCAGCTGGGCCCGTGAGCCATGGCCGCTGAGCCTGCGCGTCCGGAGCCTGTGCTCCGCAGCGGGAGCGGCCACAACAGTGAGAGGCCCACGTACCGCAAAAAAAGAAACATCCTGCACAGTGATCTCCATTTCAGGGAGGGGACCTGTCTACAAGGCTTGGGGAATGACAGTGTGGAGACCACAATTCCCCGACACTCAACCCACCCAGAAACTCTCCCCAGGGTGGCCAACAAGTGGGCAGCACCAGAGGTGGGAAAACCCTCCCGCCTTGACCTGACCCCTCTGAACAACCCCCAGGGGTGGCGCTTTGAGTCACTTAATTCTCTTGTTTTCCGTAGAAAATTGGAACGTTCTGGGGTCCTACTGCCGGCTGTGCTATTAAAAATGGGTAGAATAATTCAGACTAGAGGCACATCTCGTTTTATTGTGCGTTGCTTTAGTGCACTTCGCAAATACTGAGTTTTTTACAAGTTGAACGTTTGTGGTAATCTGGCATTGTCAGATGTGAGTTCTTTTTAGCAATAAAGTATTTTTAAATTAAGGCATATACATTGTTTTTTTAGATATAATGTTTTGCACACTTACTAGACTACAGTCTAGTGTGACCATAACCCTATAACATACAGTGCGTGTGTAAACCTATGCTCTGTGTGACAGGCTTCATTGCAATATTTGCTTTATTGTGGGTCTGGAAGAAAACCCTCAGTATTGCCGAGGTCTGCCTGCACCTGGCCTCAGTTTTCCTCTGTGAAAATGCGGCCGTGGTAGCGCAATCAATTTGAAGACTCAGTAAAGGAACAGTGGTCTCCTAGACTTTTCCTGATTCTACCCTCAGTGACCCACAGACGAGAGGAAAGAGGGAGGGCGGGAAGGAAGGCGTGCGTCCAAGCCTTGGTCAGAGGCCAGATCTTGACTCGTGAGATGGCTTAAACTTGTCCCCCCATTCTCTGAAACTCCTCCCATCAAGGGGGGGTGTGGAAACCTCCTCCCTTTGCATTGGGTGGGCCTGAGTGCCTTGTTTCTAGTGAACAGGACGGGGCAGAAGGGGTGCTGTACACCGTCCAAAGTCAATGGAAAAGGTGGGCCAGCTTCCACCCGAAGCCCTGAGACCCCAGGGGAAAAGCCTTAAGGGGAGATGACATTAAGGCAGAGGCAGAGGCCCAGAACCACAGGGCCGTGGGTCTTCTCACGAGCCAACTCCAGCCCCAGGCTCTGTCCAATTGTTCCCATAGGAAAGACCCCAGTGAGGACCACCCAGCTGAACCGTCAGCCTGCAGACCCATGTGGCTGTACACGAAGTTTAGGATGGCTGTTACACAGGAACAGAGGACACTGGGTGAATGAGACGTCTTAGCACAGAGCCTCATCCTCATTCGAAACACGGACCCTGGCCTGATAAATATCAGTCATTCAGAAGGAGGTAAACTAGTTCTAAAATCACCCAAACAAAACAAGCCCCAGTGGTGTTGGTGAGATTTCCCTCCCTGAGGCCGAGCAGCAGGCAACCTGACCTTCACCCACACGCACCCCTGATGACCCGCCTCATCTGCCGGAGGAAGTACGAGAACTGCTCCATTGGGAACCGTGAAGCTCCCTGGCAGCAAGAAGACGGCTCGTCTAATGCTCAGCACGTGCACCAGATTCCACGGGACGTACTCGCTGGAACCTCCTCCCTCATCTTACACGCAGTTGTCCTTGTTCAGGAGGCCTAGTTTTCCGGCCTCTTTAGAAATAGCAGGTTTCCAAATGAGGGTCAAGGCTGCTCTACATATGCCCTGAAAAATGTTCGCTAACAGGGTGTCCGAGTCCGCCCAGGCTACGGTAAGAGAAAGTCACAGATGGAAGGGCTTCAGCAACAGGCATCTCATCTCACAGTTCTCGAGGTTGGAAGCCAGAGACCAGGGCGCCAGCAGGGATGGGTTCTGAGGACCGCTGCCTTCCCGCTGTGTCCCTCACATGGCAGAGAGAGGATGCTCTGGTGTCCCTTCCTCTTCTTATCAGGGCACTCATCCCATCCTGGGTGCCCCACCCTGAAGACCTCATCTAAACCAAATTACTTCCCAAAGGTACTACTACATTGCGGATTAGCGCTTCAACATGTGGATTTTAGGCAGAGACGTTCAGTCCATAACACACACCGAAGCATAATTATAAAATGTTTATGAAAATGATCCTGAGGCATCATTAAAAGTTAACCCAGATTTGAGATACTATGTTTAAAAAGGCAGAGTAGTGATTAAGCTTTTGGAATGGTTTCCACCCAAAATTGTTATAATTTTTTTAACCTCATACACCTGGAAGTAGGCAACTTCTCAGTTGTCTTAAAATTAGGTCTCCAGGCTGGTGTTCTCTAGAAACTGAGGATGGAAGACTTACTGCAGCATTTGTTACCACCTTTACTGCACCCAACAGGCACTTACAACTTTCCTTTTGGTGATGCTGCTTCTCCAAGGCTCAAAAGGGAAGACATCCATACTTAGGAGCCTGAGAAACATGTTTGTGTGTTTTCGTGATGGGATAACAGAGGGAAGACTTTTAAGGCAGAAGGGCTTAGGTGTTAGTCATCTAGCCCATCCCACCAGGGAGAAAAACCAAGAAATGTGTAAATTCAGGGACTAGAGCAAGGTCATGGAGCTAATTTCTCCCAGGGCAGAGCTGGAACCTTGGACTTGGGGCTCCCATCCCAGGGATCCTCCTGCTTCATGAGCCTCAGGGCAGCAGCAATGACAGAAATTAAATGTTTTCTCTGCATACTTAGGACAGCTGGGCTAAGAAGAGAAACTTTAAGTTACGGGGGTAAAGGGAATGCATTCAACTGCTCTTCCTCTTTGGGGGAGTGTTATTTGCTACCTGACTTGTACTCTTCACCCGCTTTTCACCTGAGTAGCTCACACATCCCTGACTACTCACTTATCACTAGTGTAGATGTTCCGGGTGGTCACAGGGGCCACACTCCCTGTCACCCAAGAGGGATTTGGAGGCGATTCAGAGGCTCCATGGCTATCTCGAGCTCTGTCAGTGATTAACTCATTGAATGTGCATTTTCCATCAACATTCCCTAAGTTCTTCACACAGCATGATGGTCCTAGATGGTCCTAGATCTCAGGGTTGACTTTGGATGGACCTCCAGAGCCGAGTTCTCTTTCGGTTTTTCTTCTCTCCTGCTCTGCTCGCTGGGTAACTGATGCACATTTATTTTCCAGTGGGTTTATGTCTTGAACAGCATGTTTACTTTTTGGTGAGAAATAACTAGGAAAAGTGATGACAAGCCAGTCGTTTATTTATTTTGGAAGTAGAGAAACGCATTCTAGACTTCTTCCCGCTCATCCCTGCCCGCTTGCTATGCCCTCATTAGATTCAGGAACACATTTGTAACGTCAACAGATGTTAGCCTTCCTCACTATCATCAGAGTGAGTTCGTAAAACAGGCTGGTTTCTCTGTGTTTCTGATTTGCTTTCGTTGAAAACAGTTTGTGATCTTCAAAGAAGCAACTAGCATTCGGTCTATGAAAGGAGAAGAGGTCATTCTTAGGTCTGTTAGAAAGTAGATGGGTGTTAACTAGACTGATTGAGGAGATCATTTTGTAGTATATACAAATATTCAATCATTATGTTGTACACCTGAATATACGTTATATGCAATTAGATTTCTTTTTTAAAAATTTATTAAAAAGAAAATAGGCCAATTCTTCCTGTAAAACATAATTTGGGGATGGGTGTGTGAGTACTTATAAGGGGAAATAACTGTGTATGTGTGTTTGTACATATATAGATGTAAATGTTTTCACTTTTTGAAGAAAATACTTGAAATCAATGTGTGAAAGGTAAAAATATAAAATAAAGGTACATTGATTTTTCAGCTAATTCTGGAGTTTATTTGCAAGTAAATTTGAGGTCTGGTACATGTTTGCCTCTCCACTTATAACGCCCAGGCATCAGCCTAGCATTTCACATGGTAATAGACTGCTGTCACTTCTTACAGCGCTGATCACGGTGCAGATTGGTAGTCTCTTTTCAGAGTTTCCTTCTGCTGCTACTCCAAAGGCCAGAATTCCGTGTGACTGGCTTGTCATCATTATTCCTAGTAATTTCTCACCCAAAATTTGTCCGAGACATAAACCCACTGAGAAGTGAATGTGCATCAGTTACCCAGCGAGCAGAAGGGGAGAGATGCTGTGCTGGAGTGGGCGGGATGAGGCAGTAGGAAGCACAGGAGAATGAATGGGGTTCTAACTCCACTCCGGAGACACAGCACTACCTGCCATGGCTCTTTGATGGACGGCAAGCTAGTGAACCATTCTAAGCCTCAGTTTACCTATGATACATGCCCCCATTTTACATAATGCCCATCTCAAAGGTTGTTGTGATACTTAGTAATCGATGTGAAAGTTTGCTTAGAAGGATGAATGAGCTGAGCCCTCAGTAAGTGTAAAAACACAGATGCAGCCCTTCAGTCGCTTCCACACGCAGGTGGATGTGTGCACGGATGTACACCTGACGTGAGTATGCATGCATGCACATGTGCCCACGTGTGCTTATATGTGCACACATGTGCCGTGTGCGTGCGTTCCTGCACACATGTACATGTACCTGCATGGAGGCATGTGTGCATGCCTAGACAGATGCGTGGGACCCAAGGAAACCCAAGGAACCCTCAAGCTGCCAGGGATTTGAGGTTGAAGAGAGCCTTAGAGATGCAGTGGAACAGACCTCTCATCACTTCCTAATGTGCCCCTGGTTGGGACAGAAAATTCATAACCTAACTCATAGAGAGCCTGAAAATGTGCAAAAAGTAATTCAATCAGATCGCTTGGTCCTTTGTCTTAATGGACAAGTGAGAGTAATTAATGAGTTGGTACTTCTCTTAAGGAGTTGTGGAAATGCATTCATTTATTCAATCCATAAATGCCTTTGGGGTGCTGACCATATGCCGGGCAGCAGGAAAACAGTTGAATTAATTGAGTGACTGACCCCACCTCAGGGAGCACACCTTGTCCTGGGGGACGGACAGGTGCAGATAAACAGCTACCCCACCTTGACCGGTGCTGTCAGAGAAGCCAGGTGTGCCCAGGGGCAGGAGGGAGAGAGTGATCTGTTAGCCTGGGATGGTCAGGAAGGGCCTTGAAGACATGGCCCCATCCAAGAATATGAAAGTCAAAGCGCAAGAAGTCAAGGACAGAAAGACCCACAGGCTGAAGAGGTCAGGGCGTGCTGAGGAAGGGCTGTGAGTCACTACCCTTGTGTCTGCTCTGGAGGCAAGGAGGAGGTGGGTGCTGAGGTGGCCGAGGCCCAGCTGTGACAGCTAAAGAGCTTAGACGTGCCTCCTGGAGCAGGTGAAGAGGGTCTAGTGCGCATTTCAAGAAGACAACCAGCGGTGGTGTAGGATGCCAAGGAGCGGCAGTGAGGACATGGGATGGTCTCGCAGGAACCTGGGGGGCGGTGGTGGACTCAGCCAGAAGGGAGGAAGGAAAGGGCCCTGAGATGCTTCTGAGACACAATGGTTGGGATCTGTCGATGAGGCAAGCATCCAACCTGGGCAATTTTTCCCCGATGCAAAACTCGAGGAAGGCAACGCTGGGCCGAGATGGTGTGGACATCGGGCAAGGGCAAAGAGAAGGAATTTAATTCATACATTTGACCTTCAGAGGCACAGATGAATTCTGGGGGAAACACTCAAATGTCCTGACATCATCACTATGAACTGGGTAAACATTAGAATGGACCAAGAATTCGTTAGAACATCTGGGACCAAATTTTACTGATCATAAAACCTGTAGAATGAGAACAGATTTTTTGGAAACATTCACTTAAAATGACATCTGGAGGAACTTCCCTAGTGGCGCAGTGGATAAGAATCCACCTGACAATGCAGGGGACACGGATTCGACCCCTGGTCAGGGAAGGTCCCACATGCTGCGGAGCAGCTGAGCCCACGCGCCACAACAACTGAGCCCGCATGCCACAACTACGGAAGCCCGTACACCTAGAGCCCGTGCTCGGCAAAAAGAGAAGCCACTGCATTGAGAAGCCTGCGCACCGCAACGAAGAGCAGCCTCCGCTCACCACAACTAGAGAAAGGCCTGCACGCAGCAACGAAGACACAATACAGCCAAAAATAAATAAATAAATTTATTTTTAAAAAAATGACATCTGGTTGTGTGCATGTGCGCACAGACACACACACGTTGAAAATTGAAAAGAGAAGTTGGAAAACAAAGAAAGATGAAAAGAAAAAGAAATAGAGTTTTAGAAACACTGCCTTCAATCACTTTGCTTGATTCACCCTTCAGTGTAGGGGAGAAATCAGAGTCCCATTTGGGGCGGAGATACTTGTTCAAGGGCAGAAAACAACCATATTAACCAGAAGGACCCCATTCATCAACACTGAGAGACTTTTCATCCCGAAGGGACATTTTACTTCATGAAGTTTGTGGAACGTTCATAAACTCATATATGACATTATTGCTTCTGACAGGTTCTATGTCAATTGTTATGGTAAATGGTGGAAATAACTCTAGAATAAGGCCGAAATAGACTTTATTTCAATAGTTATCTCAACACCTTTATACAACAGAATCTACTTTCATTCATGTTTTCCTTTTTAGTGTTTGAAAAATAGTAGGATCTTCAAACCTAAAGATTTAGAATTTGCTTGATAAAATACCACGTGCCGAGTGAATTTGGATAAATTTCCATAAAATTTTGTTTGGCCTCTGCTTTAGTCAGTCAGGCTCTTGGCAGGCACACCCAACTATGTACAATATGTCGGAAGGTGCTGGTATCACAGGTCTGAGCACAGTGGGAGCTGTCGCAGACCCTGAGCCCAGCGGAGAGAGGGAAGCCGTTACCAGAACCCTGAGCTGGTATCACCTACTGATGGGTTCTGAGGCCTTCAGTAGAGGGACACAGACATCCCATGGTGACACAGAGGGCACATGGCTGGGAGATTACCTCCTCAATCTGATTATCTCCATCCTCCAGTCTGCTGGTGATTCCCATTGGCTGAGCCCAGCTAGAAGCCAGAAGGAAGAGAGCAGACAATGTAGTTGACAAGGACCAGGCTCCCAAGCAGAGCAGGTTGGTGAAAGGCACGTATCGCATCTGGAAGGAAAAAGGAAAATGTCCAGCATAGCTTTTTTTTCTTCTTTTCTTTTTATTTTTTTAATATTATATATGTGTGTGTGTGTATATATATACATACACACACATAACTGAATGACTTTGGATTTTTTAAAATTAATTAATTTATCCATGTATTTATTTATTTTTGGCTGCGTTGGGTCTTTGTTGTTACGTGCGGGCTTTCTCTAGTTGTGGCAGGCAGGAGCTACTCTTCATTGCGGTACGCGGGCTTCTCACTGTGGTGGTTTCTCTTGTTGCAGAGCACGGGCTCTAGGCTCTAGGCTGACTGGGGACCGAGCTGTACCATGGCATCTGTTTAAAAAAAAAAAGAGAGAGAGAAAGAAAAGAAAGCTATGCTGGACATTTTCCTTTTTCCTTCCAGATGCGATATGTGCCTTTCACCAACCTGCTCTGCTTGGGAGCCTGGTCCTTGTCAACTACATTGTCTGCTCTCTTCCCTCTGGTTTCTAGTTGGGCTCAGCCAATGGGAATCACCAGTCAGCAGGGCCATGATGGTGAATCCAACTTATGAAAGAGCCGATGAAATGTCTGTAAGGCTTGCATTTGCATATGATATATGATATTCACACCCAAGTACATGCAATCAGCTCTTTTAAGGAAGTAGATGCGAAGAAGTTAAAGAAGCAAGGGATTTATTGTGGGGAATAGCTACGAACGGCAAAGAGAAGCAGCAGGAGTTGACAGCTACAGCCTTCGGACGGGGACGCGGTTCTGACACCTGTGAAATGGGAGGGGAGGGAAGGAAGAAGCTGAGAAATGGCCCAGCTCTGACCCACTGCTCTATCACTGTCTGGGGCCCCCCAGGATGGATGGAGAGTAATGAACCCTGGAGGCCATCAGCCAACTGCATTCCTCGAGGTTGAGTGACCAGTCCTCTCTGGATGGGGGTCTGAGTGGAGCGTCTCCACGTCTGCCACAGACACCTTGAATGTCACCTCAAGATGAGGAGGCCATGACACAGAAGGATGTTCTGGAGGGACAGGAAAAAGGAGGTCAGCACAGAGGGAAGAGAGTCCAGGCAGGAGGCAGCCGGGAGGCAGTGACCTGGGACAGACTCCTCCATGTCTGGACTGAAACCTTGGGTGGGGAGAGATGTTGAGAAAACCCAAAACTGGGAACCCTGGCTGGAGGGCATGCAGAGGGCACCCTGAGTTCACAAAGAGTGGCCATGGGTCAGTGACAATGGCACAAAGGCCTGATCAGGCAGAAATAAGGCCTAAAGTAGCCCCCAGGGTCCACCTGAGGGATTGTGTCATGCAGGAAGGATGCAGAAGTCCTTGCCTGCTTCACAGCAAACACGCAGGGCAGCTGTCAGGCCTGGGGGTGGTACCACTGTGGTGGGGACAAAATCCTGCCAGGCGAGGTAAGTAACTTGAATGCAGAACAAATTAGCTGTTAAAGCCAGAACTCAGAGAAATCGTGGTGCTGGAGAGGGGTGAACCCTCAGCCCGCGTAAACAGAGGGCGGACATGGGTCCCGGAGCTGCAGACTTGGTTAGCAGCACAGGCCTGGGGCCAGCAAGAATCTGGAGGACCAGAGCTCCACCCTCCCCTGCAAAGCGTCCAAAGCTCAAACCACCCCCAGCCGCCATCATGGGCAGAAGTGGGAGGGCCAGGGGCACCCTGATAGGAGGCGAACTTTGATTCAGCTGAATATCTACCTGAAATGCTATTGTGTTATAGGGGGAAATACTAATACCCTCTTACAGATAAGATTAAATTCCCTTGCCCCACCTTAAGACTATAGATTGTCAACTTCCTAGAAGACCCCAGAACAACTCTTTGAAGAAAGAAAACTAAGAATTAGGTGCACTGCAGGGTGAGGGAACCCCGCCCCGACCGTCTTAGTAGCTTCTCAGAATGCGGAAGTCAGGGTCTACACTGGGTGGTTTTGAAGGACTGGGTGGAGGTTATGATCTAACAGCTTTAGATCAGCGACCCCCAGTAGATGGAGGGTCTTGAAGCAAATCTCAGTGAGTGAGCTGCTGTTTCGATAAGTAAACTCTTTCAGTTGATTCACATTTCTGAGGATTAGGTTTTCTTGGAGGAAGCAGGTGAGTTATTTTCGCTTGGTCCAAACCCTTAACCCAGGCCAAGAAAATATAACTGATGCTGTCTTAAGACTCCAACTGAGAGCTCTGCTGGCTTCGATTCTTACTACCCAAAGGGACAGAGCATCATGAGAAGGAACTTATAAATGGGAAAATAAAGATATAACATTTCTTTTTGTCTTTCTAGTAATTTTTAATACTTGATACAGTACTATTACTAACTGAAGTCCATACTTTATTTGGGTCTCCTGTTTTTCCCCAGTGCTCTTTTCCTGTTCCAGGAGCCCGCCCAGGACTCCACGTCACATGTACTCTTGTCTTCTCAGCCTCCTCTTGGCTGCCACAGTTTCTCGGATGTTCCTTGTTTCTGATGATCTTGACAGTGTTGAGAAGTGATGCTCAGGCATTTTGTAAAATGTGTCTCACTTGGAGTTTGTCTAATGCTTTACTTCCAGTGAGACTGGGGATACGGGTTTTAGGGAAGAAGAATACCTATGTCAAGTGCCATCACTTCATGTCAAGGGCACACACCATCCAAAGGATGTCACTGTCTATGTTAACCTTGATCACCTGGATGCGGTGGTGTATGGTCAGTTTTCCCCAATAAAAACTTACTCTTTTCTTCCCTTTGCATGCTGTATTCTTTGAAAGGAAGTCACTGCATGCAGCTCACATACAAGGAGTGGGGTTATGCCCCACCTCCCTGAGGGCAGATTATTTATGTAAACTATTTGGGATTTTTCTGCATGGGAGGTTTGTCTATTCTATCCCATTTATTGACTTATTTAAATGTGTATATATATATATATATTTAACTTTATTTTCATTGAAGTATAATTGATTTGCAATATTATATGTTTCACGGGTACAGACAGTGGTTCAGTATTTTTATACTCCATTAAAGTTTATCACAAGATAATGGCTGTATCTCCCTGTGCTGTACAATATATCCTTGCTTCTTATCTGTTTTATACATAGTAATCTCATGCCCGTAATTTGCCATTCCCCCCTTTCTTCTCCCCACTGGTAACCACTGGTTTGTTTTCTATGTCTGTGAGTCTGTTTCTGTTTTTGTTATATACATCGGTTTGTCTTTTGTGGTTCCCTATAAGTTTTAGGATTATTGGTTCTAATTCTGTTAAAAAATGTCATGGGTATTTTGATAGCAGAGCATTAAATCTGTAGGTTGCTTTGGGTAGTATGGTCATTTTAACAATATTAATTCTTCCAATCCAGTGGCATGGATATCTTTCCATTTCTTTGTATCATCTTCAATTTCATCAGTGTTTTATAGTTTTCAGAGTTTAGGTCTTTTACCTCCTTGGTTAAGTTTGTTCCTAGGTATTTTATTCTTTTGGATGCGATTTTAAATGGGATTGCTTTTTTACTTTCTCTTCTTGATAGTTCATTATCTGTGTATAGAGACACAAGGGATTTCTGTATATTAATCTTGTATTCTGCAACCTTGCTGAATTCATTTATTAGTTCTAATAGTTTTGGGGTGGAGACTTTAGGGGTTTCTGTATAAAGTATCATGCCACTTGCAAATAGTGACAGTTTTACTTCTTCCCTTCCAAATTGGATGCTTTTTGTTTATTTATTTAATTCTGGGGGGGTCTGATGGCTCTGGCTAGGACTTCCAGTATTACGTTAAATATGTTTATAGTAATATAGTCTCATGGATATTTATTGTACACTTGGGTTATAGTCTAATACTATTTTATCAAAATTTTTCATCTTTGGCCTTTGGGAGCACTTTCAGATGGCTCCTGAATCCCTTTGATATTCCTCCATCGTGTCCTTTCTTTAAAGTACTTCCTTGCTTCCAGGCACTACAAGTTACACTAGGCTCATCTTGTATTTCTTGGACCCAGTCTGGGAATCAGCCATTTCTCCAAGGACCTCTGGTCCTGTTTATTAGATAATGGGTGCTTAGTGTGCTCATTGCTACTGGGGTATCATTGCTTTTAGTGACATTTCTTCTTTATGTCTGAGTAACACATTTGTGACCCTTTGTACCTGCTAATCTGCTTCTAGTTTTCCCATAGTAGTCACTTGGGAAGTCATAGAAAGAGAGACCTGACAACTTGGTCTCTCATGAAGGTGTCTCTGCAGGATGGGAAGTTTTAACCAGAGGAATCTTCTGGGCCTTCCCACTCCAAAAAGTTAAAACTAGCATTATATAAAGAAAAACACAGAGGAGTTTTCAGTGCTAATTCTGAGCTCTAACAAGGTAAATTAAAAGTCTGGGAGATGAAGGCCCATCTTGCTGTGACAGATGACTCCCCAGGATACAGTGATGAATGAGTCTGAAAACCAAACACATCAATACCTGACGGACGTGAGAAAGACGACATAGCTACCTTCAATGAGGTTAAACCCCTTCTCTCAGGTGGCAGGTGGAACCTGGGTCCATAGTTACAGTTTGATCCCAAGACAAAGAAATAAAGGTCAGTGATTGAAGGTAATTCTTTATCATCAAATGAAGATGTGACAAATTTGTCTAGTCTTCACTGACAATATTTTGCTTCTTCTGCAAAACCAAGATTAAAGTGAAAGAAAAAAAAAAAAGAAAGACTAAGCTTTTAAAGATTTCCTATTTCAATTCTCTGGCTGTTTCTGTTTGTTCATTGAGATGTTCTCCATAGTGGTTTGAAGCTAATAAGATACTGCGCCATGAAAACTTGAAAAAAAAAAAAAGCAACAAAATTATTTCACAAAGAGAGCTAAGTCTGATCCCCATGAAGATTTGGGTTTCGACTAAAGGAAGAGGAGCTTGAGGAGACATTGTCTTTAAAAAAAAACATGAATGCAATTGAAATCCCTTGTGGCATTAAGTTTTATTATTTTGTGATTCTGTCAACATGTATCTTCACCCTGGGTCTTTGAGAGCAGACACCCCCAGGTAATTCCTTACACACACTGTCATGTAACCTGATTCTTGAGCCAGAGATCATTGGGCCAGGACTCAGCTGTGATCCAAAGACACACAGCTGGATTCTGGCACTGATGCTGGGATTCCGTGGTTGGTGAGCTAGTTGATGAGTTGGCCTGATATGAAAATCTGGGAAAATAATGGCACGCCGTCCTAAATTGTGACTAATCAATTAATCAACCCTCTCTTCCAGGAGATAAGACATCCCCCCGTCCCTCTAGGGGCTGTGGAATCACCAGAGCTTCTATAATAATCTGAACTGTGCTCCAAAATATCTCTGGTCTCCACAAAGTCTGGTTTTGCAGGTGCTGGGATAATGTCTTTTGCTTTCTAATTTCCTGAAGAGCCCTTATGAAAAAAAATGCTTCTCTGTGGTTACCTGAGCATGTCTTGGCTCCTTGCACCTTAATAGAGTCTAACAAAGTAGTTATACATTAAAAGAACCCAAGAGTATATATCACGGGTTCCTTGAGGGCAGGTAATAAGTCTTACCTTTACATCCTAAGTGGGTGCCTTTGGTCAGTGATTACTATATGATTCGTGAAAGGGCAAATGCATGAATGAAAGAACGAATGTCATAACAAGACCCAAAGAGATTAAGATTAAGAAGGTTACTGAGAACAGAACCAACAGAATGTCTTGACCCTGTGTGAAGCAGCACTAAAATGAGTCATACTTTTCTGTTCCTATATTAGATCACATGGACACCAAGCAAAAGTAGCTTAGATGCTTGTTCCAGGAACACCTGTTTCTGGAAGATAAGACCATAAAACCACCAAATAATTTACTCATGAAGACTAAGCTTCCTTAACAGGACTCTCTTCAAGATCCTTGCCTTTGCTCTGTCCCCTAATCCAAAACTATGATATCATAAACTCTGTCCAGTCCAAGCCAGTTCACTACCCAGCAAGAACCACCTTAAAAACAGTCCAGTCTATACCCTAAAGACACGATTGAGACCCTACCCTACCTTTCACATTAAGTCACTAAGACCCATCGGGGTGATGTTTTCCCTTACGGACTGTGATGAATTTGTTGATTCTTCACTGACAACGTTTTGCTTCTTCTGCAAAGCCAAGTGAGTCTTTGACAAAGCACAACAGAGTTTTGCTTGGTAAGTTGGGTCTTCTGGTGGCCTTTGGGGGAGTTTACAGTCAGTACAACACAACCAGTTTTAGGGTTTCTTTCCTTTCTTTCTTTTTTTAAAAATAAAATTCCCATTTCTTTGAGTGCACAAAAATCTACTAAACACAGAGCAGTATAGCTGTCATTGCTTTCCTCAGAGAACCTGGAGCACGAAGCAAAGAAGCTATGTCTTTGTTACTTCGTTCAAGAAATAAAATAATTGGACTAGAAGTTATTTTAAAATTCGTCCCAACTCTAGGGTTTAGGTTTCAGTGAGTCTGAGGAAGTGCCCACTAGATAATATTTTCCATAAATGTCCCAATCGCTTGCTACTGTGTGAATGCAGAAGAAATCTAACATCGTCTCAATTCTGAAACAGACAGTGGCTTAGGGTTCGTGGCCAACTGTGTTAGAGCCCCGTGGCCCATTAAACACTGAGTTTAATTTGTCAAATATACACAAAAATGTGCAGCTCTGGACTTGCAGTAAAGTATCTGTCATGAGACTCATTTTAACCCAAATGACTCTAAAAAATGGCTGTCAATTCCAGACGTTTCCAACTGGATTGGGACCACAGGCACACATGTCACACAATACACCACACACAGTGTAAACAGACCATTCATGTCCACAACTGAGATATTTATGGTATTTTCTGTGGTTGCCATGTCAACCCATGGAACAACCAGGCCATTAAATCATGCTGTCAGCAGGCCAAGACAGTAACACTGCAAAAAAATTCCAGTTGCTGACATGAAAATACATTTATCATTTCAAGACTTTTTTTTTTTTCCAGCTGGCTTTTGCTTTATGCTCCTCACTGCTTTTGAGCTGGTCTTTCAGGGTACAAGGAGAACGTGAATGAGCTGCTTAAAGGGCAAGAGAAATCCCAGCCCATGCTTGATTACTTTTATTTTCATAGAATTTATTTTCTTAAGGTGAAAATCTGAGGTCACATGCCACAAGAAAAAAGGCTGTGTTGAAATTTGAAGTATCATGGATAGAAATGCTCCACTTTCTAACTTGGATTTATTACTTCATTTCTCCCCTCAGCAACTCCCTTGGATTTGAGAGAATTCACTCTGATTTCTTCTGAACCCAGTTTGAGAGCCTCTTGTTGAAATTCGTTTCCTGGATCACAGAGAAAGTCCAACTAATAGGTATGGGACAGGCTCTATAATCAGTAACCACAGGCCCAAGAGTAGATTTTTCTGGGCCATCCTGATTTTACATGATCATATTAATTTCAGAAAACGTAGTTCATTAAATGTATAACTACATTTTCTACCATTAGAAGACTTTTCACATACATTCACAAGTCAGAAAAAGGTTTTTATTTTGTTTTTGTTTTTGTCACACTGAGTGCTAGGAGTGTTAGATAAGAAATAAGGTCACTGTGGTATTTCAGTGTAAATGATGGTAGAATCCTCAGACCAACGATTATCACGCATACTTAGAACAAGATGATTCAAAGTTCTCTCTACATTGCTTTCTATTCCCTCCTCTCCTATATTGATCCTGACTCAATTCCCCGTGGCCACCTTTAAGAGCATTAAACTTGCAGGATTTTGATGGGACTTTGGGCATTTTAGCTGCTTCTGTGACACTGTTCTCTTTTCATTCTTCCTGGAGAATGATCCTGAGAAACACAGCCAGTGAGAGTGTTCGGAAGACAAGCCTGGACATGAATCTTCTCTAACTGGTCATCAGAATAGCTCTACCTTGTAAGCCCCACAGCCCTTGAAATATACATGGTCCCGCAGGTACTGTACTAGAAAAGAGAGACGGGGTCACTGAGAAAGTGAAGGGGAGCCAGGAGGACAGGGATAGGACATTCTGGCTGTCATCAGTGAGCAGGGACCAGAACAAGGTGAGAGACTTGGGGAGAAACCAAAGCTCTCAGTCACCCAGACGCCCACAGTCAATCAGAAGAGGTCGATCCTTACAGACCAGACTTGGATACCCTTGGGTCCGGGCTGGGAATAATGTGAACTGGGTCTTCAAGGATGGGTGGACAGTTTCTGACAGTTGGGTATGGGGAGAAGTGACTTCCAGGCTGAAGAATTCCTGGAGCAAGTGCCCAGAGGCAGGAAAATGCTGCTGAATCCCAGAAAGAAAAGGGAAATCATGGGCTTTTAAAGAAGAGCCAAGCTGGGGGGCTGGGGGTGCCTGCGGGGGGGTGAGGGGTGGAGATTGCAGCAGGAGAGGTTTTGAGTGGGAGGAGTTGTCATCAGATCATTGCTCTTGGGGGATGTCTGCAAGATGAATCTGACAGGGAGGAAGAGGAAGCCGCAAAATCATTAGAAGCTTGTTAGAATAACTGGATTTGGAGAAGAAGATAATAGAAAAAAGGATTCAAAAAACGGTGATTGGGTCTGGTGAGAATTCTTCTCCCAGATGATTTGAAGGGAATAATTGGTACATTTAGCAGGAATGAGAAGGGATGTGTTCACAGCAAGGAATAGTATGAAGCCGTGAGAAAGCATAAGCTACAAGTGAGCACGAAAGTGTGGTTGAATCTTACAAGGTTGAAGAAAAGCATCCAGGTACGAGAGAGTAAATATAGCGCGAGTCTGTTCATTGGGAGTTCAAGAGCTCATCTCTGCTGCCGGGTAGATAGTGACGACGCTTGCGGAGGAGAAGTAACTTGCAAGGGCACAGCTGGGCCCTCGAGGGGCTGGTGGAGTTCTGTTCCTTGATCTGGGTGCTGGTTACAGGATGGACTTGGTGTGTAAAACTCACTGGATGTACATTTATAATATGTTCACATTTCCTTATGTTAAACTTTGATGAAAGTTTTCCCCAAATGGCACACCTTGTTTTGGAGATCTTAACTTAAGGGGGAAGATTGTATAACAGCCCTTGAATCTGAATAAAAGTGGGGTAAACAAGGTCATGTTTCCCGGATTCCAGGAAAACTAGGAACTATGAATCAGCAAAGGAAGGTATCAGGTAGTGAAACCTGACATCTCCCTGCCACACGCTCCAACCCCCCTGCAGCCAAAGGCTTGGGAGGTCAGAGCAAAACCCACAGGCCTGGAAACAGTCACCACTGGTAACATCAAGAAGCAAACAACCCAGCCATTGTCTCATCAATTTAAAGGAAGGAGACAAATAAAAATTGATAAGGACAGGGGCAGGGGAGCTATCTCTTAGCAGCGTCAGAATAAAACCGGTGCGGCTCAGTTCCTGCCAAGTCTTGGGTAGAAATCCGTCATTCTCGCCTGCCCTGGTGGTCAGCCCCACTGTGGTTGGCAATTAGCACAGAAACCTGTAATGATTAACAGGCCTTGTACATACAATGGAAACCCGCAGACACAGACTTCTTATCATCCAGCAGCTCAGTATTTTAATACTTAGTCACACCCCAGGTTCAGAGAGGAAATTTACAGCTATTAATATGCTTCAAAATCTGGATGCAGCGTTAATCCCTGTAGTTCAGTATCACTCTTCTCAATTTCTCCCCATCTGGAGAAAAAGAAAGCTTTCCATTAAATAAAAAAGCCCCCAGTTACTTAGGTGGATTCCTAAGAAGCATTTCTTTTTTTTTTTTTTTTTTGCAGTACGCGGGCCTCTCACTGTTGTGGCCTCTCCCGTTGCGGAGCACAGGCTCCCGACGCGCAGGCTCAGCGGCCATGGCTCACGGGCCCAGCCGCTCCGCGGCATGTGGGATCTTCCCGGACCGGGGCACGAACCCACGTCCCCTGCATCGGCAGGCGGACTCTCAACCACTGCGCCACCAGGGAAACCCAAGAAGTATTTCTTAATGAAGAGTTTCCAAAAATACATTTAGTAGATTGTTTACAGATTATTAACTCCTTGAAAAGGGAGCAGTGACAAACAATGATGGCCTGGTTGGGATGACGGTACAAAATATAGGTTTCCAGAAAAAGCGTAACCCTTATTCAAAAAATAAACTCTTGTTAACCAATTTCTTTAATAACACATGTATGGGTCCTATAAAAATTGTAGATTGCAATCAGTAGTTTCTACTTCTCGTCAGAATTGGCTTAAGCAGACAATGTCTTTGCTTACCTGCTCTGATGAAGGAGGGGTGGCATTTATATAGAACTCGCTGTTACCTGGAGCTGTTTCGCAGATATGAACATACCTGGGCTCTCTCCCTTACACTCCTGCTTTCCATTTCAGCTGTCCGTTCATTCAGCAAAGTTGTTGAGGTCCTTCTAGGTATCAGGCCTAGATTTGTTTGTTGGGGACATAGATGGCGGTGAGTCAGGTCTGATACAGGCTGAATGGAACTGACCTCTTGCTGCTGTGGTCTGGGACAGAATCTCACTCCCTTGGGCACTGGCTTTTGTAAATTCCCCCAACTCTCCACCTCCCGTCAGCCAGCTCCCAACTTGCCAGGCTATCGGGGTGACATCCTTAAAGATTAGGTGTGATGCATGTTTTCTTTTTGGCTTCCATCCCCCGGAGTGATAAACCAAAACGATACAAATATGCAAATTACCTCCCATCAAACAAAAACAAAAGAAAACAAAACCTTTGATCAAATAAAGGGACAGTCCTTAAGATAAGAAAGGCATTTACAGTCCTTCCAAGTCTGATTCCAGATTCTCCTCACCAGGACAAGACGTGCTCTCAATGTCCTCCCAAGCCCCTTCTGTGCCTCTATGTCAAAATGGTTTCTCTATTTTGCTTTGACTTAAGGTATATCTTTTTCCTGGAATGCCCTTTCCTCCACTGCCCTCTATATAAATGTACCCATTCTTCAAACCTCAAGTTCAGATGTCCCCTCCCCCATGAAACCTGTAGGGAATGGTGCACGACTGGCATCTCTCCCCAGATCTGTGTTCAATGAAATCATCTTCTTGGGAGCTTGAAATCAGCCCTGATGAGAGTATTGATGCCATGGAAATTGACAAATCCTACCAATCAGAGCCTTACTTATCCTTTTGTTGTCCAGATTTAAGAAAGTGGTAGAGAAAGTATTAAGATAGCACATTAAAGTAAACAGTGTGCTGGGTTTAGAGCTATTATACTGTGAAAGCACCTGGATTTGAGGAAATATTCTCTAGTACTTGAAAATTATCTTCCAATTCAGCAAAGAAGCCTCTCACGTCACTGATGAGCCCGTGAAGTTTCAACACATTTTCATTGCTGCAGTTTAACATACACAAAAATATCAACCAACATCCTTGTCAGAACTACTCGTGTTCATCCATGACGTCTTTGCTGTATCTGTAGTAAGAACTGATTCGTCCTGCAGGACAGGAATAAAGATGCGGATGTAGAGGATGGACTTCAGGACAAGGGGAGGGAGAAGGGTAAGCTGGGACAAAGTGAGAGAGTGGCATGGACATATATACACTACCAAATGTAAAATCGATAGCTAGTGGGAAGCAGCCGCATAGCACAGGGAGATCAGCTCGGTGCTTTGTGACCACCTAGAGGGGTGGGGATAGGGAGGGTGGAGGGAGACACAAGAGGGAGGAGATATGGAGATATATGTATATGTATAACTGATTCACTTTGTTATAAAGCAGAAACTAACACACCATTGTAAAGCAATTATACTCTAATAAAGGTGTTAAAAGAAAAAGAAATAAAATTTTAAAAGTGTGCCTAAAAAAAAATTGATTCATACTCCGATTTTCAAAAATCATAGTTGAATCACATCCATAGGTTGGTCATGAACACAAAAGTTCAGCAAAAATCAACAAAAGCATTCTGTTAGAACCAATTGGCCTTATGGAATTTAAACTAAAGAGTATTTTGTATTTTCTTATTGTTGGAAAACTGTGTACCATTAGTTCATTATATCAGTAAAATGTATAATAAGCAAATAAGTGTAAAAACACACACACACATTTTTCCGGAGAGCAAGTTGTGAGACATTTACAAGAACATCAGTACCTGTGGGAGGAGGAGGAGGGTGGGACTAGATTACCTGCTCACCTACTCACCTGCCTACAAGGTGGCTTCCCGTAGGGCTGCTGTAAGAAGCAAGGGGGGCATGTGAAGCTCTTGGCTCCGCAGCCCTGGCACAGCAGTAATGACAGCAATAAGCTTCACAATAATAACTACGGCAAGTGTCTGTTGAACGCTCACTACGTACCAGGCTTGTTCTGAACTTTGTGTTTACGCTTCACAGCAATCCCAGTCACGGGCTCTCTGTCATTCCCAGGTTACAGAGGAAGAAACTGAGGCATGACACAGATTAAGAAACCTGTCTGGCAAATACCAGACAGGTATGCTATCACTTATACGTGTGGAATCTAAAAAATACAACAAAGTAGCGAATATGACAAAAAGAAACAGACTCACAGATACAGAGAACAAACTAGTGGTTACCAGTGGGGAGAGGGAAGGGGGGAGCGGCAATAGAGGGCGAAGGGAGGAAAAAGTACAAACTACCAGGTATAAAATAAGCTACAAGGATATATTGTACAACATGGGGAATGTAGCCAATATTTTATAATAACTATAAATGGACTATAATCTTTAAAAATTGTGAATCACTATATTGTACACCTGTAAATTAGATAATATTATATATCTATACTTCGATAAAAATAAATAAAAAGAAAGCTTCCTGGGTCCCCCACTGGGGGTATTGAGCTGGCTGCCCTTGTGATTTTCAAACATGATTCTCTCTTTCTTCCTCTATCCACAGGTCTTTCTTTGCTCTTCCAGACTCTCTTATCTTCCCTTCTTGTTATGCTTCTGTTTGCTCACTTCAGCTTCAGCCACCAGAAGAAAAGAGGGAGAAGAAATATGAGGCAAGATTCCTCTCTTTCCTCTTTCTTTTCTGCTCTTTTTGAGGTTTCATAGGCTTTTTAAAGTATTATTTTGATTTAACTTTAAACGTACAGAAGTGTTGCTGTAATAGGACAAAGAAATAGCAAAAAAGTAAATAAAATAAAATAAAATGTATATTAGGAAAAAATACATATTCGACCCTCTGTATTCGCAGGTTTTGCATCCATAGATTCAACAAACTGCAGTTTGCATTTCAGTCCAGAGTTGGGTAAATCTCAGGATTTGGAATCCGTGAATATGGAGGCTGAATGCACGATGCTATTTTATATAAGGGACTCGAGCATCCTTGGATTTTGGTATCTGCTGGGGCTCCTGAAACCAACCCCTGGCATATACTGAGGGACAACTGTATATACATTCACACAATATTAGAAAACTATCTACAGCATTATGGAATAGCTTTCTTTTACCTTCTGTTCGACTTTACTGGAAATTAATAATTTTTTACTTAAATTGTGTGAGACCCTAAAAAATACGGTTGGATTGAAATTGCCAAAACAATTACAAATGTTGTCTCTATGTCTTGTTTTTAGTTAAAATTTTTAGTTTGAGATAATTATAAATGCACATGCAGTTGAAAGAAAGAAAGAAGAGGACATAGCAAACACCCTTTCTTCACATCACCCTGGGTCTATTTCACCCCATGTACTTCATCACCCTTTCTCTTCCTCTTCTCTCCACCTCGTTGTGCTGGACATCAGGTTGGTGCCGTCAGCTGGCCGAGTGGACACTGCAGCCACAGCTCGGTTCCTCGACTCCTACTGACAGTCTTGTGTGTGAGCAGAGGAACAGCTCTCTTTTCTAATTACACCTTCCTGTCTCACCCGTTCCCAGCACAGCATTGCTAGCCCCACGTTTTGGCGGCTGCATGAGTGTCACCCTGCCTCTCACAGAAATGCATGGCACACCTTAGGCAGGTACGCACAGTGCTATCCCAACCCCTTGGGTCCAAACGTGTTTCAATATCTGCAATTCCAGGATTCTTAAAAGGCAAGATGGGGAATATTGCCTTATTTAATAGCAGCCCCAGTGAGGTCTTGGGGAGCTATCCCAGAACCAGACAGAAACATTTCTGCAGCCAGTGCCCACAGAGTGAACAAGGACTTGACACATTTTCAGGTGAGGTCACGGCACTCTTAGTTACCAACTGAGTTTTGGTGTCAAAATGTCAGTATTCAGAGCTTCTTGCTTTTTCGAACTGCTCATAAAGGGTATGGGGATATACTTTTTTATATGAACAAGATAGGTGCTAGATAGATATTTTAGTGATGCATGGACTGTATAGCATCTATGTGGCATGGAAATTTTAGTAAATAGGTCAGTTTTGTTTTAATTAACAGTATTAAACAAATTAATGTGGCATGGAAATTTTAGTAAATAGGTCAGTTTTGTTTTAATTAACAGTATTAAAAATTAATTAACAGTTTTGTTTTAATTAACAGTATTTTAATTAACAGTATGTGGCATGGAAATTTTAGTAAATAGGTCAGTTTTGTTTTAATTAACAGTATTAAAAATTCTAATAATCTCAGCAGTACTTAAAGTATTAGGATATTGAAAACATTCCGCTAAGTACCTCCCCACCACACACACCAGAGTAGAACTTAAGTCTTAAAGATGAAGCAAAGATTAGTGCTTTCTTTCTCAACAGAAGGGCTTCTTTGAAGTCATAGGGAATTAGGGACTTGGTCATAACGAAGGTAGTTGCCTTTTAAAATAGCAGGACACATTACAGCCATCCAGACCCCAGACTGGTAATAACATTGTATTAAAGAAGAGACAGGTCTGTGTACCAGACCACAGCCCTTTACAGCAAATTGGTTCACGTAACAATAAATAACCAATTTCATAACATCACACTGGTTATCATTTTAAATTACCAGCTTTCAAAGTGTACTATAGGCTTCTTATATTTACTAAATAGATAGAATTAATAGCCCCCATTTAGCAGCCCCTACTGAGACCTCTTTTCTAGGAAACTTTACTTTTGTTGTATTTACTACCAGATTCCACCCACCGTGAGACTGGACTACATCTGGGACTGTCCTCAAAAAACTTCAGGTAGGTTCAGTACATCTGCTAGAATTCTTGTTCCTTAAGCTGAGCTGGTGCTAAACCAGTATTTCAGGCTAGCTGCAGTTGCTCTGAAGGAAAAATTGCACAGTTGAGTTAGGATGGACCTTAATACTTATGCTAGATACAGAAAAGTTTTCATGATGAATTTCTTGTTTCACATCATTTATTCTCGGTATTCATTTATTGGGGTTCATTAGCATATTGTGCCTATTTTAAGGACTGAGAAAATGAGAGTTTGAATGAATTGTCACAGTCATAAGTCACATCAGGGCTGCATCAGGCAGTGATGGTACATTTTAAGGTCCAGCATCAGCAGCGTAGTGCCCTGTACACGGCAGATGGTATTTGGGATCTGACACACTGGACAGAGAGACCAAGAATCACAGCTTTTCCAAAGGATCCCTCTTTTCCCAAAGAAGGCAGCAACCCCGTCTCTCCTGGGAAAGGTACCCCTGGGTTGATGCTGTTCTTAAAGTAGGAGGGCGTAGCGCAAAAAGCTCAGCGCATCTTGGAATGGAGAGCATGCAACAGCCAGTGTCTGGCACCAGACACAGTAAAGCAGGTGACGAGGCTGCTGCCTAATTATTTTTTTTAAGGATGCACTGTGCCCTCGGAGCACCGTGGTGCTATCCACAGCTGCCTGCCTGTCTCCAGACAGCCAGGCTGACGTGAATTATTAACGGAAATTACTGTGACCTCCACGAACAACAGAGGAGGCTCCCAGATTTGCGGGCAACACCCGGGCACCCAAACCAGGCTCGGCGGAGGACAGACAGGATGTGGCAGTGCCAGGTGGCCATGGTGACGCAGGCCAAGGGGCACATGCCGATACGAGCCCCCCAGGAGAGGCGAGGCGGAGCCGGCACGATGCAGCAGCAAACTAGAACGATGACATTTTTAAGCGCGGCTTCCCAGCTCAGACATAAAATTATGTTTAAATATCCTGCCTCTGGGCAATCAAAAGAAGCCAACTGAAAGAAATGTGCACTTCAAGGCTGTAAATCTGAAACTTCCTAATCCCCGAAAGTCCACACTAGACTTCTTGCCTCCATGGAAACAACAAAGCATTCAAACTGATTGGCCGCCAATGAATTTTAGATAAGACAGCTTGGAAGGGAATGGATGTGATTTTAATGCAGAAGAAAGCTCTGGAAGGGAGGTCCTCTTGGTTCATATTTGAATAAAGCAAACAAGGCAGACGAAAGGCTGACAGCTGTAAATGACATTGTCAGTACAAAAATTATCAGCCAGTTTACAATCTGTTTGCTTATGTTGAACAAACAGACTGTGTGTGGCATCCTTGGGCCCCGTGAATGGCAGAAATACTTGCGGGCTTCAGAAAAGCTATCTGCTCTCCGGCAGCCCGGCCACAATTAGATCGCCATTTGACAGCCACACTGAAAAGGAAACTGTGTCCCCCGCCTCCCACTCCCCCCGCTTGCCCTCGGCTTTCTCTTGTCCATTCTTTCCTTTTCTTCGTCATCTTCTTCATGCCCTGAAGTTGGGCAGAGACACTCGTCGTGGTGTGTCGATGGCCTGAATTATGTCACTTCTGTAGCTGCCTCAAGCCGTTGAACTGCTGTGCCTGACATTCCAACTGGGGGATCTTCAGTAACCTAGCGAGGCCCGGGGCCAACAGTGTTCACTTTTTATTCCTCACAGGAAGCAGAATCCAGGGGCCCCCGAAAGAATGTCACTTTTTTCTGCTTTGTGCAGCCCGTCTCGGAGACCCCGTGCTTTGAACTTGCTGGCATCGCATCTGGTGCCGAAAAAGAACAGGACCCCAGAAGGGCTTTGCAGCAGGGCGGGCGTGGTGCCCCATCCCTCTCTGAGCGAGGCCCACACCGGCCAGGTTGCAGGAGGGAGTGACAGCCCAGTGGGCTCGACCACCCCTTCAGGGCTGGGTGGTGTCTTCCCCCAGCCCCCAGCCCCAAGCCATGAGTGGGTGGTCCCTCTGCTTAATCCCCTCTGTGTTCTACAAACTCATAACACAGAAATAGCTCCCTTTGTTGGAAAGAATAGAGAGCAAACACAGGTACTAATTTTATCCCTCACCTTCTCAGAGGCTCACCCTTGTTTAACTGCAGGGAGAGATTTAAGCTTTGAGTAGCAGCTTTTCATGGGCCAAGAGGCTACTGGGCACCCACTGCTTCTTACCTGTGTGATTCCTGCTCACCTTGGACGGGGTGTCGTGGGGGGAGGAACACAGCCTCCTGCCCGGGGCTCCCTCACCTTCACAGAACTGCACACGGGAAACAGAATCTTCTCCCAGGAAGACAACACAGGCTCACAGACCCAGACGTTTGATTTTTATGTGCCTCTTTGCATATCCTTCGTATTTATTGTGGTATTTCTTTTCTTTTTTTTTTTTGTTTTTTTTTGCCAGTGATAACCCGGAAGAATTCAGTTTGCAGAGAGGACCAAGTCTTCCCTTATGCCCTCTTTTCTTTTTTCCTCTTTTAATATAAAGAATCTGTTTGAAGGTACTTGGTTTCTTTGACCCCAGGAAAAAAAAAAAATAGAGATGCTAGGTGAGTGTGGTGTGTTTGTGGCAGATAACGGGAGCAGAGCAGGACACACAAAGCCGGAAGACCGTGGTAATTACAGTTAAGCAGCGAAGCATTAAAACACCTCTTGTATGGAAAGTTCATCCAATTACCACTAACCTAGAGAGGAGGTTCTGTCCGGGCTGTGCTTTTCATTTTCATCTAAATTGCTGTTTCTTTTCCTCTGATATGGCCATCGGTCATAAAGAGTTGACCATCATTAAAACTGTTTGATTTGGAGCTCTGTAGTGTTTGGCTAAGAGGGTCAATGCAAATTTGATGAAAGAATAAGGATAAATTTACATATCAGCCTCAGCTCACATGGAGAGAGTAAACATTCTGTTTATCTCAAGTGTCACTTTATGATTTCAGTAGAATATAAAACTGACCTTGGCCCAGTCATTGCAAAAGGCCCAAATGAAATATGGGATTGTCTAAATACGATTTACTCAAGTAGAACTTGTGGGCAAACCCTGCGGAACTCAGCAAACAGGGCCGGAGAGAACAGAACTGAAAGCATTTTGTTCTGATAAACTCCGAATGGAATTCTGTGGAATGAGGGGTTGGGGAATTAAAAAGGATAAAAAAAAAAAAAAAAATCCCACTTCACGAATCTTTGTCAACCACCATGAATTAAAACATCCTATTTACTGGTAGTTTTAATCTTTATTCATCTAAAAATGAAAAAGCATAAAATCTTAAAACCATCATTAACCCTTTAAGGTAGAGTGAGTTTTCACCAAACCTTTGTTTTATCATTTGGGGACAAGAGTAAGATCATTGTTTGCTTGGTTTCTAGAAAATGTAATTGATTTGAGGAACTTGCAACACTCCATAGGTAGTTTACACTGTAGGAGGATAATTCCTTTTGAAAGCTGTTTGAACCAACCACGTTTGCATTTTCCACATTTTTAATTAGTTTTTTTCTAAAGCTAAGTCAACGTTCATCAGTGTGTGAAGGAACATCAGACTGTTGTTCAAAACAAAGGCTTCTGAGTGCACAGAAAAATATTCAGAGACAATTGCAGACAACTGTATTGATATTTTCCCTTCACTTTCTCACACCCAAAACTTTACTGCAGAAAGTGAAGGAGCGAAATGTGATTATGTTCTCTTCTGGAGGAAAGTTGATGGCGTAATATACAGTAAGGTGATGGGGGATTAAGTATCTATCTATCTATCGGTAGATATTTTGAATTTGAGCTATTTTGGAAAAGCTGCCCACTGTAGAGCAGTGAAAAGCATATCTAGCTATAAATAATTTGAATTAGAAAATCAAAGAATATCCTTGCAGGACATATTTATACATTTACTTTTATAGCCCACAAAATAATTGTTTTTTAAATAAGCAATATATCCGCACAGAATAGCACAGAGTTTTAGCAGAAAACCCCACGAGAACTTCATATCTGAGTATAGTTTGCCTCTTAATTACAAATAGCTAAGCATATTTAGCAATTTCTTCAGTCAGAGCTCAGGTTTTCGAGGCTTAAGCAAGTAGGAATTTAAGGAACGACTGTAAGTAAGGAGAAGGCACCTCATTACTAACAAAACGGTGTCTGGGTTTTTCAAATGATGTTTGAAAGGAAACTGACAGGTTGTCTACACTGGCAAGAGTGTGTGTGTGCAGGGCAGTGGGGCGGTGGGTAGGACGGGGTTGTATATGTTTGAGGAAAAGGGAAGATTGAGAACCTTTCCTCTGACACCTCCGCTCACACCCTGCACACCTAGAGTGTTGCACACGACACCGATTCTGAAGCGATTGTAAAACGCCACAAAAAAGAGGCTCTAAGCTGAGAAAAGGGTACCAGGAACTGGACAGGCCCATCCTTTTCCAACCCCAAGATGTTCGGCTCTGAGCTTCAGAGCTTCCAGAAAGCAAAGTCTGCCCGCCACACACAGAGTATTGGGACGTGGTGATTCTAAGAAAAAATAACTGAGAAAGGAAAGAATAATGGCCAAAGGACAGGGGTCTGAGTAACTCGAATGAGGATCTGGGCAGTGGCTCAAGGCAGTGGAGTCCTCCTGCCAACCGTGGGCCATCTCCGCCCAAGATGCACCCGGAGGGCACTGTTTTCTCAAGCATGAAATCTACCCTCTACCTGTCTCCCCGGAGACCTCCTTAAACTAGATCCACACAGTACTGAAAGCAATCACTAGAAAAAGAGGAAACCATGCAAATGCTCACGAGCTGATGAAGGGATAAACAAAATGTGTCATAGCCACATAAGGGGTTATTACTTGGCAGAAAACAAAAAAGAATGAAAGATACAAAGGATGAATCTTGAAAATAGGATGAAGCCAGCCACAAAAGGCCACATGATGTACGATTCCATGCCTATGAAAGGTGCAGAATAGTCAACCCTAGTGGTGGCCGGGGGCTTGGGGAGGGAGGCAGGAATGAGGAATGACTTGAAATGGGTGTGAGGTTTCTTTTGTAGGGAGATTAAAATGTTCTCAAATTATTTTAAATATAGCAGTGTGTACTTGTCAATCCCAAATTCCCAATCTACACCCCTGCACCTTTCCCCTTTGGTAACCATAAGTTTGCTCCCCATGTCTGTGAGTCTGTTTCTGTTTTGTAAGTAAGTACATTTGTATCATTATTTTTAGATTCAGCATGTAAAGCGATATCATATATTTGTCTTTCTCATTAGCTTGCCGTGATGGTGGCACGAGTCTGTGAATGTATGAAAACGGCTGAAGTGTGCATTTGGAATGGGTGAATTTTATGATATGTCAATCATATCTCAATAACGTTGCTTTAAGAAAAATAAGGTAGCAATTACTTCTTCTGTATATTTAAAAAATAAAAACAAAAACTGACAGGCAGAGCCAAGAAAAAGCTTCCAAAGAGAACCGTGTGGGCGTCATTCCCCCCTCAGACTGTTTCCACCCTGTGAAGGGGGTGAGCGTCAGAATCAAAGCTGAACATACAAGTGATACGTAACCGTGGCTCATCTGTGACATGCCAGCCTGGCGGCCACAGGCAAAACACAAGCCTCTTGAACCCACAGCCCAGAAGGAGAGAGGCAAATATATACCATAGCGAAGCGCCTAACAAGACTCTTGATTCCACGAAAAATGGAACGTCTTGAACGCAAATTGGGTGATTTACCACCCCAAGGCATGGAAAGCATCCAAAGGGCACATTCAAGTCCAGACACCTCCGTGCAAAAGGAGCACATTTGGAAGAATATGGTCAAGACGTGGGAGGAGCTGCCAATCATGAGAGGCTGAAGGAAACATGAGACATCCAGGTGGGCAGGAGCAGAAGGTGCATGATAGCCAATGTGCAGCATCACCCCTTGCTTGGGTACCACTTCATTTAATCATCTGAGCCCTAAGAGCAAGATGATAAGCAGTAGTGTCACCCCCATGAGGATGAGGAAACTGGGGGATGGAGAAACGAAGGAATTTGTCTAAAGTAATTAGTAAATGACAAAACTCCTCTGACACAACCCTGTTGATTATCCAGCTTAGGTCCTTAACCACTACCCTATTCTATTTTCTTGTTCTGAATAGTCCCAAAGTATGTCAGATTTACCAATAAGCAGAAGCTTCAGGGACAGCAAGTTCATTTTCTGTATTCAGTAAAGAACAGAGACTTTCAGAAATAGTGAGTTCCCAGTCATGGGAGATGGTCATGCAGGGGCCAAAAGACCATTGGTTGGAAACATCGATGGTCTAAAGTACTGGGCTCAAATGACCTTTATGTATTCTTTCAACCTCATGATTCTGACGTGGTGACTACAGAGTCCTATGAAGGGAACGGGAGTCCCTGCATCTGGTTGTCCAGGTTGTGCACTGCACAACTCCAGAGCAGGGCACACTTCACATCCACACACATCATGGGTTTGAATATTTACTAGGACAGTTTTCCTGAAGATGTCAATGGAGAGTTTCAAGGGCTAGTAGCTATTTCTTATGTGCCCCAAGTTTCTATTTGGACCTTTAGTGGTGGTGACCATAACGGATTTAGAAAGCTTATTGCAGAAGAAGGGGGAGATGAGGCCAGTGACAGGAAGACAAGTTAGGGGGTGACGGCAATGACTCCAGTGAAAAGGGGGAGGGCTTAGTGATGAGGATGAAGGCACAGTGGGGATTGCGGAGCTGTTTCATTTCATTTTGCTTGAGACCCAGATTTCAGAGTCACGTATAGAGAAGGTAGTTGGAGGGAAGAGAACTGGTGGGTTTACATGAGAAAGACCCTGCAGCAAAATAAGACAGGTCTGGCAGCAGAATCCCGAGTAGTACACAAATTCTCGGGTGCTGGTGAGGAAGCAGAGAGAGGAGTCTGCAGCTGGCAGGGGCTGGCAGGGGGGTCTTTCAGGGAGGAATTGCCACGGGAGGATGGAGTGATGCTGCCGCGCCTCACAGCTGTCGGCGAGAGTTGGCTTTAGGAGATCACTTTCAATGGATTATGGATGGAAGATGGGATGGAAATCAGACTGATGGGTTATGGTCTAATGGCTGGTCAGAAAGTAGCGAGAGTGGGAATTCCCTGGAGGTCCAGTGGTTAAGACTCTGCCCTTTCATTGCCTTGGGCGCAGTTTCAATCCCCAGTCAGGAAACAGATCCAACAAGACACAGAACCAAAAAAAAATTTTTTAAAGTAAAAAAGAAAGAAAGAAAGTAGAGAGAGTGAGTTAGAGGTGGGGCTTGAAGAGGAAATTGTGAAGCCGTAGTTGAGTGGGCAGGAGGGCCCAGGAAGGTTGTGGGGTTTTCTGAGATGAGATTGGAAAGACAGACTGACACACAAAGTGATAAATCCTTTGTAGGCAGGAACCCTGCCTTACATATCCCTGTAACATCTAATGCGGATCTGGTGCAGAGCAGTTTTTGAATAATAGTGTCCCATAATTTCTAGTACAGTCACTTCATAGAGTAAGACATCTCTTTGGGGGGGAAAAAATCTATATTTCTGGTCTTGATTGTCTTGGAAGGATGGCCCTAATCTTGTAGTATTGAAAACACACACTTCACAAAAGCTTCTGTTTTTATAAGAAAAAGGGGGAAAAAGTTTCTAAGCAACTCAGAGCCATGGAGCCAGCGGGTTCTGTGGCATACCTTTTCTCTCTCTGTGAGTCCCACTTTACATCCAACCCAAATGCACCCTGTGGCAGAGAAACATGGGAGAGTTTGGGTACAGAGGGTTCAGAGGGACCTGGAGACCCAGAGGCCAAGGCAAGTCCTCCTGCTGCCTCTGCAGCCTCCAGGAAGCGGTGGTTGAAACTGCTGGTCACGCATCAAAGCTCTTACACTGGCTCCAGGCAATTAGTAAAAAAAGTCAGCTAGAACTAGTTTATCATCTCCTTCTATCATTATTATTAAGTTCTTCAGAGGAGTTTTGCAAAATAAAAAGCCTGACATGTTTTAACTTAGGGGAAAAATGCATGACATTAAAGCGTGCCGTATGAAAAGATCGTGGCATGTGAGAGCAGGACACCTTATAACTTCATTATAACTCTCCGATTTCCAAAGTTCCACATGTTTATTGAAGTGAACAATGGTGGGATTAGGAATGATATTCATTATCATCTTTACAATACCCAACCTTTAAAAGTAACCACTGCTATTATCCTTATGTCTTTTTTTTACATATACACATAAGTTATTATTACTTACGTAATTAAGTCCATCACTCAATATGTTGGATAAACAAATGAATGCATATACTCTTCGGTAATTGTCCCCTTAAAAATTCATTGCAAATTATTTTCATAGTTAAATGTGCTTGTCTACTACATGATTTTTATTACCTTCATATTATTCCACTCCTGTGTGCACAAATACCATGACTTGGTTAGACATTTTTTACTGTTGGGTAATTAGATTGCTTCCTTTTCTTATTCAGTTGTAACCAATGCTATAGTTAACATCTTTTCTACAATCTCTTATTATAATCCTTAGGATAATCTGATATCTTAATGTCATATATACTACCTTACAGGGAATGAACTTTTTTTTTAGTAACTTAAAACAACACAAATTGTTGCAAAATTTCCCCTTAGAATGTTTATTCCAATTTACATTGCTTGAGCTGACACCAATGTTCATTATTATTTTTTTTGCACTTTTATAAAGTGTTGGGTATATTCATTAAAAAGAAAAACCTTAACCAGTTTTATAAGATAAATATTGAATATGTGTATACATATGCTAAATTCGTTGAAGTTACTGACCTTTGATTACAAATGAAATAACATTTTTTTCATCTATTTACCAACCATTTCTTTCTCTTTTTCAATGAGTTTATATCTTTTGCCAGATTTTCTACTCATCTATTGATGTGTTCATCTTTCTCTTATTTATTTATAAAATCTCTTTATATAGGAAAGATATTAGTCTTTTGTCTACCATATGTTTTGTGGGGTGTGTGTGTGTATTTTGAAATTTGATATTTGATGTATCCAAAAATAGCATTCATCTTCTTGGTGGGATCTCTGTTTGCTATTCTGCTTACATAACCCTTTGTTATCCTGAAATCATCTATTCCTCTAACCCGCTGATTTTTCTTCTAATTCTATTGCATGAAAATATTTATCTTTTAACTTTTAGGAAATCAAATTCATCTGGAATATATGTGAGTGCATATATGATACTCTACAGGGCTCTAAGTTTGCTATTTTTCCCAGAGATATAACCAGTTCTCTCACTAGCTTTCATTCTTTCCCTTTCCTATTATTTTGAAAGCTACTCTTATCACATCCTGAATTTCTATACATGCTGCACTCCCTGAGTTTCTGTTCTGTTCCATTAACCTGTCTATTCTTATATTGGGATTATTCTGGTGTAATAATATATCGGCTTTACACAGCAGTAATCTTCAAAGAAGAATAGCAGGATGATAATAGTGCCTCTAATGTGGTCTGGCAGCAAAATTTGGAACTGAAAATCAGAAGTTTCACGTCCTAATGTAGGCATTGCCATCAATTTGCTGGGTGATATAGAGTCCCCTAAAATTTTTAAAATATTTCTTCATTTAAAAATATGTATGTAGCATACCTAAAATTGAGGTTATAACACCTTTTTTTGCCAATCTCGTAGCAGTGTCCCAGAATCACGAGTGAAATTATATCAGAGCACTTGAGTTCCATCGCAAATGTTGTTGAGGAAATAATGTGTCCTTCCTATGGCAGAGTAAGGAAGACCTCAGATTTTGTAACATTGTTTTAAAAAATGAGTATCCCTGGTTTAAAAGAGGGGAGAGAAAGAGTTATAGGTTTAGTTTTCAACCCTAGCTAATAATTTAGAAGAATCATCATTAGAACATTCCATGCAACCATAGGACCTACTTCTTAAAGAAAGAAACGCTTCAGAAAAAAAACTCAAAACATATATATATTTTTTGGTCTCAAGAGGAAAAACCTATTTCAAGACGAATCTTCATACTGGAGGTGTATAGGGCATGTAGCATCGTTGTAAAGGAGACTCAGTACTGATTCAGCAGATTCACTAGCTGCTGAGCTGTGTCTTCCAAAACTACTTTATGAGTAGTAGTAGCAATAAAAAGTTGCTGTCTAAGTCACTCCTTCACCTGTGTTCATATCTAAATAAAACCTTCAGCCACATGGGGCGGGGAGAGAAGGATGGAAGGCACAGGGCACTGGCTGGGGCATCAGGGGCTTCGAAGTTTGACCTCACTCTGCCTTGAACTGCCTCTGTGCTTTGGTTTCAATGTCCTCTTTTGAAAACAAGGGTGTTTGGGACCAGATTATCTCTTAGGTCTTTGCCATCCTAGCTTCCTATGACTTGGTAACAGCACCGAATTTCCCGGTGTCACGTGGGAACAGTGCTCACTGTACCTGCTAGCCCGGAGTTTGGGAATCATGGCACAGGAAAAGAAAACCGGGTGGAGAGGACACAATTTCTTAAGCTCTATGAGACCAGCGATATCATCTTCTTCCCCAGTATCTAGCTCTCTTCCCCAGGCACCTAGGCAAGGTGGATTGAAAGAATGAATCAAAGGAGTTGAATAGATGGGAAAGCACACAGGTGGTTTGCCATCAGGGGAGGAGACCTGAGAGGTATTTACCCTTCCAAGAAGCATAAGACTCTTAGTCCTTGCTTTCCCAGTTTCCCATCCCACCCAGGATAAAAGGGGGCTGGCTCCTCCCACACGCAGCCCTCCAACTGGGCCATATTTGCCTGCAGGCACAAGCCCCTCCTTGTTTATTCTGCCGGCAGGGGATGCACCTGGGAGGCAGCACTTCAAGGCCAACATCTCTGCAGGGGCGGTGCCCGAATTGACGTGCAGCCTCTCCCCACCCCCCAATACCAGTGAGCCCTGTTCCTTGACCCAGGATGGGGTTCCCACCCTTGGGAGCCGGAGGCATTCATTTTCTCTCCACCTCAGCCTGGCAGAAACGTTTCGTTTAGACAGGTGGCTGAGCTCCCTAGCCACTGGCACAAGGCTCCTTTGGCTTTAAGCTCCATCCTCCCTGTGGCTGAGGTCTGGCCAGGATCGGGGGCAGGGAGGCAGAGGGAGAGGACCCCACTCATTAGAGTTGCCTTTTGATGGAGTAGAATTATTCTGCCTCATTTGTCCAGAAATGAAGCCCGAGGATTAGGGGCTGATCAAACAACCCCCAGGCCAGCCCAGACCTCCCACCTTGCGCCCAGGAGCCCCTTTACCAGGGAACTCCAAAGCTGGCCAGGAGCCCGGTGGAAGGACCATGCGCCTGGCTTCCAGCGATGCACCCAGTGCTGCCAGGACTGCCCTGTGCATTGCGTGCTAAAAGGACCTGTGCTCCCCAATCTCCTTCAGGTTAACCTTCCCGGCATGGATGAGCTGCAGGGAGGCTGGGAGACGTCAGGCTCACCCTGGCATCCGACTGCGTGAGCTCTGCAAAGATTAACAGCCTAACTTGGCAGAAGTCTGGGGAGCCCACCAAAGAAAGCCTCACTAGGCATAAGATGTAGTTATTTCCTTCAAGTCAGAACTCTGCATAGGCAGCAGTTTTCAGGGAAGAAAGTCCACGTATTTCCTATCCCTGTCATGGAGTCATTGATCACGGGCCCTATACCTCTGCTAGATATACGTCCTGAGATGGTCACACATCCCTAGATTTGAAAATCTCACCTTAGCAGATGACATCTGCCAATCCCTTAAAATCTAGGACTATATAACTCAAAAGGTACGGTGATTCCCAGCCATTTATTAATAATTCTGTAACCAGAGACCCTATTTCCTTGTCTATTGTCATGAGGTCAACATTCTACCTCCAGGGAGTTTTGGAATGCACACCCAGAAGATCACACGAAGGCCAGGCATGTGGGCGTGTTCGGTGTGTGTGGCTGGCTTGATCAGTCGTTTGGGTGTTTGCTTCAGTACACCAGCCTCTGAATTTGTCCGATTCAAATTTGTCCCTCTGCAAAACGAACAATGAATGCACGGCCACTTGTAAATGTTAAATCTGCAAATACCAAGCCAACTGAATAACGTTTCTGTACAGCGTGGGCTTCTTGTCATGTTGTCACCATTTCTCTTGGGAAGGGGACAGGGTCAGGATGACCACTTTGTATGTGGGGAAGTAAAGGCCCAGGAAGCTCAGGCCTACGCAGGAGTATGAGCTCATTTGATAGAATCAATGCAGGAACCATATCACAAATCCCGGAGAGAGTGCGCGGGGGGAAGAAATCTCATGAACCTTTTCAGCCATAAATAAATTCTTATGCAAACATATTTCAAAATGTGAGAGTGAGTGTACACCCATTCGAATGAGGTTTTATTCACCAAGGGGAAGGTCGCGTTTTCATACAGAACACTCAGTGGCAGAGAGAGATGAAACCGTCGTCCATAGAAATGGGGTCACATAGGTTACGGCTCCTGGAAGACTTATTAAAAAAGAAATAATTCCTACTTCTCATTCATAGGAAAACTGGAATACTCTCAAGAAAAATTTCAACTTTGAAATATCATAGTGTGATTCATTTTATGGACAGAATGCGTTTGGAAATTTATAGATTGACAAGCAATTTGATCTAACAAAGCTAATCGGTTGGATTTTATGTTAATGTTTTTCTTCCTTGATAAACCAGGCAGCTCCTTATCCAGAAATCCTTTCTGAAATTTCACATTCTGTATGAATCTTGGGGAAGGATCATATTTTTAAAATTTCCCAAAATGTCTAACATTCTTTTCATTTTACTCCTGTATTTTTTATGTAGGTGCTCTCATCTTACATCTGGATGTGTTGAAACAAATTATCATTTTTTTCGTGAAACACAGGCAGAATTCCAATATACTTTAGTAAGTCAAATATTCATGATTGGACTTTGTTATGCTGTGAGCCATTAAGACCCTTTAATATAAGCAGAGATTCAGAACGTGCCGTGTTATAATTTTCTGTATAGCTCCTTAAAATTAGGAAACATTGTTTTTCTTGATTCTTTTTTGTTTATACAAGTAATGTGTGATAATTTGCAAATATAGCTGAAATGTCACCACAGTTAGCATTTTGACATATAAATATACACATACACATTTTTACGGACTTAGGATCCTACTGTATGTAGATCTTTTGTTTTCTCCTTTGCTCACTTTTGATACATTGTAAGCAGCTTCCCATAGTATTAAATATTTTTTGAAAACATGTCCTTTAATACTTTATGGATGTAAATTATCTAGATCGCCATACATGTGATATCTTAATATTTTACAATAGGCCACAATGTCTAATTGATTCATTGAAAAGAGGTCAATTTCATGCCATCAGTCAGTTTCATGGGAAAAATAACACATAGTTAGAATGGCATTGAATTAGGAACTGTCTAATTTGATCAACAGTTTGGCTTCTCAACCACTGTGGTCGTATGTAACTGTAGCACTTCTGGATCCCTTCAGCACCAGGAGTCCACGGATCACCGTGATCGTTTAAAGCCATGAGTCAGAGAACTGAGGTTAAGAACGAGAGGGCTATGCTCTGGAGCATTCTGATCCCTGGATTTTCCATGAGCCTCATGCAGGGCCTACCATTTTAGGAGCTGAGAAGAAGGGATGCCCAAGATGAAAAGCAAACAGCTCTAGGTGGGACAGGTGGATAAAGATCTATTTCTGAAAGAGCTGTTGTTTTATAGTTTCTAACTAGTTTTATTATTTGCCTCTGTCGGGTCTTCATTGCATCATGTGGGATCTTTTTTTTTAGTTGCGGCGTGGGGCATCTTTAGTTGTGGCGTGCGAACTCTTAGTTTCTGACCTGAGAACACACTCTGCCCTTGGAAGCCACTCCCATGAAAGTACATCCTCGGCGAGTGAAGCCGTACATTTCCCCCTTTCCTTCTCTTGGTCTCAGATTGGGCAGCTCAGCTGTGTGCCAGGTATCTGCTCCAGCCCAACCCTCCTACATCTTGTCAGAGAAGCTCATTGTTATCCAACGGAAGCTCATGATTCAGCAGGTACTTGACGTGTGGTCTCCTAGGAAACGGCTGCCAGGCATCTGAACCACTCACTGCCGACTGACCGCATCTCCAGCCACCAAATGCTTCCTGTAAATGAGCAGTCACCTTCCTCTAAGAGCAGCAGGGTCAGTGTGCCCCCCGGGGCTAATGATGGAATGAAAACCTCAACCAGGTTGATCCCTGCCCCCGCCCCAAGAAGTTTTAGGCATTTATGTTGGAATACAGGTTGGGTTTTGGGCATTCTCTTCAAACTAGGTTACCATGTGGACACAGGCCAGATGCGTCTGCGGCAACCACAGTACAAACTTTCTGGCTTTTTGCCATTGGTGATTTCTTCATACCCACTCAAGTGTAAAGGACCAACCAGAGGGCAAGACTTTGCCAGCATACAAGCCTGTACCCATCCATCTGTTAGCCAACATTGAGGTATTTTATCTAGTCATATCTAAGGCTTGAACCTGGCACTGAGGATACAAAGATGAATAAGATCTGATCCGGAAGACCTCAGTCTGGCAAGAAGATCCGCTTTCTAATCTAGTAAGTGTCCCACAGTAATAAATTTCACACAGAAGGAGTATGAACAAAACACTGTGGAAGAAAGGGTCAATATGAGGGAAGAATTGAATAAGCTTTCCCAGAGGGAGTGGGACATGTGGAGTTGGATCTTAAAGGATGATTAGGAGTTTATCTGCAGAAAAGGAGGCCAAATCCATTTTTGGCTTAGACAGCTACAAGTTTTTTGTTACTACCCTTTGGGATCGCGCCTCCACTGTGAAGTTGGGCACTCTTTTTTTTTTTTTTTATCTGTAAGCAACTTAAGGGTACAGGTAAATTCAGTTATAGACATTGTTTTGTTATGAAATCACCTTGGTAAAATTTTCAACTGCAGCTCCATTCTTTCCTGTTGATGTTTCCAGGTAAAAAGGACCCTTCTCGCAGACACTTAAACGCTGAAAGGTCAAGTAGGTTTCCTAGTTTCTGCTCCCACTTGCTTCATTGAGTAACAGGAGTTTACCCCAAACTTCTCCTTAGCAATACATTTTTTTTCTCTCTCCAGACTTTTCTAACTGACCCGTCAGTGAAGCTGTTCCTCTGAGGCATTCACTGCAGTGAAACGACCTGGACCCGATGTCTTTTGTACAGTCATGCCACGTTTTACTGCACTTTATTGAGCTTTTGCAAATATTGTTTTTCACATATTAAAGGTCTGTGGCAACCCTGCATCAACAAGTCTATTGGTACCATTCTTCCAACTGCCTTTGCTCACTTCCTGTCTCTGTGCCACATTTTGATGTGACACACCTTCTTGCAATATTTCAAACTTTTTCATCATTATTAAATTTGTGATGGTGATCGGTGAGCTTTGATGTCACTATTGCAAAAAGATTGCAACTCACTGGAGGCTCAGATGAGGGTTAGCATTTTTTAGCAATAGAGCTTTTTAACATTAAGGTATGTACGTTGGTTTTTCAGACATAATGCTATCGCACACTTAATAGGCTACAGCAGAGTGTAAACATAACTTTTACATGCACTGGGAAACCAGAAAGTTCGTGAGACTTGCTTTATTGAGATACTTGCTTTATTGTGGTGTTCTGCAGCCAAACAGCCGTATCTCTGAGGACTGCCTGTATGTACCTAAGGGACTCCCACTTTCTCTGGACAGCTTTTGTCACTAAACTCTGCTCCTACTTTATCACCAGCTCCCTTTTGGTGAGTCTTACCCAGATGAACCTTCCTGGTCATCCATCTTGACTTTCAATTAAATTACCATTTCAAAAATCTAGCTTTTTTTTTTCAGTGTTGGGAAACGGGGGTTGTGGTCCAAAGCCAATACCAGAGGGAGAAGGGTGGTGTTTCCCACATTTGCATCAGTTACACAAAAATAATTCCCCTCTCTTCCCATGACTCACCTGTGTCCATGTTTCAGAGGCTTCGGGATAATTGCAGGGAGCCGCAGGGACGACAAAGCATGTGCTGCTCTTCCTGTCCTGCACCCTCTTCTTCCACCTCTGGCTCTCTGCTCATGCGTGCATCTATCGGAAGGTGCCCAGGTGGGCAAGGTCATAGCTGCGTTCTGGCTGGCAGCAGGACTGATGCTCCCAGAAGGTTCACCTTCAAATCATTTGTTCTCTCTGGGAGCTGGAGTTATTGACAGAGCCCCATGTCTGAACATCATGGAAAACTGAGAGTCTGAGATTGGGGCGTTGTGGGCAGTGACTGTGTCTTATGGTTACAGCAGAGCGTGTAAAATTCTAGCTCTTCCCTCAAATAAAGGCCGCGGAGCCACAGACAACCACCCTGCTCACCTGAGGGGCCCTAACCCTCTGGCTCCCCCTGCAGGGATGTGCGGTCTTCTTGCCATTCAGAGGGGCAGCACACACGCCCACACGGCCCACGCCTTTCTCCATGCGTCATCTGCCATTCAAATCCAGGCCACGCTTTGAAACAGAAAACATCAAAAGGCAAATCCAAACTTACTCTTTGCCAAAATGTGAAAATGTAAGAGGTGAAACTTAGGGACAGCCCGTAGTGACAGGTGAGAGGCATCAGCTCTGTCCACTCCCCCAGGGCCTCTCTGCTCCAGCGCCTTTAGACGTCCCCCAAGACACCACACAGTCTCTTCTCGTCTCTCTTCCAACTCCAGTATGCGCGGCCTCTCTCCGAACCCATAGGGGCTCTTCCGAGGTGCGAATTCTAAAACACGTCTTCTTAGAACTGTGAACTGCTGGTATTTTCACCCCAAATCTGAGTCTCTTCAGTGAAGCAAATTGTTATTTAACACAAGTTACGACACCAGGGAGGCTGGTGACGAGCATCTAAGCACCACTCTTGTGTGTGAATCAGTTCCTGTGTGTGCCTGGAACATCTTATTCTAATCACACAGAGCACGTATAGAGCAGAGAAACCTGATCAATGATTAAACCCTTTGATTTTGCTATGTTATGCTAATTCACAAAATCCAACTGAAATGGCGTTCTCCCCGAGAGTTAAACAGAAAACATTTAAGTAACTGTCAATCGTCATGATTTTAAAGGAAGGAGCTTCTGTACAGATAATAGAAAGCCAGCACTGGTTTGGGATGCTATTTTGGGTGGCTCGTGTAGAGGCAAGGTGTGAAAATATACAGGTGTTATATAACAGACTAGATACCCCACTCTGACCAGAGACTTTTATGACCCAAATATCGGATGCATGATTTGTTATTATGACGGATAGAAGGATGGATTATTTGAAACAGGGACTGATCTGGAATACAAGGAGGCTTACCTGGGGTACCTGTCAAGTGTCAATCCTAGACACCTGTGCCGGGCTTGGAAGGCTGAGAGCCTTAGAAGGTGAAGTCTCCACCTCTTCATTCATTCCATGATCAAGTTTCTACTGAAAAAGTGGGGTAAGCAAATGAAGTGATTATTTCGGTAATTCCACAAGGAATGCACTTTGGATGAAGTTCTTCTGAGTGACCATCTCAGAAGTTAGTTTTGCCTGATTGTGGGAGGTTTGACAAGAGACAGAAAAAGAAAAGAAAAGAAAGAAAAAAAAAAAGGAGATTCAAAGAGCAACAAAGCACACACATCTCTTAGAAAACAAATTTCAAAATTCGAAAGATTACATTCCTCTCAGTTGTCTCTTGAAATATCTTTCACATTTTGCATTTTATGTCAATGCAAATTGATACCTTGCTGAGACGACCCAAAATCTAGATAAAGTCCCAATTCCCTTTTGGTCACATGGAGAAAATACAAATTCTTGGACTGGACTTGATGTATATAATTAGGAAGAAGACAGACCCTCTAAAAAGCTAAATGCAATGTTTACTTTAAAATGTCCTAAGGTTAAGACCTCGCCAGCAAGTTTTTATTGCTAAGCCACAGCCCAGAGTGAGAAATGGGGTTTTTTAATGGAAATGCAGATGCACAGCCTTAATTATCAGATCACCGCCGGGCACCGGCATAATGAAGGAATTTTCTTATTTTTGCACAATGAATACTAATTGAAGTGGGAGAGAAAACTTGTGTGGCTACACGGCAGTCAAAGGGTGCCACCTAAAGGAGGACAGCAAAGCCACACGGGTGGCATCGGCAAAGGGGACAAGCAGGACAGCCTGTTTCAGACCCTGCATAGCTGGATTTCCGCACTTGGATTTTTCACTCAAAAAACAGCATCGAATTCTACTGTTACAAATATAGTTACCCGGTAGAGATGAGGTGAGGCAGATGATACCCTTTTCCCCGAAACCCCCCTCCCTGGGATGGATTTCTCATCCTCCGATAGACTACAGAGAAGTGTCCCTGACGCTAGTGCCAGCAGAGGGAGAAGTAGAGGAAGGAGGGAGAAGGGAAGGAGGGGGAAGGGAAAAGGTGGGGGAGGGGGTGGGAGGGGATGGAGATGAAGAGAGAAAACAGGGAGAGAGAGAGAAGGGGCATGCAAAGCTTATTTTGTGCCAGATATTCTGCTTTGAGATGTGCAATATGAAATTTCGTGTACAGTCTCCACAAGCAGGTTCATCTGTACACATCAGGAGAGTGAAATAGAAAGGTAAAATAAATTACCCCAAAGTGGTACAGTTGGCAAGTGACAGAGCAAGCCTCTGTGCTTCCGGGGCCGAGGTATCTCTACAAGCAGGGGGTCATGTGTGAGATAAAGTGGTGTCTACTCCCAGAAGGAGAAGTGCTTGTTGGGTTTAAATCAGAATCACCTGGAAGATTTAATAGCATCTTTCTCCTTCCCAATTAAACCCACCCATTAAACAGACACAGAGAAACAAAACACACATACACACACACACACACACACACACACAACACACACACACACACACACACACACGCACGAGTTCCAGTTAAAATTCTCACTTCACCCTCCTGCCTTAAAAATGTGATTTCCTAGTGCATCAAAACTTCATGCAAGGACAGCAGGGCTGAGACACTCAATGGGTCTTTCACATTAACTTTGACAAACTCAGGAGAATGAGTCCCTTTTCATGAGCCAGAGAAAACTTGGCCCTTGCTGTCTTGTTTCATGGAAATATATGGAAAACAAATGCCACTTGGTGACCAAGGGGTATTAATAGATGTGAAAATACACTGACTTGAGCTGTCGCCCACACCCTGGAGATCTGGTTAACAGCACTGAATGGATGTGGGGTGTGAGGCTAAGTATAGCATCTCCAAAGTGCCCGAGAACCCCCAGGGTGGCACACCACACAGCGCGTTCCTTGAATGGAGGGCATTTTGTACAATCGGAAAAGGGACTGTGAATAATTTTAGTCATTTAACGAACAAATTACCACACCGCAGGCGCTCACGTGGAGGAAGGCACTCCTTCTTCACGAAGATGGTCTGAAATGCTGACTCACTTGCTCCCCAGCTCACTTGTACTGTCTGGACCGGCCAGCCTGGGTTCTCACCACCATCCACTCTGGAGGCCATAGTGACAGAGGCAGCACTGCCTGCCCTACACGGAGGTCAGGGCAAGTGGCCTGGTGGGAATGTCTCCTGTCGGTTTAGCAAAAGGAAGAAAGAGATATAGCATTCCCTTCTTACAGGTCCAGGATGGCAGTGATTCAGGCGAAAGCAAAGTGGTCTCCTTTGAAAATGTCTATTAACCTGGCATACACACCTCACAAGGTTAGAGCTTTTTCTTCAAGGAGAAAAGAGCTGTTTGGAGCCTTTCCCTTTACTTTTTAAAAAATTCCTATCAAAATATAGTTGATTTACAATGTTGTGTTACTTTCAGGTGTGCAGCAAAGTGATTCAGATATATATATATATATATATATATATTCTTTTTAAGATTTTTTTTCCATTATAGGTTATTACAAAATATTGAGTATAGTTCCCTGTGCTATACAGTAGGTCCTTGTTGGTTATCTATTTTATATATAGTAGTGTATATATTTTGATCCCAAACTCCTAATTTATCCCTCCCCCTCCTTTCCCCTTTGGTAACCATAAGTGTGTTTTCTAAGTCTGTGAGTCTGTTTCTGTTTTGTAAATAAGTTCATTTGTACCTTTTTTAGATTCCACATATAAGCAATATCATAGGATATTTGTCTTTCTCGGTCTGACTTAACTTCACTTAATATAATCTCTAGGTCCATCCATGTTGCTGCAAATGGCATTATTTCATTCTTTTTTTATAGCAGAGTCATATTCCACTGTATAAATATACCACATCTTCTTTAGCCATTCATCTGTTGATGGACACTTAGGTTGCTTCCGTGTCTTGACTATTGAACATTTGGGTGCCTGTGTTTTTATTTATGTATTTATTTTTTTAAATTATTTTTTATTGGAGTATAGTTGCGTTACAATGTTGTGTTAGTTTCTACTGTACAGCAAAGTGAATCAGCTATACGTATACATATATCCCCTTTTTTTTGGATTTCCTTCCTGCTGTATAGCTCAGGGAACTCTATTCAGTGCCCTGTGGTGATCTAAATTGGAAGGAAATCCATGTGTCTTTTTTTTTTTTTGCGGTACGCGGGCCTCTCACTGTTGTGGCCTCTCCCGTTGCGGAGCACAGGCTCCGGACGCTTAGGCTCAGCGGCCATGGCTCACGGGCGCAGCCGCTCCACGGCATGTGGGATCTTCCCGGACCGGGGCACGAACCCGTATCCCCTGCATCGGCAGGCGGACTCTCAACCACTGCGCCACCAGGGAAGCCGCCATGTGTCTTTAAATTGCAGACAACTAGACTGAGATTTTTATTTCTTTCCCTGACATTTTCAGGGGAGGCTTTGTCTTTAAAGTTTGCCTCTATCCATGTTACTCAAGTATGATCAACTATATGATGCAAAGTGAATCAGAGAGGGTGCACGGGAGAGAACAATTACAGAGTCTGGGATATGCTTTTTATCGCAGAGAAAGCCTGGGATTCAAGGGCTCGGGTGAGATCAGGAGCTCCTGCTTCTCTTCAGGAGGCGGATATGATTTAAGCCAGAACTTTTCAGGATACTCACAGGTATGCTTTGATAAAAGAGTTTCGCAGTCAGTGAATTTGGGGGATGCTGGTTTACGCAAAGCTCAACCGATGACTTTACTGCAGGACGTTTTAGAGTCTTTCATCTGCTAAGGTGCCCGTGACATTCCAGGTGGGGCTGTGAGGAAGTGTTGGGGTTGCTTTCACATTTGGCAAAAGCACTGTCGCATCTGGGTCCCAGGAAGGCAAAGGAGGCAAAGGATTGACGTGGCCGGATTGGGGCCCGAGGAGCTGCTCGTGGGGCTCTATTTCCCCCAAATGCTGAACTACAAAATGCTTTAGGCAGACATATTAATAGCACAGCTGAAAGCATGGGACACAGCGACACAAGTGAAGAATGCAAAACAGCTTCTCCCAGCGTGTGCCGTACAGCAAAGGGAGACCAGCCAGCCTCCATGCCCTGAGGAGAAAGGAGGGCCCAACGTTTGGAGCCCCTTTTGAGCATTACACTAGCTCCTTTACAGTTATTATAAGGTTTATACATTAGGGACAGTAAGACATAAAGTTGTTCAATGCTTGGCTCTCTGGAGAAACCAGTGATCCAGGAATGTCGGGGCTTTCGTGGGCGTGGCCTGTGAAGGAATCGTGAGGAGGGTCCCTGAATCCATCTGTGCTCCAAGCATCAGCCACAGCCTGGGTAAATAACGTGTCTTGCGCTGATACTCACTGCTCTGCTTCAAACATCTATAAATGCTGCTGTGATTGATATCAGTACAATACAGTTGACGTAAACATTTTGCTGAATTCACAGGAACCTCTTTAGCTATTTTTTCAATAGATGGATAAGACAAGCTAGCATTATGTGTAGGCTCTCAAATTTTTTTAATTTTTGAATAAGAAAGAAAATCACATGGTTCAAGACCCAGAAGATGTCAAAAGATAGAGAATAAAAATATCTCCCTCTCATCCCTGTCCACCCATCTGCCAAACCCCACACCTTTGATTGGATAATCTTTGTTCTTAGTTCCTTACATAAACTTCCAAGATTTTTCCCAGCACACACAAAAGCATATTAAAATGTAGAGTCTTATTTCTCCCTTTCTTACAAAATGGGTAGCATAGTTTACATGCTATCTCCCCCCGTTTGTTTAAGTCTGGAGCAACTGCACCGCCATATTTCTTCTCTGTTGGAAGAGACTTCTCCACCCTCACACAGACCCTAAAGCCCCAAACTCCCTGAACCTCACACGATTAATAGAGTAATTGGTTTTGTATCACACGACCCACTCTTTTCCCCTCCTCTTCTCCATCAATGCCCATAAAACACTTCTGGCACTTCTGGTGATGTGTGGGACCAAGGCACCATCATTTCTTTGTTACAGTCATTGCCATCTGCCTCCTTCTGTCTTGGTGGTATGACAAGACATCTTATCCTCTGGAACCTCGGAACCTACAGACGTGCCCATCTCTTAATTTTCAGTTCTACTAGGGCAGAGGGTCACCCATGGGGTCAGAGTTAATTCTCTAAACTGATCCAATTCTCTAAACTGGACAAAAAGATTACACTGAGAATACATGATTCAGAATCTTCGTCATCGTGACTGATGCTCTGGGCTTGTCATGGCCACGCCTGAATGTCATTTTCTGGCTGACTTCAGATGAACAGGGAGCTGCTTCACCTGCCTGACACTGAGGTTGGCCCTGGTTGGTGGAGAATTCAAGCAGCATTGGTTCAAATCCTGTAGATCGTCAACGTTCCAGGGCCTTCAGAGCTTTTGAAAAGTATAGTTTCTTGGGTTCTACCCAGACCCATGTGATTCTGACCCTCAGAATCCCTGGGGTCATGACAAGATGTGTTTTTTCTAAGCTCCCTGGGTGTTTCCAATGATGCTCCAAGAAGGAAGATGCTCAGATGGGTCCCCCAGCCTTCATGGATCCGAGATCAATGGCAAGGGGACCCTTCTCCAAATCTGTGTGCAGTTTGCATGTACCACCTTTTAGTATAACTTTAAAAAAATAGTCTTCATTTATAATTTCATCTGGTTTGCAAATGTGGATCTGTTGTAGGCAAGGAATTGCTTAGAAATAGAGGAGAAAGAAATTAAAATAATAGAGAGAAAGAGGGTTTCTCAACCAAAGGAAAACCATTCCAATTTTTTCCCCTAAGGATCAATGAATATGCCAGAGGAAGTGATTATCTTAGAAAGAAAATTCAAATTTGGGTGAAGTTGAACTCTGACCAATCATACTGCTCTGCTGGGTACCCACAAGGCTCCCCTCTATATAACTTTGCTTCTCAAATCATTTGATACCCTTAGAACCTGGTGTGATGCACATCAGGAAAAGACGGAAGTCAGTGGAGGTCAGGGTCAGGAGAGAATCACCTTAGAGGGTGTGGGAGAAGCCAAGGTCTTTATCAGAAGGACTTGGGAGTGAAATATTGATAAGTCAGATGGAGAAAGACAAATACTGTATGATCTCACTTATATGTGGAATCTTAAAAAACCCAAGCTCATAGATGCAGAGAACAGATTGGTGGTTGCCAGAAGCAGGAGCGTGGGGTAGGGAAATGGGTGAAGAGGGTCGAAAGGCACAAGCAAACCTCCTGTTATAAGATACACAGGTCCTGGGGATGTAATGTACAGCATGGTGACTATAGTTAACAATACCATATTGTATATTTGAAAGCTGCTAAAAGAGTAGATCTTAAAAGTTCCCATCACAAGAAAAAAAATGTGTAATGGTGCATGGTGACAGATGTTAACTTGGCTTATTGTGATGAACATTCATAACATACACAAATATCAAATTGTTACGTTGTGCATCTGAAACTAATACAATGTTATATGTCAATTACATCTCAGTAAAACTGGGGGTAAAAGAAGAACATGAGAAGATATGAACGTGTGTCATTAGGGTGCCAAAAGCTGTGGGAAGCACGGAACTGCGTCTGATCAAAAACACAGAAACAGAGGGCAGAGCCGTCAGGGCTGCTGACAGCATTCTCATCCAGGGCTAATCTTAATGGACTAAGTCTATGTTGACTAACTGCAAAAATGGCCACAATTCTCCACAACTCCCTGAATTTCCCTCCTCTGCAATGACTTTGCTGCTCCCATCAAGATGTGGAATCTATTTTCCTTTGCCTTGAATCAGGGCTGGCCCTGTGACTCACTTTGGCCCACAGAATGCAGCAGAAATGCTGAGGGTCAGAGCCGAGCCGAGACCTTAAGATACTGAACTCTGTGACCCACTTTTTGGGGACCCAGTTACTGCCATGGGTACACACCTGGGATCTCTTGCTCACTTGGAGGATGAGGGCCGAGGGGAGCAGAGCCAATCAGCCCAGTGGTCCCAGCAGGGAATGTCTAAGGACATCAAGAGACTCCAAAGGAACAGGCAACAAGACCAGAGGAAACCCACAAAACATGTTACCAGAGATGGCAAGACTGAATTCTGCCATATGTGTATTTTTCTCTGAATAATTTAAGAGTAAGACACAGCAGTAATGCCTGATCACCCCTAAATACTTGAGAATGCATTTTTTGTGATGAAAGACATTCTCTTACAGAACTCTAATACAATTATGAAAATCAGAAAACTAAAATTAATATAATTATATTTTTAGAGATCTAGTCATATGTTGCAAATGGTCCCCAAATTGTCCTTTATATTAAAAGAAAGAAAGGGGGGGAGAAAGAGAGAAAGAAAAGGGAAGAAAGAAAGAAAGAAAGAAAGAAAGAAAGAAAGAAAGAAAGAAAGAAAGAAAGAAAGAAAGGAAGGAAGGAAGGAAGGAAGGAAGGAAGAAAAAGAAAGAAAGAAAGAAAAAGAAAGAAAGGGAAAGGAAGGAAGGAAGAAAGAAAGAGAAAGAAAGAAAGAAAGAAAAAAGAAAGAAAGAGAAAGAAAGAAAGAAAACAAAAGAAAGGGAAAGGAAGGAAGGAAGAAAGAAAGGAAGGAAGGAAGGAAGGAAGGAAGAAAGGAAGGAAGAAAGAAAGAAAGAAAGAAAGAGAAAGAAAGAAAGGGAAAGGAAGGAAAGAAGAAAGAAAGAAAATCTTTCTTTCAGGAGTGGGGACACTTGAAGGCGTCTGTGGCTGTGTTGGCTGACGTTGAAAGCTCAAAAACGGTGAAGACAGGAAAATGTCCATTGGATTTAGTGTCACAGAGATGGTTGGCGACCTTGACAAGACCAGACCTGTCCCATTCTTAGGGGTGTGATGAGACACTTCACACCCCTGGGCACTGTTTCAGGGGTGGCGTGAGGAGGTTAAGACCATGAGTCTTTTGAGGAGGCCATTGGTGGGCTTTTCTGGTGAAGCAAATTCAGGTGTAATGATACAGTGCAGAGAACTATCAATAGAGAGGAAGGTGATGCTGGTGTAGCCAGAGCTGCATGGCCATGAGACAGACCCTGGAAAGACAAGGATTGGGAAGCCTGGCAGACAGGTATCCAAAGTCAGCCTTGTTCCCTGATTAACTCTATAGGGTTATATGCCCAAGGGCTTTGTGGCCTGTATAGAGACGTGCAAAAGTTTATTATTAACTTTTTTTTTTTTTTTGGCTGCACCATACAGCTTGCAGGATCTTAGTTCCCTGACCAGGGATTGAACCCAGGGTCCCCAGCAGTGATAGTGCCGAGTCCTAACCACTGGACCGATGCCAGGGTATTCCCTATTATTAACTCTTTGATCCTAGACAATGCACATCTTTAGTAATAGTTAGTGGAACTTTATGGAAACTAACTTTATGGTAACTAACCTGGCAGACACCACCTTACTCATATGATCAAAGTTAACATCACCAGTAATTGGACCAACCAACACACATGCCTCTTGATATGATGCACCGTAAAAGGCAGATGTCACTTCTGTAATGTTTCCTGGAAAAAAAATGCACCAGTTAAATCTAATTATGAGGAAATATCAGACAACTCCTAAAAGGAAGACATTCTACAGAATAACTAGGCTGCCCTCTTTGAAAGAATCAAGTTCATGAAAACAATACAGACTGAAGAACTATTCCAGATTAAAGGAGATTAAAGAACCATGACAACGAAACGCAACACGTGGATTGTATCTTAGATCAGATGTTCGTTCTTTCTTTAAATATAAAGGACAATTTGGGGACAAAGTGCAACATGTGAATAGGCCTCTAAAAAGATAATTATATTAATTTTAGTTTTCTGTTTTTCATAATTGTTAGGGTTCTGTAAAAGAATGTCTTTCATCACAGAAAATGCGTTCTCAAGTATTTAGGGGTGATCAGGCATTACGTCTTTGCCTTACTCTTAAGTTGTTCAGGGAAAAATACACGTGGCAGAATTCTAAAACTGTCCCTAAGATTCCCACACCCTGGTGTACATGCCTGTATAATCGCCTCCCCTTAAGTACGGGCAGAGCCTGTGAATCTGATGGGATATCTCCCCCTTGGTTACATTATTCATCTGTTGACTTTGAGTTAATCAAAAGGGAGAGTGTCCTGGGTGGGCCTGGCCTAATCAGGTGAAGCCTTTAACTAAAGGTGAAGCATTGGAGAGATACTCCCCAACTGGAGGGCAGACTGACATGTTGTGGGAAGGAAGTGACAGGAGACTTCTAGGAGCTAAGTGCAATCCCCAGTTGATACCTAGCGAGAAAACAGGGCCCTCAGTCTCACAACCACAAGGAACTGTATGCTGCCAACAAGTGAGCTTGGATGAGACCCCTGCACCTGAGATGAGACTGCATCCCCGGTCAGTGGCTTGAGTCCATGCTGGTGAGACTCTGAACACAGGACCCAATAGACCCATACCTGGACTCTAGACCCTGGAAACTGTGGGGTAATAAATGTGTATTTTGGCTTAAGCTGCTGAATTTGTAGTAGGTGGTTGCACAGCGACAGAAAACTAACATGATATCCAAGCAAATACGTAAAAATATTAACAAGTAGAGAACAATTTACAGACGTTCTCTGTACATTCCTACAACTTTTCTGTAAACCTGAATTCATTTCAAAATAAAACGTTACCCTAGACGCACTCTATATAAGGCTCGCTATGTGCCAAGTACCATTTAAAGTATTTTAAAATATATGAATGCATTCAATTTTCATTAAAAAACAGACAACCCTTTCCCCCATGACTTAGGTATTATTATGATTCTTGTTTTTCAGGTAAGAAAACTGAGGCACAGAGAGTTCAGGTGACTAGCGGCCTGAGGTCACACAGCTAGTAAAGGACAGAGCTGGAACTTGCACCTGGTTTCAAGGCTCATACCCCTACATCCTGTGCTGTAGTAACCCAGTGACACTGAAGGAACAAATACCAATTAAGCCAGCCAGCAAAAGTGAATGTGATGGAGCACGAGCCCGCAATGCCCTGAAATCTGGAGGGAATCATTTTTCCTTTACCCCCTGCACTTTGTTCACCCTGGAAGTATCTGTAGGATGTGAGGATCACATCAGAAAGACTCATAACATTAGACTTTAAACATTAGCAAATGTATTCATATACCTGTACTTGCTTTATACCCCCAGTATCTGTAACCTCCTATAATATAACAAGCTAAGCTTATAATATATCTACTCAAGATTTTGAGTAGAGGAGAAGTGTAACTAGAAGGGAGAAGAAATCAGGCAAGTATAATGGGACCAGGAATGAAGGAAGGACATAGAAATGAAAGCACAAAGTTCAACATATTTAACAAAAGTCAGCTGAAAATGTACTTCCCGCCCTCTAGCATATTGATTTTATAATATTTCCCATATCTCATGATTTGGAATAAGGTGAAGTCACCCACACTCCATTGTGAAATTGAGTCTCCCTGAAATCCCTTTGACCTCAGAGAGGCAAATAGTGAGTAATTCAAAATATTTTTGAATGAAAGTGTCAGTTTAAAATCCTCAGCATAAAACATACCTGCAAAGCCTATTTGCAAAGTAAATTTACTCTGGATTCTTGATACCTAGGAAAGTTTTTTCTATTATATTTATTTAAAATTACAACAGTTTACATTAGAAACAAGCTCAAACAATTAAGGTAAAAGATAAATAACTGCATACAGTTTAATTTTACAAAATGCAAACATACATCTTTCATTGTTCCATTATCTGAGTATTAAGCACCACATAATTGCACAAGGCATTTTCAAATGTCTTAAAGGCTCTAAAATTACGGAGTTGACTTTGGTGAAATAGTCTTTATTTTCCTCCACCATTATACAAATAATTGACCACACAGATTAAATTTCCATCAGAATTGGCTATGTCCCCTGCAGAGCTCATTTCTCTTTTGCAGCTGAAGGTTGGTGTCTTGCGGTGGCTCATGGAGCTTGGTCAGGCTTTTGGGGGATACAGAATAGGGCCCAAATTTCCATACTTTAAGATGTTTCAGCCAGGAGAGATCTATAGTCCCCTGTGACCATGGTGACACCACAGCGAGGTTTACCCAAGAAAATCCAGCTTCCAGCTAACCCAGGGTAATTCTAACAGTGCCCCTTTCACTCTCAGAAATGTCTCAGTTTGGGAGATGGGGCCAGGAGGGGTAGATTAACTCTGCCCCAGACTCTGGCAACAGAGACCTGCCGTCTGCTCCTGGGAATTCTGAAACCCCTCACTGCCCTCCACCTTCCACTATGGGGGCGGAAGGTGGGAAAGCCAAGGGGAATGTCCTTTACATCCTCATCATAGAATGAAACTTAATCATCATCACAATTACTCACCAAACCTGAGAGGAGAACAGAAGAGAATATTTTTATATAATTTCTTCTTTAATTAAAAAGCATTGCAGAGGGGGTTGGGGGAGGGATGGAGTGGGAGGTTGGGGTCAGCAGATGTAAGCTTTCACATATAGAATGGATAACAACAAGGTCCTACTGTATAGTACAGAGAACTATATTCAATATCCTATGATAAACCATAATGGAAAAGAACATATAAAAAAGAATGTATATGTGTATAACTGAATCACTTTGCTGTACAGCAGAAATTAACACAACATTGTAAATCAACTATACTGCAATAAAAATAGTGAAGAAAATACAAAAAATTAAAAATGTATTGCTGATACACTGGAAAATGCAGATGGAGAAAAAGGAAAACAATTCAAACGAAATCCCCTCCCCTAGACAGGGCTACCAGTTATGGACTGCAGTGTCACATAGGAGTTGCAGGAAGTGATTCTAATTCCCGGTGGTAGGAGAATATTTTTCACAGTGTTTTCACCTTTTAGAAACCTGATCTGGTGACTCAGAATTCATTCTGAAACTTTATCCCCTCAGCTCAATTTCTTCTCATCATAACTGAGGCCTTTCCCTGTTACAGTGGCAGGGGAAGGGGGGTGGGGAAGGGCAGAAGAAGGATTTGCAACGTTAACACACCAGAAGAGGAAGGGTGGCCGTGGGTCTCGTCTCCGGCAACGTCAGAACCCCCTGCAGACCACGGCCAGGCCCGCTGTCAGACAGCACATGGTTGGGGGGTGGGGACGGGGCCCTAGGAGGGGACAGCCCAGCTCAGTTTATCAAGGCTAATCTGGGCTGGGGAGAAAGTCTCTGATTTCACCATTGTTCCCCTGGCATCCAGCAGGATGCCAGGTGTGTGATAGGCGCTCGGTACATTTTTACTGCATGAGTTAATAAGGCTGAATTTTCAGTTTTCATTGTTGTTGAGCTCCTTCTAGTACAAGTTAAAGTCTAGACCGAACTGTTTCAAGGTTGTTTGATCATTATTCTTTTCCTTCTGCAAATGTATATAAATGTCTGATTTCTCTGCCACATGTGAGGGAGATGAGGTGAAGAGGAAAGGGCTGCTTCTCTTGGGGCCCCCGGAGGCACATAAATAACCAGACTTTGAGTGGCAGCCTGGCCAACTCGACAAGTTCAAGAGACAGACTCGGGTTCAAATCCCAACTCTGCACTCACTAGTCTTGTGACCTTGGGCAAGTTATTATCATTATTATTAATATGCCCTCAGCAGAGCTAATGATAATGTTAGGTCATAGTCTGTTTGAGGGTTAAATATGCTGGTTAATGTAACATACCTGGAAGGCTACCTGGCTCATGGGGATCCTTCAGCAAGTGGAGCTGCTCCCATGATCTGTCACTGTACATGCTCGGGCAGGTGAAACGGGCTGACTCAAAACATGGGTACGGTATGGTAAAATGAGGATTCATAGCAGTTTGTACATTACAAGTCCTTTTTGTTGTTTACATGAACCCACGAGGTACAGGTCCCCATCATAGCCCCCCCTGCAAAGGCTTTAAGCTGGGCGTCCACTCAGATAGTCAGAACACAAGGCTGGTGATGGGGCAGAAAGTCTGGGTGTGGACACAGAGCTGGGCCAACATCTACAGTGGATGGTCGGTCCTGGCGCCTGGCCAGAGCCCCTTGGATCCCTTTTACCAGCACTGGAATCTCCTTGAAATACACAGAGAGATAACTCCCTTGCATCTCCTTGGCCAGAAACCTCTGAAGTGTAATTTGCAATGCAGAGATCCCTGGGGGCTCAGGCTGAGGCTGGGACTTCACCGGAAGGCACCCTTTACTCACCATCCTTCCCTTCCCTTCCCTGCCCCGCTCCCCTCCACCCCATGCCAGCTTCTCCTTGATCAATTCCTCCCACCAGGACCCTCAGCCTAGGGTCTGCTGCTCAGAGAATCTGAACTAAGACTGCACCTGGAAGGTGCTGCTCGAGGAAAAGATCCCAACCCAATTCCTGGTGCTTGCTGGTTCAGCAGTAACTTCAGGACGCCAGACACCTTTCCTGAGACGTGGGGCTGACCGTCAAGGCCAGAGGATTTTAATTCTCCTCCCAAAGCCACGAGGACTTGCTGTCTGCAGCCATGGGGACACCGGTGCCCTCTCTACCCCTTGTAGGCGCAGCCCTGCTCAGAGCCTGCCCCAGTGCTCCTGGGTGATGGATACACACAAGACGAATGCAGAGGCCACCAGTGCTTCTCTCTTACTAGCTCATTATATCCTCAAAGTAAACGTGGGGAGCGGGCATTACAATCTCCACTTTGCTGCTGAAGAGGGTCAGAGGTTCTGTTACTGGACCTGAGTCACACGCCAGCCAAGAACAGAGCTGGGATGCAAGGTCAGTGCCATCAGAGACACGGTCCTTTATCTTCCATTGTATTGCTCCCAGGAGCTCCCTGACCTGGAGCCTACTAAACATACAGATTCCTGGGCCCCATTCCAGACACACTGATCAGATCTCCAACAATGGAGGCTGGAAATGCCAAGTGTTTTTTCTGCCCACCAACATTTAAGAACTGGGGGGGGGAGTAGTGTGTATATGGTAATAGTGTGTACCATATACACACTACTATATATAAAATACATCACCAGCAAGGACCTACCATATAGCACAGGGAACTCTACTCAATATTTTGTAATAACCTATAAGAGAAAAGAATCTGAAAAGAATCAGTGATATACCTGAATCACTGTGCCGTACACATGAGACTAACACAATATTGTAAATCAACTATACTTCAATAAAAAATAAAATAAAATAAAATAGGTAAGCAACAAGGAAAAAAGAAGAATTGGGGTGGGGGTAATTAGGGAATAGAGGGTGACAGCCTAACTGCTGCTTTACTGGAATAAAACAACGTGAATTTTAGGGACTTCCCTGGTGGCGCAGCGGTTAAGAATCTGCCTGCCAATGCAGGGGACACGGGTTCCATCCCTGGTCTTGGAAGATCCCATATGCCGTGGAGCAACTAAACCCACGAGCCACAACTACTGAGCCCACAGGCCACAACTACTGAAACCCATGTGCCTAGAGCCTGTGCTCCGCAACGGGAGAAGCCACTGCAATGAGAAACCCGTTTACTGCCACAGAGAGTAGCCTCCACTCACCGCAACTAGAGAAAGCCTGTGCACACAGCAACAGGGACCCAACACAGACAAAAATAAATAAATAAACAGATAAATGTTTTAAAAATTTAAAAAAACAACATGAATTTTAAATACAAAATGCACACATACCCTTGACTTACAGCCGTGACTGAGGCTTGACATCCCCGTGTTCATTGTACGAGACGCCTCACGGAACGTGTACATATCACCATGCTGTAGGAGTTTTGAGGAAATGGTCTATTTCCAAAGAAAGCTGTAGCTGGTAGCTGCCGCATGATGACCTACCACTTCTTTTGTCATGGATTTCTGCAGAGCATCTGAACAAACTGTCATTCAAACAAAGTGAAGTTTATTCAAGGTGGCAGTAGAGAAACCATGGCCTTGAGAGTCTCAGCAAAATTACAGAATGGGGAAGTAACAGTGCGGGGGGGTCCCTACGGGGTTTTAGGGCCTGGGTGGTTGATGACATAACAGCTTAGGATCCGCGGGCCCAGCAAGGCGAGGGTCTTGAAGTGAGTTTTGATGCGTAAGCATTAGTCTTAATTAATAAACTATTTTGTTAGTTCAGGCTCTTATCTTCCAGGAGCAGAAAATTCTTGGAGCAAGCTGGTGGTTTTGCCTGTTCCCCAAACTGTTCAACACAAGCACAGAAAACCCTACCAGGGTGAATATTGTTTAATCGATGTTAGGAAATCGTCTTGATTTTAGTTCTTAAGAGGGATACATCGTATGCGCTGGGATAAAAACATAGTCTGTGACTCCTGAGACGAACTGTCAGGCGTATGTGTTCAACAGTCATAAACTTTAAATTCCAATGCACCCACCTTCATGGAACCCCAAATATCTATCCCTGTGAACTTCCACGTGACATGGTGTGGGAGCATAGACTGTACCCCAAAAGCCCAAGAGCAGCACAGACGTGGTGTGCTGAGCCAGCCGACCTGAGGATGTCTCAGGATGAACCCCTGGAGACCCAGGGAGGAAGGAAGCTTCAGCAGCGGTGGAGATGACAGCATGACCCAGCATCCTCCAGACCCCGCTGCTGACTCAGTGCCGGAGTCTCCCAAACCACACAGCCCCTGGGGGAGCATGGGCAGGGGGGCTGGGTTAACACCAGTTTCCTTTAGACTCCAGATGGAATGGGGGTAAATAATCATTAAGTTGTCATGAAAACTAAAGAAAATTGTATTTTCACATATCTGCTTTTGTGCCCTGAGTTTGGTTAAAATATATGTGCGTGTGTGTGTACGTGTGTGATCTTAGTTTGGGCTGTCCCAGAAGTGAGCCTTCAAGGAGGATGTGAGTGTAGTAACTGACCTGGGAGATGATCCCAGAAGCACCAGCCAGAGGTGAGGATGGAGGAGAGAGAGGATACAGGATGCAGCTTCTAGCCTGGGGAGAGGAGGCCTCCAGAGTGAGTCACAGAAGCCCTTGTTCTCAGGAGGTTTGCACTCACACGCAAATTAAAACTACAGGAAAAGTGCACTTCAAACAGAGTAACTTGAAACAAGCAGGATCTTTTGTGGCAAAGAGAGTCACCATCAAATACCGCACCTGCCCTTTCTTCTCAGCTGGGCTTTAGAAACTGTTTGTGAAGGTTCGGGCTTAGGTCACTTTATTGACTTCTGAGTTCTCTACTCAGATGTCAAATCCTAGGCGAGACTTTGGAACATCTCACTTTATTTAGCCAAAAGCGCATTTGAGGGGCTCCAACCAACGATTTCTCTTTCTCTCATTCAACAAGGATGGCGCTCGACCAGAAGGACAGCGATGCTTTCTCCCTCATCATCATCAGGTCATAGGCAGGAAAGAACAGCAAACAATGGGACCCTCTGGTGTCAGGGGCTGCTATGGGGGGGAGGGGAGCACATGCCCATGTGGAAGAGCACTGTGATGGTCTCAGAGTCATTCCCATCGTTTCTCTCCCACCTGGACTTAAAAAAACAATGCGGGCAATTGTTTGTTGTCCAAAGAGCAGGTGTTAGAAAACATGGCAAATTTATACAGATTGTTGTCTCTGTCACCAAGAAATCGCTAATGACAAAGGGAAGACTTTTCACACTTAGAAAAAGGGCCATTTCCCTACTCTGTCTCCTGTGAAGGACAAGACGTCTTCACCCCAGTCTAGGTGTGCCATGCTTCCTTCCCGTAGAAAAAGCAATACTGGCAAACAGAGGCAGGATATAAGTGAATGTTTTTATAAAGATGTTCTTTTTTAAATGAGTGATGAATTCAGCCCTAACTCATCTTTTTCTGTCTATCAGAACGAAAACTTAGAGATACTGACATTGTCCAATATCAAAGAAAGTTGTCTTGAGAGTCTGTAAACAAAACTTCCCGGGCAGGAATGAGAACAGGTCATAAAACACAGGTTTGCATTAAAGAGTGACTTCGGGTTAGACTCCATTTAATCAGAAAAATAAATAATCTGGAAGCGCTTGTGCGAAGGACAAACTTCAGGCAGGAACTCAGGGAGTGTGAGCTCCTCACTCCTTTGTCGGGGGTGGGGCGCCCCTTCTTCAAACTCCTGGACCACACGAGTCAAAGGCAGGAGTGAGGTCAGCATTTTCCTCTCGTCCTGAATTATTACTTTCTTACACTCCTTTTTAGCATTTCATTCCAAAGCAGCAATCCTAGATATTTCCATAAAAAATGACTGTGTTTTATTTTCTCAAGCCTTTAGCTCATGGAGGGCTGGGGGAGAGTAGCAAAGTGCACAGGGTCCAGGAACAGCAGAGAAGGGGTTCTCCTGCTGCCCACATGCATTGGTGGAGGGAGGTGCGGGCTAAGGACTGCAGCAACAAGACCGCAAATACAGTGACTGGTACGGACGGAAGTTTACTCCTCCTGCACTCAGTGATCCATCCTCCAAGCCTGCCTTCCGTCTCTGGGTGCATCGTGGTTGCATGAGTCCTTCTCAGCCCTTGCAAAGGAGGAAAAGGGCTCCCCTCCTGTTTCCCCAGGAGAATAACGGCATCCTTTCTGCCCACATCCCATTGGACAGACTTCAGTTATGTGACCACAGAATCTGCAAGGGAGGCTGGAGCCATATCTGTGCCTTTGACTAAGGAAGGAGCAAATGCATATCGACAAACAACTAGCAGCTTCTGCCACTTGGAGTACCCCCCCCCCCCCCCCCCCGCCCTTTGCTGGTAATTTTAACAGACTTTGAAGAGGGCAGGTGTAGCAAAGAGGTTTCAGTTTTCGAGTAGCTCTGATCTCTTTGTAGCAACTGCTGGGGGCCATTTTGTCCATAACAAAGAGAGTAGGTTTAGTAACAAAGAGAGCCATAATGGATATTGGTGCCTGCAATGAATCTGGGATTGGAGATTGGTGTATTAGAGCATCTGCTTCACAGGGAATAGGATAAACCTAGTGATTTTCTATATGCTAACGTTCTCTTACTTTTATATCCCTAGGTTGCTTCCCTTGGTACTATCCATCAATTTTCAAAGAATATGAAAGTGTTTGAAAAATAAAGTTGATGGCTCTCAGAAATATGCTTGTTAATCTCAAGCAAGATACTTGACTGCAAGTCAGTAGAAATTCAAAGGACAGCCTGAAAATATAATTCATTTGTTACATAAAAAATGAAAACAAAGTGGCCAAACTTCCATCCGCAGAGAAGAGTGCAGAATAATCTCAAAGATCTGCAGGTGTTTGGCCATCATCCTAGACGGCCCTGCCTCCTTTTCTATAGTGTCTCTTGGAGCCTTTCCTGCCAAGTAACGAGGGGAAGGTTGTCTCAGCTCAGCTTTCCATAAAACCTCTCTCTGACAACACACACATTGTTCCCCCGTATTCTTTCCAGTCAAAGAGAGACCACATCGCAAGCTTCACAAGCCTTTGTGTCTTTTTGTTTAAAACTTAGGAACAGCTGTATCCCTCACTGGCTATTATAGAGATGCTATAAGCTACTACATTAAAAAAGTGAAAGCATTGTGTATAGAGAGCAGAAGAAATCCAGGTGGTATCCTTTTATCCAGGTGAATTTCTTAACCCATCCCAACTCCAGAGGAGATCAGCCCAAGCTTTGCACCAAGTGGAGGAGCCTGGTTTTAAGCAGATCTGGAGCAATCGTGTCTTTGAAAGAAATTGGAGACATGTAAATCATCTGAAGGTTTACATGTTGTTTATAAATTTGTCCTTTCCTTGGCTTTTTGTCCTTTACTCTTGAGAGACTTTAATTTTCGAAGATTTTATCCTCCTTTATAAGAGTGATTCATGCTCATTGCAGAAGAATAAAATACCACATAAAAGTAGAACTAAGAGGGCTTCCCTGGTGGCGCAGTGGTTGGGGATCCGCCTGCCGATGCAGGGGACACGGGTTCGTGCCCCGGTCCGGGAAGATCCCACATGCCGTGGAGCGGCTGGGCCCGTGAGCCATGGCCGCTGAGCCTGCATGTCCAGAGCCTGTGCTCCACAACGGGAGAGGCCACAACAGTGAGAGGTCCGCGTACCGCAAAAAAAAAAAAAGGAGAACTAAGAAAAAAATTGTCACTCCTATTTTTATCCGATATCACACCAATGTGTCTTTTTCATTTCACATTTTAGCAAAATCATTGTTTACATTATTATAATTCCTTTGTAAGCATCACTCAAAATGTTGCCTGAATTTCTCTGGTCCATGTCATGCCTCATCCTCCACGAATGTCCCTGTTCCACTGTCGTTCTGGAATGCCTTCCACACACACACACACTGGAGCCGAGTTCAGGCCCGGGAAGAAATTCGGGCGAGGTAGAGACACTCACGCACAGGCAGAGTTATGCCACCAAGTGGCCTGTGACTGGACACTCTTTTACTGTTTTCTGATTCTCAGACACCGCAAAGGAGGACCACTTTGGTTTCCGATGATCTCTGCGGCCCTGCAGCAGTCGGCGCCCTTTGGTCACATGCTGCGGAAGTCACTCTGGTTAACCTCAGTGTAATAGGGACCATCACAAACTCCACGGGGACTGGACTGGAAACAGGAGAGGAATGGAGGACACGGCACAGGCAGTAAACCTTGACTGCTGTTCCTGGTCCTGCCCGGAATCAACCATCTCCTCCAGGGCCTGTGACAGTGCTGAGCACGGGCTTAGCCTCTAATGAACACTGATGACCCAGGAATTCAATATCTGTCTTCCTCACCCCACCTCCAGCCCCGTATTAGGTTCTAGGAAACAGAAAAAAGTCGAAGGTAAAACACAGCTTGAGAAACACACAGGACCCAGGTGAGAAGGCAACAGTGCAAACTGCATGAAAGTAAATAATGATATGTATTATTTTAAATCTGCATCTTCCCAGTGTGTTCATTGTGTGGAAGAAAATGACAGGTCACAGAGGAAGGTCACCATAATCGTAATAACTCAACGCACAATCTCTCTGTCGTGAAAAGACGTGTCACTGCAGAAGACGAATGCCTTGCCCACAATGGCAGGACACAGGCGAGGAGGGCGGAGGTCAAAAGTTATGTGTACTGGTCAGTGTGCTTTGGGGAGCCGTCCACACTGGCCTGAGACAAAACTTTAAAGGTCAGTCTTGTCGGCTCTCCAGCTCCTCCTGGCACCTGCCTTTATGACCCTCTGCAGACAAAGCAGGGCCAGAGGCCTGTGGAAAAAACAGTATCGAACAGGCCGTTTCCTGCTGTAAAACAGAGCCAAGGACTCACTTTTGTTGAATTCATTCCAAAGAAGGAGCATTCTTCGGAGATCTGGTTCCAAAACTTAATCTTTTTTTCTGGAACGTTCCAGCAAGTGAATTCTCAGGAAGCCTGGATCCCAGACAACTCATCATTTGTAATTCTACTTTGGAAATTGTAGCCCAAGGTTATTTTTCTCTCCGTGCAGGGAGTCTGAGCAACCTCACCAGTGGATCCTGAAAGGAAACAAACAAACAAAACAAAACAAAACCCAGAAACTAAAACCAGCATGGCAACCCATGCACCTCAATTCTTAGGCTCCATGGAGCTCCCTTGTCACGGGGGCACCAAGGGGTCAGGTTCATGTCCAGTGGAAGGAGCGGGGATGGGGGGGCGTGCATTTCTTCACCTCCTCTGAGCTCCCGGCCTACAAAAGGCAGATGACAATCGGGGTTCCATGGTGTTCTTAGGAGAACTCTACAGGGTAACTCAGAACAGTGCCTGTTGGCATGTACGCACATCATCACCCTCAAGGAGGTACAACTTCCTTCTTCTCTATGGATCACAAATGTGTGTGCAAGGATGGGTGTAGAAATGTGATTGCAGGGAAACAGGATTGTGTGAACGTCTTGAGGAATTCGTTTCATTATTTCGCAGTTCTGCACGTAGACATCTGATAATTTTTGCATCCCTGGGCATTACACACATGAGATCACTTGATCCTAATCACAGGAGCAGGGATAGGTCGAGGAGGGAACCCCACCAGGGCACAGAGGACAGGCAGGAGGCCAAGGAGGAAGACAAGCAGCTTGATAAAAGCAAATAATATCATTTTAACTCTATGTCTACTCCATGTGTTTATTATTTGGAGAAAATAACAGGAAGGCGGTATATTTAAAACTTTCTCGAACTTTCAGAACTTTCAGCTCAGTGTGAGTAGCCTAATCCTTTCATCTCAAAACTATTCCTTTAAAGGTAGAAAGTATAGGAGCCTGGAAAATCATTTAAAACTTGCAACAGGAAAAAGATTCGTTGCAACTGGACAGAGCATGTCTGATTGTTTTAACCTCACAGACCTGAGCTGAGAATACCCAACTAGCTACTTTGGGAAGGGTGATGTTTTCTTCTAAGGAAAGAATGATGACAAATGTCCTTGGCTGTTAAGACAGAAAGGCGCCTGTACAGTCGTAGTCTGTGCTGTGTGTGGTCAAGGGTTGAAGGGCAGGAAGGGGCCACTGGTGCTTCAGGAAGTCATTGAACAACCTTGGTCCCATCACCACGTAAGGAGAGCAGGACCCTGCCAGGGCTGTGAGTCACAAGAAGAGAATGAAGAGAAGATTTGAAAGAACAGAAATCCACTGGACTGTCTTCTAAAATCTTTTCCTTAGAAGAAAACATAACCCTTCTCATAATGGCATCTAGTTGGATATTCTCAGGTCAGAAGCGTGATTCTTGGAAGATACGAAATACGCAGAAATCCATTTCCTACTCATTCTTTTCACAGATGAATGAATTAATTATTCACCACATGCCCAGGACCCTAGGAAATGGAAATGCTGCATATTATAAATTATATTCATACAGGGCAGAGGTTGCAAACTGGAACACAAGGGCCTTATTCAACCCACAGATAGGTTTTGTTTCACTTGCCAGCATTTTAAAAATTTGCTACATGTAAAAATAAGAATATGTCACAGAATTATATATTTTCTGGCTTATCTGGAGAAATGAAATGGGTACAGACCCACCTCTTCAGGTGGGGCACACACACTGCAGGTGTCTCCCCATCAACTCCACTCATTTAAGTACCTTGAGTTTGCAAGCCCTGCTTGTAATCTGCCTCCACAAGTATTACCTCTGCAAACCCACACAGTAGAGGGTCTATCTGAGCTACATGTTCTCATGAAGCCCCCTCTATATCAGAGAACAAAAGCCTCCGAACTTGTGAGGTTTGCTTGATGCAGAGGTAGGATGGAATGACAACCCTGCCTGCAGCGTGCTCACTCCATCACGTTGAGTTCAGAGTCTACACCTCCTTGGAGAGAAAGCAGAAGTTGAACTGGATGAAGTGGATGGAGACGTGTAAGATGAGGGAGTTCTGCTTCACTGTGAGTCACATAAAGATACACTAACCTGGGTTTTCTTTAGTTGCCTTGTCCGGGAAGGGGGGTTCAACATCTGAACAGCAGAATTTCCGCTCATCGTGGGGTTTTTCTCTTTTTCTTATCATGGTAAAATATACATAACACAAAATGTTAGCATTTTAACCATTTTTACGTGTACAATTCAACAGCTTCAGGTACGATCACACTGTTGTGCAACCATCACCACCCTCCATCTCCAGATTTTTTCATCTTCCCAAACGGAAACTTTGTTCCCATTACATACTAACTCTCCATTCTGCAGCCCTGGGAAACCATCATTTTACTTTTTTTTTTTTATGATTTTGACTATTGTAGGTACCACATATAAGTGAAATCATACACTTATGTGACATGTGTGTGGCTTATTGTAATGTTTTCCAGATTAATCAGTGTTGTAGCAGGTTTTAGGATTTCCTTCCTTTTAAAGACTGAACAATATTCTATTGCATGTACATACCACATTTTGTTTATCCTTTCATCCCTTGATGGACATTTGAGTCATTTCTTCCTTTTAGCTAGTGTGAATAATGCTGCTATGAACATTGGGATACATATATCTGTTCAAGTTTCTGCTTCTAATTAATTTGAGTATATACCCAGAAGTGGAATTACTAGATCATATGGTACTTCTATGTTTAATTTTTTGAGGAATCTCCATCCTGTTTCCCACAATGCCAGCACCATTTTCCCTTTCCATCAGCAGTGCACAAGGGTTCCACACTCTCCACATCATTATCAACACGTTTTGTTTTTTTCTTTCTTTTTGTCTCTTTATAATGATTATGCTGATGGGTGTAAAATGTTATCTCTATGTGTGCTTTTGATTTGCATTTCCCTAATGATTATTGATATTGAACATCTTTTCATGTGCTTGTTGGCCATCTGTAAACTTTTTTGGGTGAAAAGTCAGTTCAAGTCCTTTGCCCATTTTTTAACTGGGTTGTTTGTTTCGTTGTTGCATTATAAGAGTCCTTCATATTTTCTGGATATTAATTCCTTATCAGATATATGATTTGAAAATATTTTCTTCCATTCTACGGCTGCCTTGTCATTCTGTTGATAGTCCTTTGATATACAAAATTTTTCATTTATCTACTTTCTCTTTTGTTGCCAGTGCTTTTGGTGTCATATCAAAGAAATTATTACCAAATCCAATGTCATGAAGCTTTTCTCCTATGTTTTCTTCTAAGAGTTTAATGGCTTCAGGTATTGTATTTAGATCTTTGATCTGTTTCAAGTTCATTTTTTATATGGTTTAAGGTAAGTGTTCAATTTCATTTTGCATGTGGATATCAAGTTTACTGAACACCATTTGTTAAAAAGACTGTCATTTCCTCATTGAATGGTTTTGGCAAACTTGTTGAAAATCATTTGACTGTATATGCAAGGATTTATTTCTGAGGTCTCTTTTTTTTATTCCACTGGTCTTTATGTCTGACTTTATGCCAATACCACACTGTTTTGATTACTATAGCTTTTAGTAAGCTTGAAAATAGGAAATGTGAGTCTTCCAACTTCATTGCTGTTTTTCTTTTCTCCAAGATAGTTTAGGCTATTTGGGATTCCTGAGAGTCCACATGAATTTTAAGGTGCATTTTTCCATTTCTGCAAAAAAATTACTGGGAATTTGATATGGATGGCATTCAATCTGTAGATCACTTTGGGTATTAATGATATCTTCAGAATATTGAGTCTTCCAATCCATGAGCATGGATGTCTTTCCATTTATATGTGTCTACTTTAATTTCTTTTAGCAAATTAAATTAAATTTCATAGTTTTCAGTGTACAAGACATTCACCTTCTTGGCTAAGCTTATTCTTAAGTATTTTATTCTTTTTAATGTTATTATAAATCGAATTGGTTTCTTTTGCAGATTGTTCATTGTTAGTGTATAGAAATGCAATTTATTTTTTGTGTTGGTTTTATATATTGAAATTTTGCAAATTTAGTTATTCTAACAGGTGTGTGTGTGTGTGTGTGTGTGTGTGTGTGTGTGTGTAATCTTTAGGGTTTTCTACTTACAAGTTTATATCGTCTGCTGGCAGTGATGATTTTATTTCTTCCTTTCTGATGTGGATGACTTATACTTTTTGTCTTGCCTATTGCCTTGGCTAGAGCTTTCAATAAATGCTGGAGGTGGTGAAAGCAGACACACTTGTGTTGTTCCTAATCTTAAAGGAAATGCTTTCAGTTTTTCACTGTAGAGTATGATATTAGCTGTCAGATTTTCATATATGGTTTTTATTTTATCAAGATAATTTCCTGCTACTCCTAGTTTGTTAAGAATTTTTATCAGGAATAGGTGTTGAATTTTGTCAAGTGGTTTTTCTGCATCAATTGAGATAATCCTCTGTGGTCTCCCCTCCCTTCAGTCTGTAAATGTGGTATATTACATTGATTGATTTTCATGTATTGAGCCATCCTTGAATTCCAGGAATAAATCCCTCTTAGTCATGGTATATGATCATTTTAATATGCTGTTTAATTCAGTTTAGTAGTACTTTTGTTGGGGATTTTTGCATCAATATTCATAAGGAATATTAGTCTATAGTTTTATTTTAGTCTTTGTCTGGATTCAGTATCAGGTACGCCTGATCTCACAGAATGAGTTAGAAAGTGTTTTCTTTAATTTTTTAAGAATTTGAGAAGAATTGGTGTTAAATCGTTAAATGTTTGGTAGAATTAATCAATTATAAGCCATCTCATTCAGGGCTTTTCCTTGTTGGGAGGTATAATTCCTGGAACTGTCACCAGAGCTGTGACTTTAAGTAGGCACTTAACCCCCATGAGCCTCCATTATTAAATGGAGATTAACTTATTAAATAGAGGTTATAATATTTCTCTTACCTACTTCACAGGGTGGTCTTGCTAGGTGCCATGAGTAAGTCCAGCTTCTAACTTTGTGAATATATGCTGCAATACTTTTGCAAATGGCTTTCTGAGACCCCATGTGGAGCACTACAGTCCAAGTCCTCAGTTTTGGGGTCATTATATGATAAAAATTCGGAATTTCTGAGTGGCACTTTAAATTTTTCAAATCTTTTACATTCATTGCATATTCATTAGCTTATTTAATACCCCTAACACATAAAGAAGACTATTATAATTTTTCCTACTATAGATGTGAACATGAAGGCCAAGAATAAATACTGTTCAGATGTGAGTGTATTCATCAATCATCATTTTCCATTTTCCCTTTGTAACTTGATTTAGAAGTAGAGATTGCTCTCATATGCCACAGCTGTCCCTCTGAAAACAACCATCTGAAATGTGATTGCAGATATTTGCAAATTCCACCCATGTGCCTTGAGGAAATGGCATAATCACTCTAGTCCTGAGAACCGAACCGTGACTCCTAGAGACACTGCTGTTTGGCTAAAGAGGTTCAACATCCCAGAGAAATGTCCCTCACATTACAGCACACACATTTCACCTCCAGGTCCCCAAGGGAAAAAAACTTGGTGGGAAAAATCATCTCAAGTTATGGATGTAGCTATCGAAGTAGGTGACGGGGGAAATGAATGAGAATAATAGCTAACAAGGCAGACTCCACCCCCTCCCAAAGGACTTCACATATTCCCCTCAATTCAGTGGAACTTTAGTAGAATACCTTTCATCCAGACCTCCATTAGGAATAAGGTTTAGAATCATAGAATTTTCATGTTAGATGTGACCTGGTTAGACTTGACAGAGGAGGAATCTGTGCCTCAAGGAGCACAAGTAAGTTGTCCAAGTTTACAAAGTTCAGTCTGGTAGATGTGGGATCAGAAGGTAGGACTTCTGACCCCCAGTAAAATGCTTTTCCTACTGATGTGATTGGTGCTTGCTCTTGAAGTTTGGTTCTAAAAATGTCACATGATGAGCTGGTAGATTGCTGGCCATGAGCCCAAGCTTAGCCGTATAGAGAAGTTCTAAGTTATCATCAGCTCACTCACACTACTTTGCAAGACTTCTTGTAATTCCGTAAAGTTATTAATTCATCTGTGGACTTGATATCACCATTACAAGGAAGTATGAAGTGAACAATTAAGAACGGGCAGAATTCTGGGAATGAAGGTGGAGAGCAGAAAAGAAGAGGAAGAGCTGGGAAGATAGACTATCTTAACTTTTATTCATTTCTCATTTGAAAAGGGACTGGAATTCTATACGACCAACCCAGTTAAAAATTTTTTTTTAAAAAAAGGTAAAAGACCAAACCCAAAGAAGCCACTCTTCATCCAATCAGTGTTTTGGGGACAGCTTTTCTGCAATGAAATATCGATTTATTACTTTGTTCTCCAGGTTTGTAAATTGACGGCATTGGAACTGTGATTTCCCCACTTCGTGTGGGCCATCACAATTGGACAGTATTTTGCATTCTAATTACCGTTGCCCTTGGGTCCTATTTGGCACAGATGTCTCTTCCAAGGGTTGACGGTTAAAAGAATAACTGTCAATAGGTGGCCACTGTTTTAATAAATATTTTCCTACTCAGAACTATTCATCAATGCTTCTCTAACATTGAAAAGAGCGATTTACATTTTTAAATGTCACGTTTTTTTTCTGTTTATTTTTTGTTTTTTCTCTTTTTCTGCGGCACGTGGGCCTCTCACTGTTGTGGCCTCTTCCGTTGCGGAGCACAGGCTCCGGACGTGCAGGCTCAGCGGCCACGGCTCCGGGGCCCAGCTGCTCCGCGGCATGTGGGATCTTCCCGGACCGGGGCACGAACCCGTGTTCCCTGCATTGGCAGGCGGACTCTCAACCACTGCGCCACTAGGGAAGTCCTAGATTTTTAACTTATTTTAGAACATTTTTTGTTGTTGTTGTTGTTGTTGTTGTTGTTGTTGTACGCGGGCCTCTCACTGTTGTGGCCTCTCCCGTTGCGAAGCACAGGCTCCGGACGCGCAGGCTCAGTGGCCATGGCTCACGGGCCCAGCCGCTCCACGGCATGTGGGATCTTCCCAGACCGGGGCACGAACCCGTGTCCCCTGCATTGGCAGGCGGACTCTCAACCACTGCACCACTAGGGAAGCCCAAATGTCACGTTTTGAATTAGATTACAGAAGAAATAATACGTTGACAAATTTTCCACTTGCTGTTGGTTGACTACTAATTTGGTTGTAAAACGGTTTTTATGTTGTGGTTGTTGTTTAGACTAAACTAGGCATTCAAGTGAGTTTGAAATTGCTGCTTTCAAATTGACTCATAGTCAAAATATACAGAAAATACTTTATACAGGTACATATCGGGTTAAGTAGTAGTTTTTTAAATCCCTCAATTTCGTTTGAAGATAAGATAATAATGGACATAGAATAAAATAACTTAGACTTTCCTTCGAGTAAAAAATGTAAAAGTTAAATGATATAGAAAATAATGTACTTATAAAAACGGAAATAACAGGTGCTTTGCCTTTATAATTTTTTTTCCTCATAGAACACACATGTGGTGAAACATCTGGTATGATTCAGCAAAGAAATACAAATTTATAGCATTTTACAGTTGAACTAAGAAATAGCTTGATTTTACATGATAACCATCCTATCATATGTTTGTGGAAAGCAAACATTTATATGGCGTCAAAAGCTAAAAATTTACCTCAATTTTTAATTTCTAGTACCCAAAGCATATTTAAACTCCAGTTAAAAATACATTGTGGATACTCCAATAAAAATCTTTTAAAAATACAGAACATTGGGCTTCCCTGGTGGCGCGGTGGTTGAGTCCGCCTGCCAATGCAGGGGATGCGGGTTCATGCCCTGGTCCGGGAAGATCTTACATGCCGCAGAGCGGCTGGGCCTGTGAGCCATGGCTGCTGAGCCTGCGCGTCCGGAGCCTGTGCTCCGCAACGCGAGAGGCCACAGCAGTGAGAGGTCCGTGTACCACACACACACACACACACACACACACACACACACACACACACAAAATACAGAATGGGAAAAGAAAAAATCTTATTGCATTTAGTTGGCATTAGATAAAATGATAAATTTTGTCATTTAAAAAAATACATTGTGGAATAAACTATCTTGAAGGGTAGAGGTCAACAGTGAAAACAAGAACTAGCCCTGAACTTTGGAAATTGAGCTTACTGTTTTTCCTCAACTCGCATACAGGACCTTCTGTTTATCGTTGAGAGTAAGCAGGACAATGTCTGAGGTCCACCATCTCCTAAAGATTTTACCTCTGAAACTTACGAGATTTCTGGGCAGATTCAAGACAATGTGCCCTTTTCTGAAGGAGCAAGACCTCATGGGAAGTTTCCAAATGGACTTCATGCAGAAGGGTCCCAAATGCTGGGGAGCCAGCTGGGCCCCTCGCTCCTATTCTTCTCAGTTTGGTGGTGAGTGAACTCAGGATTCTGGGGTGGCTCATCTGTCATAGGATGGATGCAGGGAGCAGAAATAATTGGGTCTGTGCTGCTCACCCATCCTTTCAACCAACATCCTTTCAACCATTTTGCCAGCTGTTCATAGGGCCAGATACATCACCAGATGGTAAAAATCAACGTTCCCACATGCAGCAAACATTACTGAGTGAGCGACTTTGGCCTTGTGATGAAGACGACAAAGTGAGTCACCGTCCCTTCATGAAGCTTATAGAAAACAACCTGTATTCCCAGCTCACTGTTTGGTTTGCTAGTAGTAACCATGGGCTCTTCTGGAGACGGAACCATTTTTTCCTTTGACCTTTAGATAGAAGTCCCTCCCAGCAAATGCCTTAGAATTCCTTCAGAGAATCTCTATGTGTGCAACTCGTCCAATAAATTCTCAATAAGCCAGTCACGGAACCATGAAGTGGCTCAGGCATCCAGCTTCCTCCTTCACAGAGGGAAAGAAGGTCTCCTTGTGCTGGTCCTGCTTGGGAAGCACAGCTACAGCAATGCGGCCATTGCTGCCAGCCCAGCTGACACACGGGAACCGCATGACGTCCTCTGCCTCCAAACACAAACCTCTCTGTTCAGCAGCAACTTCTGACTCCCGAGCCTGTCACTTCTCCCAACCAACACCTCTGTTTGGATGAAATAGCGCTCTGGTCAAGGTATATTTTCAGACATGGAGTAGAGAAAACACTCCCCCACCAGAGAGATTTTCCCGAGAGTCTGTCTCAAGGTAGGAAGAGAGTTTATTTTTCATGGCAGAAATCGTCTGTTTCTATAAATTTTCTCATACAGGATTTCAGGACTTTAATAGCTTCTTTTGGATCTCTTGTATTAGGAAGTTTCTTGATGGTGAGATTCCAAGTGATTTTTTAAATCCATCAGTTATGGCAGGAGTCGCAAAACCATGGCCCCTGGACCAAATCCTGCCTACCACCTGTTTTTGTAAATAAAGTTTTATTGGAACACGGCCACACCCATTCATTCACAGGTTGTCTATGGCTGCTTTCTTGCTACCACGGCAGAGCTGAGTCATTGGGACAAAGACTGTACGGCACACAAAATATAAAATATTGATTATCTGGCCATTTACAGGAAATGTTAGCCTACCCCTGCTGTAGGGCGTACAAGCCAGCCTCCCACGACCTACCAATGCCTGCTCTCATTCTCACTTTAAGATCAACCCACGTTACTGTTCTTTCCAGCTCTCCTTTCTCGTTCATCCTTGTTATTGAGCCATGATATTCTAGACACAGAGCACCTGCCTCTCCCAAATGATTGTTGACATTCTGTCCCAGCCTTCAAATTCAACTTCTCAATGAGTCTGCGCTCAAAGAAGCAGAATGGGTCACCTGCGGTTCCAACCCCAGCCCTCACGTTTGCCATCTTCTCTTTCCCAGAGGGTATACAAATATATTTTTGTGCACAGCTGTGTCTTGGACTGTATTTTCCTGATGGATAGATCCTTTCACTTTTATCTCATAAATTTAATTTCCTTTCTTGTTATGTACCAGATGCATTGCTGTGTGGTATTAGTAAGCCCATTCTGTAGATGACAGACTGAGGTCCAGAGAGGTTTGGCTATTTGCTCAAATTTACCAACTCGTAAGTAGCAGAGCTGGAATTTAAAGCCAGGTCAGCCTCATTCCCAATTGTATGCAAAAGGACTTCATTTCCAGTACAGCACCACGGAATAATAAAGAATAACTATTTTGACCATTCTAACGGAAAAATTTCAAAATCATTTATCTGCCATGTCACTTAGATCACACCAAACATAAGTTAACCTCTTCAGGATGATGCAACATCCTAACTATTCAAAAAGTTTTATGGTGGTGTAGAAGAATTTGAATCTACGATATGACAGCAAGTCATTGCCAACTGTGCTTGAAACCCTGCGTCCACCCTACTCTGATGGGGTAAAAAGAGTACCCGTCCCTCCACCCAGATGGATAGACTTGCTTATAGGTTTCCACCCATGGTTGGTTGAATCCACAGATGCAGAACCCGCAGATACAGAGGGCTGACACTGCTGATACTTGCAGGCCCATGGTATATCTTCGGGTCGACTGTGTCTTGTTGGTCTATGAATTTTCTGCCATAGCTGGCATCTCTAGAATCTAGTCTTGCTCCAGGAAGATTTATTGTTGCTGCTGATTGAGACCCAAACGCTTGTCATCACCCTGCCTGTCACCTTCAAGGTGTTGCTGACAGCAGACAGATAAGGACCAGTCCCAGGGTCCAGCCAGCCACAGCTCTCCACTGGACTGTCTGGGAAACAAGCGGCTAACCATAATTTAACAATGCCCTGGTGCCGCAGAGCACATGAATGGAACCACCTCTCATCCTGCTGCTGTGGTGTCCTGTGGCCCGGCCGGAAGAGGCGTGGACCCAGGGCACGGAGGGATGCTGTGCCTTCAGGTAGGGGTTCTGGACCTACCGGAGTTCTTCAAAAAGGAATGGGTATAGGGTCAAATTTGGGACCTGTCTTAGTGCTCCAAAAAACTCTTCACACGGGAAGGGACAGTCTTACCTCTGAGTGGTTCTCTGATGTAAACAATGGGCTGGTGAGTGGTATTTCTAGAGAATCAAGTTCCAACTTGCCCTAAGGAAGCCCTTCTAAAAAGCCTTTCTAGGGGGCCGAGCTGTGAGGCCACTCCGAGGGAACTCATGCATTAACTACACAGAGGAAAGGTCTTTTCAACCTTGAAATTCTCTATTTCCAAGACTTTGGAAAAGTTATCCCTTAACTTCCAATGAACTGCTGATAAAGTTTTGAAGTTCTGACCCACGTTCTCCAGGCAAGGTTTCCGAGCAGCTGCTTTCTGACTGGAGTGAACACGGGGATTGCCTGGGGGCCTGTTAAAATCCAGATCTTGGTTCAGTGGGTTTGGGATGGGGTGTGAGATTCTGTTTGGGGGACAAGCTCCAGGACATGATGCTGCTGGCTCAGTACCACCTTCTGAGTAGCAAGGTTTTAAAGAGCATGTGGATTAGGAGGAGTTCATGAGAAATCCCCCCCATCCCCCATGTGGAAGTCCAAGTTCTGCCCTGGTTCCCATTCCCCCATCTTTGCCTTGACTCCACCTAAGTAAACGTTCTGCTTCTAAGTGAAGTTACTATATAATTTCTCATCCATTCTGGGACACTTTGGGAGTGAAAGATACGTTATATTGGGACATATTGGAACTGAGATGTTTTTCATATAAGGCCCTCTAACTGAGGGATTTTTACCCCATAAAATGTATGGTCTTACATCTTCCTTTATTTCTAAAACAGCATTTCTTGTGTTGCATTTGCTTTTGTGGCTAAAGGACACATCCTGTGTTATCTGCCCAAAGGGAAATGGGACAAGAAGCAAAAAAACTATTCAAAAGGTAAATGAACTATTTAGGATTTGATGTGTATTCATGCGTCATGAGGTAGAAAGAGGAACTGAGCTGCACCAGGTCAGTAAACCACAAACTCTCTGAATCAATAGCATTCAGTTTGCTGTTCTAATAATGGCAAACACCAAGGTGTAGCGGAGCGGGTGTGAGGGGTTTCCTTCTCTTGTTTTTCCTTATATGATGCTTGAACATGGTGTTAAGTTCATCCAGAGAAGGCAGGAAGGTCTCTGCTTCACTGTCTGGAAAGGAGCGGGGCCTCTGCCTGAGGAATGAGAGTGTCACCTGGTAGGTGTCCTTCTGTTGAACCTAAGAGTGGTTAGGTGTGTCCTGTATTTCATTTATTTCTCCCAAAGACCCACCAGGCTGGCAATGCTCCCCACCATAACCAAGGAGGAAGCAGGGCTTCCAATGAAGCCCTGAAGGAAATACCCCAGATGAGGCTGGGGTTTGAACTCGTGCCCTGCAGACTCTGAAGCCATTGTTCATGTTTGTCAAAGAACAGTTTGTTAACCCCAGGAGGCTGCAGTCATCTTCCATGCCTTCATTTTGCAGGTGAGGAAACTTGGCCCAGAGGATGAAGGATTTTGCAACCAACATAATACAGCAAAGAGCAATGCAGTAGAGTAAGAAGCAGGCTTTTGATTTCTGGATTCGTGTTCCTTCCATTCCCCAGCGCTGTCTGAAGCATCCACATACGCACAGTGTTGTAAGAGGCTACTCAGACATCTTGCCATTGTCAGAATAAGAGTTCGGGACAGCTATTCTCTGTATACTCAATTGTGCAAAACACTTTTTTTTTCTCTGGGTTAAGTAAGACATTATTTTATTTGGTTACCTAATATGAAAATTGCCAATATCCAACTAAGGTTTTTCAACCTACAAAAATAATTCTAGGTGACCCAACCTGATCTTTGGTTAAGTTGTAAGAAAGAAAGTAATGGCCGTGATGGATTGGCAAACCTCTTAGGAAAATGAATCTAAGAAATAGAAGGAATGGGACTTCCCTGGTGGTCCAGTGGTTAAGACTTTGACTTCCAACGCAGGGGGTGTGGATTCAATCCCTGGCCAGGGAGCTAAGATCCCACATGCCTTGTAGCCAAAAAACCAAAACATAAAGCAAAAGCAATGTTGTAACAAACTCAATAAAGACTTTAAAGATGGTCCACATCAAAAAAATCTTAAAAAAAAATAGAAGGAAGAAGTATCATCAGCAGATCTTTCAAAGTCCTCCTTGCTCTTAGTTTATCACGAATTCAGCTTGTACAAAGGACAAGGTGAATAGGGGGAGACTTGAAATTAGGGGCTCATTATTGCAGGTCAAATCCAAACTCCTGGCAGATGAGAATTGATGAGGAAGGAGGAGGGAGGGTCAGGAGACTAGAAATATGGCCTTTCTGGACCTGGCCTGCTTGGGTGTCAAGGTTCCATTCAAGCCCAACCTTCTGTAAATGAATATATTTCTTATTTTAAGTATGTATGTATTAATTTATTTATAAATTTTACTTTATTTTAGAGTACAGTTGATTAACAATGCTGTATTAGTTTCAGGGGTACAGCAAAGTGATTCAGTTATACATGTATCTATTCTTTTTCAAATTCTTTTCCCAGTTAGGTTATTACAGAATACTGAGCAGAGTTCCCTGTGCTATATAGTTCCCTGTCCTTAGGAGTCATCTATTTTAAAACGAGCAGTGTGTACACGCCTATATATATATATATATATATATATATATATATATATATATATATGTTTTTTTTTTTTTGCGGTACGCGGGCCTCTCACTGTTGTGGCCTCTCCCGTTGCGGAGCACAGGCTCCAGACACGCAGGCTCAGCGGCCATGGCTCACGGGCCCAGCTGCTCCACGGCATGTGGGATCTTCCGGGACCGGGGCACGAACCCGTGTCCCCTGCATCGACAGGCGGACTCTCAACCACTGCGCCACCGGGGAAGCCCACGTCAATATATTTTTAAATCCTCCTGTTAATCCTATGGTTGCCGAACGTCTAAACCTGCTCTTTATCTCAATATTAGAGTCTAGACCAAAGGTTCTCGAGCTTTGTGGTCTCTGAACCCCTTTACATTTCTAAAAAGTATCGAGGACTTCAAGAGCTTCGCACTGTGTGGGTTTTATCTATTGAGAGTTCATGTACTGGATATTAAAACTGAGACATTTAAAAATATTTATTTAGTAATTCATTTTAAATAAAAGGATAAACCCATTCCATGTAACATAAACAGAATGTGAGAGCGTTGCTGGAAGGGATGAGCAGTAACTCCGTGGCGGTGGATGAGAGTTCCCGTGCCTCCCCAGCATTTGGTTTTGTCAGTGTTCGGGATTTTAATCATGGAGGTAATTTTTCAAATCCAAGTTTCCGTGTGATGTGTTAAAGTTTTTTCAACTGTTTATATTTAGTGTGAATGTGACCCGAAGATCATTTTCCAAGGAGGCTCTACCAGGGGAAGAGACCAGATTAATACTGAGGAGGAGAAAGGCCCAGAAAGGGAAGACCGCAACTGTGAGAATCAGCGCCCTCTGCCAGGCCTCTTGGTGGGCCAGACCTGATCTGCTGAAAGTTGCCTCTAGTCCTCCAGGTTTCTGCCCTTCCTCCCCCATCTGGAATGAGTGCTAACTCTAACAGGACCCTGTCGCCTCTCTTCCAGCTCTGTTCTTGCCTTCTTCCATATTTCCTCCAATTCACACCTGAAGCCCAAGTTATCTGCACTGCTGATGAGCTGTCAGATGATGGTAGAACACGCGTTAGCAGAGAAACACACCCCCGCAGTTACTGTAACACAGAGTTTAAAATAAAGGGTTGTTCCTATTAATACAGAACTGAAAGGGCAAAGGGGGACCCCAAGGTGTCACAAGGCAGCCACAGCAAGGCAGCTGCCCCCCCTTGGGCCGGGGGTCCAAGAGGAAGAGGTTGTGATGATCAACCAGGAGTTGGGAGGGATAGCGGCTTGTGCTGGAGGCTGCTTCTGGGCGTTGGAAAACGGCAGAGTTCAGCTGGTGCCGTGGAGGAGCTGCCAGTGCCGGGGTGAAGAGGCGCTGCTTGGAGATGCTGGCGGGAAGAGGGGCGTCCTGGGGGAGGGAGCTGGTCCCTTTCTGGCACGCTGAGCAGAGACAGAGCCCACGGGGAGCGGCTGGCAGAGCCGCACTGAGGTTCTGCAGGGCCCCAGCACTGCATCCCAAGGCCGGCTCTGAAGCGGGCATCACCCGACCGCTGCCGTGACAAGCCCCAGGCTCATTATTGCACTGGACTTGGTACCAGGTCTCCTGTCTGATCTAATACTGCCTCCCTGTTGGACTCATAAAAGAGGCCTCACGTAACTTTGTCTCGTATCTGCCCACCCCAGTCTTCCTTGAGTTGTCCTGAAGAGACTGAACCTCCAGAAAGCTGGGTTCCTGTAAGAGCGGTCGGCCACCAGTTTGGAGCAGCTCAGCGCAAACCACAGCCCCTGCCATTTTCAGGAGATCGCCCCTCCTCAGCCCCTGCCACGAGTTCATCCGCGGATGGTGGGGAAAGAAAGACAGTGCCTGGCTGGATTGAGCAAAAGGGACCTCCGAGTTCTGTTTCCAATTATCCTCTACCCTCCTCATTTCCCTATGATCACATCTGATCAAGCTCACCTCCATCTTTATTTACCCTCAATCCATCTTAAAAGGAAGCTCCTGTTTTTCACGGACCTCCCCACTGCTCCCCACTGAGCAGCCCGCGGATGGAGGTTGTACAATATCAATTTGCTGGTCTAATTCGCCCCCTGGTGGCCAAATGACTCAAGGTGTCTTAGGTGTTCCCAGGCTTGCCACCTTCAGGGACTTAAAAAAAAAAAAAAGGTATAAAGCCAAAATATGAAAAAAAAAAAACTGACTAAAAAAATTAAAATCACACCATTTCTGCGATAAAAATATGTTTCTGTTTAAAAAAAAACAGTCACTCCATTTTTTATTAGATTTTTCACATATTTCTGGTTGTTTTTATGAACGCCTCAAACTCCAGGCTGTTTTCTAATATTCTGCTGCTACCTTATAGTTTCTGCTGTTGAGACAAATCAGAGGGTTCACGTCTGAGACTAAAGATATAGCAGTGGACCTTTAGGGACCTATAATTTGATATAAAGCAAGCGTCCTTTATTGTTCAATAAGACACAATATACCCACTGCACCACCCAGGATATTTTATAACTTAAAATGTGAAAGTTCAGTGATCTGTAGGTTAATAAAGTCCATCAAAACTCCCAGAGGTTTAAAGACCTTGAGAGAGAAGCCAGGTGACTGGTATCCTCAGGTGACTCTGATAGACTACTTTTCTGGAATCATCTCTGAATAAATTCCTCCCAGGGGCACTTTCTTCTCTCTCCACTGACCCTGCTCTAGGTACACCAGTGGCCTGAAGTAGAGGAACATTCCCAGGTGGGGCACTGACTTTCCTGGGGTCAAAGTGCAAACTCTGACTCCAAGCCCAGGCCTAGCTTTCACCCCCGTGTGAGTTGGAATCTTGTCACCCCCTCCCTGAGCCTTTGTTTTCTCAGCTGTCCAGTAAGGACAGTGGCTACCTTGCAGGGGACCCAACTCCCTGAAAACAGCCATTTTATCTGTTTGTGGTCACCTTTCTGTCCTTAATCCTTGAGAATCGAAACCAATATGACCTGATCAACAGCAAGGTCCTACTGTATAACACAGGGAACTATATTCAATATCCTATGATAAATCATAATAGAAGAGAATATTAAGAAAGGAATGTATATATATATATCTGAATCACTTTACTGTACAGCAGGAATTAACACAACACTATAAATCAACTGCACTTCAATTTTTAAAAAATTTGAAAAAAAGAGGAAACCGGGCTTCCCTTGTGGCGCAGTGGTTGAGAATCTGCCTGCCAATGCAGGGGACACGGGTTCGAGCCCTGGTCTGGGAAGATCCCATTGCCGCGGAGCAACTAAGCCCGTGTGTCACACTACTGAAGCCTAGAGCCCGTGCTCCGCAACAAGAGAGGCCACGACAGTGAGAAGCCCGTGCACCGCGATGAAGAGTGGCCCCCGCTCACCGCAACTAGAGAAAGCCCACGCCCAGCAACGAAGGCCCAATGCAGCCAAAAATATAAATAAATAAATAAATAAATTTTTTTTAAAAAAAAAGAAGAAACCAACATGCCCTGTTAAAAAAAATTGAGAACAGGAAAAAATAACTCACTGGGGTACTCTAGGAACTTTCTGCTCCCGGAAAATAAGACTCTGAAGCCACTGAATAGCTTACTTATCAAGACTAACGCTAGCTCCTCGAGGTCCATTTCATTCCCGTCACATTTCTGTGTCCACCAATCCATAGCTGATAAGGGAAAAAATCTCTGCCCAATGCCAACAGCTCCCCACTTCACAAGACCTGATTTAAAAATCACTCCAGCCCCAAGATCCGGTAAATAACGTTTCCTGACATCCTCGTTTGGAGGCCCTATGGTCACATGCTGTCCCCTCGACTGCAGCTTTGTTGGGCCAACAGGTTTCTCTTGGTGGTGTTTCTGGTCCCTCAACAATGAACATACATAACACAACGAAGCCCTGGGGAGCACTGCTTGCCCTGCCTTCTGAGACATTTCCTGCAAAATGGGTGTCCTTTACTGTACAGATCATGAGATGGACATCATTGTGGACTCTACCTCTATGACCTTGGGAAATTGCCCTAAACTGTCCAAGGTTAGTTCCTTCTCTGTGAGGTGGGGAATCACTAATAGTTACCACCTGATGTATTTCCTATGAGGGTAAAGGAGAAAAATCACATAATACCTCATGCACTTCTTTTGTAACAAAGGCCCAAACGTCAACTCTGAAGATATTTACAAAGATAAAATTTTCCTTCACATATGACCATTTATTGTGTGGTGGACATTCTTTCATAGACTTCATGTACTTTAAATCTATTCTTATATTAAAAGAAACTTAGAACACTGTATCAACTCTGCTGTACAGAGTTAATACAACTGATTAATACAAATGATATATTTTACTGCAAAATATTAGAAAAGTGATACAATTTTGTGGCTTTTCAATGTTTAATTGCTTGATTTCAACAGGAGAATGAAAAAACAAACAAACCAACCAACAGGAAAATCATCAAGACAGGCCTGGCTTTAAGATTTTTGTTGTTAGTGTTCAAAATTCATTTTCTGCACTGGAGTACATCTGACCCCCTGGGCTGCAAAGGAAGTACAGACATTCAATGACCTTTGGCTTTCTTAGTAGTCCCTTAAGTTCTGCTGTGATGATACCTCCAAAAACCAAATCTAATTCCAGGGGGAATTTATAGCCAGCCTGGGACAAGGGGACACCTGGGCCTCCACGTTGCAGAGGGAACAAGCAGGCAGCTGGGAAGAAATGCAAACACGTGGAAACACTCTGAGGCCTAAAGACAGCAGTTATGAATCTGAATTTCCCAAGAAAACTAGCTGCAGGGTGGGTTTACTGACTTGGCTGACAGGGCCCTTGGCCATGATGTTCGATTCTCCTGCAAAATGGAGGTGTGAGAAATCCTTCTAGAGTGTGAAACCATCGCATCCAGGAGACTCCAGGGCCTGGGGAACAGCTGGGTTTGCCCTTTCGCAAAGAGCACGCACGTGGTCCTAGGAGAGGCTGCTTCTCCACCGTGAGCCTTGCACTTCCGATTTCCAGCCCCTCCTGCCCTATTCCTGAAATTACAGTTTCTGGGCAACTGGGCAGTAAGTCCCGGCCCCTCGGCGTTCTTTGTTTGAGGTGATGAGGTCTGAGTTTAATGTAAATTCTTAGAACCAACTGCCAGGTGGCAGGTTAGAGAATTCAAAGCGAACTGGCAGAGCGTCTGGGGATTTTACCAGCAGAGCCGCAAAGAAACCAACACCGTCTTGATGTTCCCTCCTAGGAACCGAGAAGCCAAGCCTGGGGATAGGCTTTGCCACTCAAACCTACTCAAATCCTCCAAGCAGCAGAGAACCATCCTCGATGGCCACTGTCTAGGGCTTTACCAGACACCTGTTAAACAGCTGGAAAACAACTACATGAAGAAATATGGCAAGGAAGGAGAGCTGAAAAGAGAGGCAAGGAGGAAGTAGGGAATTTGTAAAAGAGTAGCTTAGAATTGCTCAGTGAATGCAATGATTTACAGGGAGTTGGCAGTTGGGGGTCATCAAAGGAAGAGGTACTTTTGCTATAGAACCTCTACAGGTTTGCTGGCAGAGGTCAAACACCCCACACATCTCCTTCCAGTAGAGCCATTCAGTGAATCCGGCGTTGAGAATCTCAGCTTCCCCATGAAGCCCGCAAGCAAATATCTCGGATTAGCAGGCCATCAAAACGGGCTTACCCCAAGTATTGTTTTCTAAACCCAGAGAGCTAGTGAAATTATTATCTGGTAATAATTCCAAAAGCTTTGAAACTGGTAACATTTTTTCAAACTGGGGAGGAGAAATATAAGGCCATGACAGCATGGATACAGTTATTGTTCTAGTTTAATAGCAGGATAGAGTTTAAATGGAGTTGGTGATATTTGTTTTTTATTTCAGAAAAATGCACGAGGACCCCAAGGAGAGGACCCCGCCTTACCTCTTGGGTAACCAGGTGCATCAGGAAAGGGTTTTACAAACTTAAGGTACCAACGATTGATGCCTCGAAACAGCTCAGATTTATCTGTTTACAACGCACAGTTATGCTTCATAAAGTTTAGGAAGTCTGAAAGGAAGGCATACAGATGTTTAAAGTAAACTAACTCCACCTCTGAAAGATACTCAAGGAATGGTAAGTACTGGGTCGGAGATTATAAAAGTTAGACCTTTAATTCAGGGACTTTCATTTCAGTCACATACTAGCCTATGTATGTTTTAAGAGATAAAATGAAATATACAAGTGAAAGTCCAGAAAAATGACAAAGAGCTGTAAAAAACGAACGTCATAATCATTACTAAATGTCTTCCAGACTCTGAAGAGGTCCAGATGACATGAATAGCTTTCTTATCAAAAGGATACCATTTGTATGTTACTTCTAGTGGAATTAGGACCACTAGGAATGCTCTCTTCTTTCAGACCAGGCATCGTTTGGTTTAGAAAATGGACTTTTGACAGCCCCAGTCTGGTATGACATGCCGGTGCCTGGGGCTCATGAGAGAGTGTTCCTTTCAGAGACAGCGAGGTAGTGACCCCTAAACTCCCAGCTTCTCCCAGGCAGGCGGCCCCCAGTCCCCAAGTCCACTTACGTGAATGGGAACAAGGTTTATGTCTTAACTCCTGGATTCGCTTCTCTGGCTGGAACAAATATCACCTAAAACCCCTTCTTTCTCAATAATGAAAACATCAGATCATTTTTATTCACGTATCTGCAAAAATTACAAATTTGGGCGGGCGATGCAGATATGGGTTACATTTAGCCTGAGCAGGCGGTGGAGATACTGTTGGTTATCGACACTGAACACAGATCTGGCTCGGTGGCGCCCCCCAGTGGATGCGCGCAGACCTGCGGCTCCGTGTCTGGCCGCTGGGCTGGAAGAACTGGTGAGCCTTCAGTGCGCAAGTGAAGATGGTCCACAGACCCCGCAGGCACTGATCTGATGGAAAGGATGATGACGTGCCCACTGTGCTTAGACGTGAGACCTCAGGGGCCGTTCTGAATGCTGATGAGTGAAAACGGGCTGAAACATGTCAAGTGGGCGTTTTCAGCCATGAATTCGTAGGACTGGGCACATTCCTCTTCCATAGGACAGATTTCATACAGGGTCCCACAGTCCTCACTTGTTGTTGGACCTGATTTCTGACCCCGACGTTTGTTCCCGTCATGTGGTGGACAGCTTGCTCCTTGACCAGCCCCTTCCCTACGAGGCTGTCAGTCTGTCTCCTGGCGAAAGTACACGGTATCCACGTGTTCACTTCATCCTGAGCAACAGCGCAGTCATCCACTTGTTGGTTTGTAAGATTTTTGGAAGATAAAGTTTCCTCTAAACCAGAGGTTGGCAAACTTTCATTAAAGAACCTGAGTGTAAATATTTTAGGCTTGCAGGTCAAGAGGGAAAATTCAAGAATATTATCTGGGGGCATACACAGCCATTTAAAAGGTTACCATTTAAAACCATGAAACCTGTTCTTACTGGGACACAAAAAAGCAGGTGGCTGGCGGGATTTGGCCCAGGGGTCGTAGTTTCCTGGTCCCTGCCCTTGCTTATGATTTATTTTGCAGACTATAAAGTTTTGTGACTCAATGTTATTGCAAACAAGGCAGCTTTTTTGTTTTCAAGATAGCCTATCCTCTCCCTGGGCAAAGACGGAGCTGTCCTTCACGCCCTAGGTCACAGAGCTTGGCCTCCTGGATCACAGCAGGGAGGGGGGCAGGCCAGCTTTGTGTATTTCCTGATCACTTGTTGTTCACTAGTGAAGTCAGATGTCTAAGGCCCCATCTCGGAATGCACTTACCATTTAATTGGTGAAAAGAAGAGCTCACCCGTGGAGGTGAGAGGCAGATGTTAGCCCAGATGCTGAGCAGGGGCCAGGTGTGGGCTGCATGACAAGCCCAAGAGGGTGTATCTGGCACACTGTGGCCACAAATGATTGCAGTCGTGGGTTAATTCATCGCACTGACACTGACTGAGACCCCTGTGAGCTTGCACTGTGCTAGGGGCTGGGAGGTCAGCCCTGAGCAACAGAGGAAGCGCCACATCTGGAGTCTATGTTTACGTGGGGCAAGGCAGACAACACACACGTGGGCCAAAGAGTCAAGATGATTTCAGATACTGATGTGCCCTGGAAGAAGGTAAAACAGGTGATGTAAGAGTGTCACCAGGTGCGAAGGGGGGTGAGACTGTAGAAGGAGGTGTTAGGAGAAAAAGCTAGGAAGATCGAACCACAGCAAGTACAAAGACCCTGGAGCAGGAACAGACGAATACACAGTAATCTAGGAATTTGGATCGGGAGTCGCTGTCTAGAGCAGGATGTTTGGCGGAGACAGTGCCCTTTCACAGGGTCACTGAGAGAGGAAGGATAGAGGAATGCATCTGGAGAGTTCATCTTTCTAAATCCTGAGACATGGTGTGAACAAGGGATCCTGGGGAATAATGAATAGACTGGTTTGGTGGCGCTGAAGGTTTGTGAAATATACCGGTGGGCAGTAAGCTGAGCCTTAAGGCCCAGAGGAGAGCAGTGGACATTCATCTGAGAGTCAGGACTTTGTCCTGTAGGTGATGGAGAGCCAGCAAAAAGGCAGGTAAGCACTGAGTTTTGCAAGATTCGCTTTGCAGCGCTGTTTGGGGTGGGTTGGAAGGGATAGAATATGGAAGCTTATTTTTTCTAAATTTGTAACCCCCAAATTTAATCAAAGGTCTGTCTGGGAAATCAAAGCAGCAAGGATTCCCTCATTGTTTGGGGGGCCTCCTCACGACTGTGGTAGACCCCACTGCACTGTACCCAGGAAGCCGGCTCCCGGCATTGGCTCTGATGACGCAGGCCGTCTTGACTTGGTGGAGCTGGAATTAATTCCAACATTTGACTCAGGAAGCTCTGAGGTTCCACAGTAAGCCCACAGATGTCCCCAGATGTCAACAGCAGGAAAAGGGAGGGAAAGAGCTCCCTGGAGGCAGCTAGGTGAGGATTCTGCCTCTTAGGTGCCAGTCCTGTCTCAGGGACTAGTTAAGCTGTGTGACCTCTGGGTGAGTGGCTTAACCTCTCTGGGCCTCGGTCCTCTCTCCCTTTAGCCTCCTCCCCGCCACCCAGATTCCAGGAATACAGAACAAAGGTTGGTGATGGTGTGTGCCCAGTGACATTATCTAGGAGTTTAAAAAAATACCAGTTCCTGGCCCTGCCCCAGACCAGCTGAATGGGAGTCTCGGGGGTGGGACACAGTTTTCACACTTGGAGAAAGTTCTCTGGGTGAGGCTAATACCCAGGTGGGTTGAGGAGGTACGGGCACTAGGCACAGGGCCCAAGGAGTGACCAGCATCCTGGGTGCCTGGGGAAGCACCGATTTCCAGATCATTTACTAAAATGTACAGGCACCGCCCACCTCCGGCCCTCCGGCGGCGAGCAGGTAACCTCTTCTGAGGTGGGGCTGGTAGTGTTGTGAGTTCACTCAACTATGATTTTAGTTACTAAAATGTCAGCAGGCTTATTCACTGAGGCGTCTGGAAGGCCTCAGGGTGTAGTGCTTCCCCGGATTTGAGACCATTTGCAGTCAGGGGTTCCAGCGTTATTAGGGGAGTTGGGGTACAGGCAGCTGTGGCTGGGGTCTGCCCTCCTGGTGATGTGAGGTCGGCTCCGTGGATGTCCAGCTCTGCTTCCCCGCTGGACCCATCATTCCCACGTCTGCTGACTCCTGGGCTTTGCTCCTTCTCTGCCCCTCGGCCCCTGTTCCCAAGTGAGAGGCCCGTTCATCACGCAGGAACGAGAGAGACTGATTGGGGCATCGTCTCCCACTTGCTGTCCCCCAGCGGATGGAAAGTGAGGTCCCTGTTGGGAAGGGGGCCTTGCAGACACTGGGTGGCAAGTCCAGCCTGGGTCTGGGGGCACAGGCAGCAGACGACACCAGCAACTGGGAGAAGGGTGACCCAAAACCGGTGAAGAGGGGGCCTGGGGAGGACAGAGAACCCCTGACCACAGGGCAGCCCAGGCTGGCCCATCAGGGGCTACTGCTTCAGCCTGAGCATCTCCGGTGGTTAAAATTCCAGGATCAATACATCTCCCAGGTTGGCTTTCCTCACCCAGGTTCAACCACAGTGAAATGACAGGAGCCCGGGTTCCGGAGCAAGTGGGCTGGGGTGATCCGGACCAGACCGTCCCGTGCACGGGGTTCTGGAGTCTGAGGGAGCAGGGGTGGGGCCAGGGACATCGGAGGAGGAGCTGGACGGAAATGCTGCTCTGTCATCTGGCTCGGTGGTCCCCTCACTCTGCACCCCGGGGGCAGTATCCCTGCTCTCCTGACCCGGTGTCCCCCACTTCCATGCCCTACACACTAAAGCCAGACCAGCTTCTGTCAACACCCTTCCTTGGATTCAGAACCCTCGACTACTTCAATTTCCATCTTATTAATGCTTCCCAGCTTTCAAAGTTCGATCCAATAGGAAGACTCTCCCTTTCCTGCTGCTTCTCCTGATGTCTGAGACTCGCCAGTGAGTGATTTGAACCTTAGGGAGGAGTCCAGGAGGGATGGAATGTGTGTGTCTCACTTTTTAAATCAGCTGCACTGAGGTGTGATTCACGCAGTCAGGGAGCCAGTGTGGTGTGAAACCGTGGAGTCTGAGCAGAGCTTCCCACCTCGGGCCCACACGCCCCTTTCCTGGGTCCAATTAAAAAGCGAGCTCTGGCTCAAGGGTCCTGGGGGCCTGAGACCGTGCATTTCTGACAAGCCCCAGGGGCTGCTGATGGGGAGACAGCCTGAGGCCACGTTCCCTCCACGAGCAGGCTGGGAAGTGAGGACCACGGGATAGGACTTGGCCTCTGAGGACACGATTGTCTTAGCTCCAAGATCCGTGGAAGGTAGGCTGGGACAAGGGGATTCTACTGTGCTTGGAAAACCTCATTCAAAGCAAAAAGCAGAATGTGAACCAGACGGGCCAAAAGTTCATGTGAGGGACAGGCATTGACAAGCATTTGGGGAAGGATTCTCCCCATTCTGCAGACAGAGAAACTGAGGCTAAGAGAGGTTAAACACCTTCATCCAGGTCACGTATATTTGTAAGTGGAGACAGGCTTGGGAACAATATATCCTGATTCTACATCCAGTGTCCTCTGTTGGAGCTCCCGATCCTAGGTGTCTGAGAAGGACTAGGACGTGGGAGACCTCAGTGGGGAGGAAAGGAGACAGGAGGGGAGAGTGCTGGGAGCAGGGGGAGAAGGAAAGAGGCATGTGGCTAAATCGCTCTGAGGGGCTTCCGTGGTGCAGTGGTTAAGAATCTGCCTGCCAATGCAGGGGACACGGGTTCAACCCCTGGTCCGCGAAGATCCCACATGCCGTGGAGCAACTAAGCCCGCGAGCCACAACTACTGAAGCCCAAGTGCCTAGAACCCGTGCTCTGCAACAAGAGAAGCCACCGCATTGAGAAGTCCGCGCACCGCAACGAAGAGCAGCACCCCCCTCGCCACAACTACAGCACAGCAACGAAGACCTAAAGCAGCCAAAAATAAAAAAATAAATTAAATAAATCCCTCTGAGCCTCAGTTTCCTCCTCTGTGAAATGGAGGTAATTACTCCCTGGAGTCTCAGCTGGCCGATTTTCAAAGTGCTGTTAAAAATAAAACTACCCCCTTTAAGATAACATAAGTAAAGTGATTCTTTTTATTTTTCTCATTTTAATTATTTTATAAACAAGAAAAGCTTAACCAACTTTAGTTCACTTTAATAGGAAAAGAAATCAACTACCAAAATTACCATAATACGTAAAATTTGAAATGATAAATCCCTGTCAAAGTCAATAAGAACAAGATTAAATCAAAATGGTAAATAAATTTATTATACATTTATTATATATTATATATAATTTTATAACATATATAATATGTGTATATATGTGTGTATACATGTGCATGCATATATAGATATATAGATCTATAGATACAGAAAAATCCTCTAAGATATTGTTACTTCTTATTAACTGGTTTTTGAATACCATTTAGAATTTAAAAGCAATGCATTTAACAAGATTGGAAGGCAAGGAAAGTTAGCTGAACTAATTCTTACATGAGTGCAGTTGTTTCTAACAAGTTTAATCTGAAATTAGAATCAACAAACCTAACGGTTTTGAGCATTCAGCCACTCTATACCTGTATACAATTGCTTGGCCTCATATTAAAGTGACTTTTAACTTCACTTTCTCTTAGCTCCAAAAAAACTGGAAATATTTATTAAATTTTGTTCAGTTTCTTTTTAATTTAATAATCATAATACTATTAATATTATCATTGCTTCTCTTTTCTATGTGTCTAACATTTCTCTAAAGTTGAGCAGCCTTACCTCCCAGTTTGTAGTGGTAAGTAAAGTGATTCTAGAACCAAAACATCTAGGACTATGCATGTGCTACACAGTAAGAGCTTAATAAGTAGCTGTCAAATTATGTACTCATTAGGACTCTTTCAGTTGGAAGAAAGAGAAACTTAATTTAAATTTGCTGAAGCAGAACATGGGATTGATTGGCTCACCCAGATGGGAGCGCAGGCATAGAAGGATCCAGCAGCCCAGTGATACTGTGCTCTCCCCTCACTGGCCCCCTCTGCTTTACTCTGTTGAATTCACTGGACCGGTTCTCCCACATTGCAGGAAAAATGGATCCCAATAGCCTGAGACTTGATTTTCCTTCTCGGCTACCCGGGAGAACACGTCTCTTTCAGCGGAAGACCCCTGACCGTGGGCTGACCATGACCAGGCTTGGGTGGGGTGCTAATCCCTGCTAGACGAGCCACCTCAGTCAAACCACAAGCCCTGCCCTAAATGACGAAGGCAGCTCTTCCACCAGAAGGAGGGATACAAGTTAGGCAAGACAACAGCTCTGGATTTCAATATAAGAAAGCACTTAAAAAAATTAAGTACTATAAGCCTTAATATATGTTAATTATCATAATACAAGCTCAATAAATTCTTGTACATTTTAGCAAGAACAAGCTCATTCTCTGGTCTGCAGGCACTAGGAGATGATGAAGAGATCCCTGCCCATCTACATTGAGAGGACACAGAACAGACAGAGGACCACAGCTGTTGCTTAGGGAATAAGCTCAGCTCTGTGTCTCCCAAAATCAAAATGAGAACAGAGAGGGTTTAGCTCTGGGGCACAGGGGACCAGGGAAGTGAGTCCTTGAACAGGAAGACAAGCACCAAAAGAAAGGGCAGAAAAGCAAAAACAACATACTTTACTTTTAAATGATGTACCTTTTTAAGCACGACACAGGAGCAACATACTTTATTTTAACCTTTTATTGAAATATAATTGATTTACAACATTATATTACTCTCAGGTATCCAATATAGTGATTCAATACTTTGATAGATTATACTACATTTAAAGTTATGAAAAAAATACTGGCTATAATTTACTGTGTTGTACAATATAGCCTTGCTGCTTATCTATTTGATACATAGTAGTTTGTATCTCTTAGTCCCTTACCCATAACTTGACCCTCCCCCTTCCCTTCCCAATAGTTTTTTTTTCTACGTCTGTGAGTCTGTTTCTGTTCTGCTACAATTGTCTGTATTATTTTTTAGATTCCACGTATAAGTGATAGCATACAGTATTTGTCCTTCTCTGTCTGACTTATTTCACTAAGCATAATATTCTCTAGGTCCATCCATATTGCTGCAAATGGCAAGATTTCATTTTTTTTATGGCTAAGTTATATTCTATTGTATATATTTACCACATCTTCTTACCTCAGTTATCTGTTGATGGGCACTTGGGTTGCTTCCATGACTTGGCAATTGTAAATAGTTCTGCTATCAACATTGGGGTATATATATCTTTTTGAGTTAGTATTTTTTTTTTTCTGGATACATGCCCAGGAGTGGAATTGCTGGATCATATGGTAACCCTATTTTTAGTTTTTTAAGGAACCTCCATACTGTTTTCCGTAGTGGCTGCACCAATTTACGTTCCTACCAACAGTGTAGGAAGGATCCCTTTTCTCTACATCCTCACCAACATTTGTTATCTGAAGATTTTAATGATGGCCATTCTGAGTGGTGTGAGGTGATACCTCATTATAGTTTTAATTTGCATTTCTCTAATAATTAGTGATGTTGAGCATCTTTTCATGTGCCTGTTGGCCATCTGTATGTCTTCTTTGGAAAAATGTCTACTCAGCTCTTCTGCCTATTTTTTGATTGGGTTGTTTTGTTTTCTGAGTTGTATGAGCTGTTGATACATTTTGAATATTAACCCCTTATCAGTTATATTTGCAGATATTTTCTTCCATTCAGTAGGTTGTCTTTTCATTTTGTCAATGGTTTCCTTTGCTGTGAAAAAGCTTTTAAGTTTAATTGGGTCCCATTTGTTTATCTTTGTTTTTATGTCCATTACTCTAGGGGACGGATCCAAAAATCTATGACTATGACTTACGTCAAAGAGTATTCTGCCTATGTTCTTTTCCAGGAGTTTTATGATTTCCATTCTTACTTTTAGGTCTTTAATCCATTTTGGGTTTATTTTTGTATATGGTGTGAGGAAATGTTCTAATCTCATTCCTTTACATGTGACTGTCCATCAACATACTTTACTTTTTAATGATGTATCTTTTTCAGCACAACATAGGAAGGTAGATTATAGGTACAGAAATTAACCCAGAAAAAAAAAAAAAGAACAAAAAGGTGATGGCTATTGGGAATTTCTCTGTCCTAAGCAAAATTATTTTTAGTGTATTTAACACGTTCAGAATACCTGTTGGTATGCATTTTTATTTTATATGGAACATACTGAAAACAATACTGAAGATAATTTGAACTATGAGGTGTCCTGGCAAAGGGATTTTTTAAAGTGGTTCCTCCCCCTATAATAAAGACCCTGGCCTCTGATGATCTCTACACTTTATTCTCTCATCCTTTAATAAGTATGTTTTTCAGGGATCCTTTTGATGCATGTTCCCCAAATCTTGTCTCTGGGTTGATTTGAGCCCCAACTGCAGAAGATGGTGTGATTAATCACTCATTCTCTTAACCAATATTTATAGGATTCCTGGAGGCAACTTTTACATGAAATGCAGCCCTGATATTTAAAAGACAGTGATAACAAGGGTGCTCCCAGGTAACCCATATTTCTATGACATGTGGCACCTAGGAGGGAACTGATCTCCACCATGAATCTCATTTTTCTTTACCTCTCACAGGTAAGCACACCAAGAGACTTCTAGTTTCTTGGATAGAAGACCCTGAGTTGGTTTAATTGCTTGTGAAATCGGTTGAAATTGCTTGTGGTTCTCTCTACCGGAGAGAGAACTCAATATCTCTGAACCGAGTGAGTCTCTGTTCTTCCTGTCCAGTCCATCCTTAGATGTTGCATAAATGCAGCACTAAATGGCCCGCTTTGTAATTTTGAGGAGGAGGGGATTCATGTGGAGGTGAAAGTTAACCCCTCATTGATCCTGGGTTATATCATTAGTCAGCTATTAGCCTCCAGCCAACATGAAGGTTTCTGGCTCACCTGGGCATTGAGCAAATATCCGAGGACAGCTTTGGAAAATTCCGCTGTGGACCACTGGGTGTGAGAAGACCTATTACCCATCGGCCTATGTGGAACTTGCCTCAGTGGGATATTCCCAAGGCTCTGGCCAAAACTTGGTTCACTCAGGCGCCATAAAAGTTACAGAAGCAATAAGGCCAAGTTTTGGGTGTTTACACTCTGCTGAATCCTTCCATCCAGTTCCCCTTGTTGGTGAATCTTTCACACAGAGTCTGTGTTTTCTGTGCTTGCCCAGGTCTAAGTGCCGGGGTGAAGGCTGGGGTTTATGTGTCCATGAGCTGGACAAATGCAGAGGCGGGAGCCAGCCGCTGCTCGAGGGGCCCTATCACCATCGCTAAAGACCATCCACTCGACCAAGGGCACCACTGAGGTCATGCCAGGCCCACCTGGCCCATCAAGGTGTCAGACCCAGTGAGAGGTTTAGAATCTCCATTTTTAAAATGCATCTGGTTGGTAACTCTTCTCACTTCAAGAGAAGTCCAATCCCCTGATGGTTAACTTGGGGCAGAAACGTGTGTTATTCTAACCTCACCCAATCGCCCTGAACACACAAGTCTTCCTTTCTCTTTTCTGAATCATGAATATGATCCACACCCCGATTCTCTTGCAGGAGATCCATGACTTTGCAGCCACCCGTGACATAATCTTGTACCAAACACACAGCTGCCTTTGATCTTGGCAAACCCAGGGTTGGTGTAAGCACAGTGTACGGGCATGGCTGAGCCCTACCTTCTTTTTGTTTCTCTTTGAAGGTATTGACCTGATGGCAACTCCACCCTAAGATGCGAATTGGAAGTATAATGTAAGAGGAAGACTCTTTTGCCCAGGCACCAAAACAGGGAAGGTAAAAACATTTCCACACTTTTAATTAAAGAGCACATTTGATACTTTTCACTATCGTTATTAATGCACTTTAAAAAATCTGTCCACATATTAAAAGGTCTTAACATTCACCTTGGGCTCAACCATAAATGATACATTCCTCACAAGGGAAAAATGTTCTCTAATTGGACAGCCAAGATCATAAATAAGGGTTTACGACACATCAGACCAATTGTGTGAGTCTCTGGACTTGATGCTGGGGATGCCAAGATAAGGGAGATATTTAGATGAAATTTGAATCAGTTGGTTGAAAATACAACTTTTATAACTCAAAAAGGTTCGGTGAGATTGAAACAAAAATGCCTTCGTCTTGAAAGTCTTGACGCCATTTTGCAAAATCTCTATTTAAATCACACAATGTGTGTAATTCTAAAAACAATCCTCAAAAGGTACAAGCCTGGATTCAGTTTCCTCCTTGTTCTGACAAACATTTTCTTTTCTAGTTTTCAGCTCTAAGTGTACAACAGTATCCGTGCGCCTTACAGACCGAAGTTCCTTGCCACGCATTTTTTTTCACTGTTACTTTCAACAGTTTGGAGATTGCTTTGAGGTTAAATCAAAAATCTTAACCTTGTCACTGGCATTTTGTTTTCCCTTGGGGGAAAAATGCGGGTGGCTCCGCTCAGTCCTGACAAGGTAATGAAAGTCATTCTAATTTTTATTTAAGAAAAAGCAATTTTCATAAATGGTGTACCACTAATGGATCACAATCATCTGTAAGCCCCACAGCAAATTACTCTTAATCCAGTTTGCTGTGTTGCCTTACCTGAGGGAAATAATACCCACCCTTCCTCTGGGCTGGCATACTGTTCCCAGAGACTTCTTCAATATATATTAATCCCATCATTTATCTTTGTCAACTGAGAACAAAAATAATTTGCAGAAGAGTAAACAGAAGCACGTAGGAGAAGGGAGCTCGGCATTATTAAACGGCGGAAAGCAGGTGCTTGCAAAGCCAAGCTTATTTTTATTGCAAAACTTGAGTAATTCTCCTTCTGCATCTGTGCATAGTAAATACAAGCCAGAGAAAAATCTAATATTTTAGAGGAAACTGAAATCACTTCAGCTGAGGAACGAGGGCAGACACTGGCCTTGTGGCTTGCTTTTTTTAATCAATCTGAAAATACGAGATGAATGGCCTCAAAAGGGCAGAAGAGAGAAATGAAGGGGTGAGAATTGAGGCGAACTTACATTTGATTTGAAAAATGCAAAATAATAAAAATATACCTGGGATCATCATTTTTCCAGACCAGGTCTGCGTCTTGATTGTATCTTCTCTCTTACACGTTCCTGATTATTAAAATATTATTAAAACTCTCACTAAAGCCAGTAATCGTACTCGTATTAAGTAGTATTAAATTTAATAGCAATGACACTAATAATGCTATTAACACTAAGATTACTAATCATAACTTGTTCGTTAGAGCCACCAGGTGCCAGACCCCCTTGTAAACATTTTGAGGTTGTCCTTAGCATTGCACAGACAAGGAGGAAGATAAATGAGGGTCAGAGAAGTTAAATGATCCTCACATGGTTAAACTTGAACACAGCCTTCATGAGCACGTGCTGTATGTCAGACCCTGGCTATGAAGTCTTTTGGGAGATTGTATGGTTTACCCACACTTTACAGATGAAGAAACTGAGGATTATAAAGGTTTAGAAACATGCATAGGCTCACAAGGTAATTTAAGTGGTGGAATCAGAATCCCAAACTCAGATCTCCCTGTCTTCTGACCACTCCACTAGTTTGTTATTAAGTTGGGAGTGATTTTCAAATTGAAATTCATGGGCTGTGAAATCCATGCTCTTCCCCCTGCTCTGTGGTGTCTCCTTTAGGAAACCACAAAACGAAACAAACGCTCCTGGGTATTTCAAAAACCCTAAGATGAACCCAGCAGTGCTGTAGCCAAGTAGATTTTGGAAAACAGCTATCATGCTCCCAGCCCCTTCCCCTCCATCCTTCACCTTCACCTCCTAGTTCTTGTTGGAGTTGTGGTTTGTGCCTAACACTGGCAGTGGTCTCTACTGGCACTGACTGCCAACCCATCTCTAAGAAATTTCAACTAAGAGATGAACATCTTACCTGCCGGGAAAGTGGGCAGGAAGCTGTAAGCTGCTACCTAAAAATGGGGGGTTTTATTTTAAGCCAAATAAAACTGAACTGTAGGAATATAAGCTTTTGTTCAGTTACTCTCTCTAGAGTTGTGTTGATGACGATAGGGACTCGGGCACACTTCGGTCTTTGTAATATGCGTGTTCGGTAATTCCTTCAGTTAAAAAAGTTTATGGAGGGTCAAGCACTGGGGCAAACCAAGTGAAATAAAGAGAGATCATTCTCTTAAGGGGCTTGGAGTTTATTTTGCCCCATGTCTAATTAGCACAAATCACTGAGCCCAAACATAAAAGTATGTGAGCACAGACAACTGGTCTACCTCTTTTATTCATCAAGGTAGGGTGGCAAATCAGCAGGTTTAGGGATTCTGATAACTGGGTGATGTGCTTAGCAGAAGAAGTAGACCTTTCCTAGGTTACTGGTCTTTGTGAGAAACATAGCACTGAGGCTCTAGTTGAAAGGAACTAAGCAAATAGTAACTGATTTCTGTGGGTAAAGGTCTCTTCATTTGGAATTGTCAAGTTTAGCCATACAAACATCCTAGGGCTCACCTGTCCTTAAATATCTGTATCATCAGATAGCTCCCATCAGGGTATTATATCCATCCAACATATGCAACTCAGAATATCCCCAAAAGGCTCCAAATGTGTGCTATTAAGGACGTGTTTCACTCTTAGGAGAAGCCAGTCAAAGACAGGAATCTCCCTTGAGTCTTATAATGGCTGGATTCACCATTAAGGAACACACCTCTCCTGCTGATGCCTCGGAGGGTTTTCCACCCTGGAGTGCAGCACAGCTTGATTTAGGATGGCGGAGGGGTCTGCCTTCCATGGAGAGCGGGACATGGACTATTTAGATCAATCTTAGGAAATGCTCGTGCAGGAGTTAAGATGTGAACAGAGGTGTTCTTACGCAATCCTTGCCTGAATACCTGTGGGAAAGTGTTCACCTTCCTCCAGGAGTAAGAGTTCCCCAGGTTGAAGGTCGCTGCTGTACAGTGCCTGGCACCATTGTTCTAGGATTTGTGCTTTGGAAAACCAGCGTTCCCTGCTCGTGTATTTAGTACTCAGAGCAAGGAGTGTGGAATGAGAGGAGAGAAGTGGAGGGGAAGGTGGGAAATGCCCTACCAATGGTTGTCCACTTGTGAATCTGGCATTTGAAGTAGTCATTTCTAAGAACGTGGTTGAGCTGTGCAAAGGTGTGATGATAGCCCACAGCCCCATCTTCCCAGCAGGATAAAGGGAGGTGATGACAGGTGAGTTGGCTGTGGTGGATGGATGGCCACTGTCTACAGATCTTGCAATTCTGCCACCAGGGTCATCTAAACACCAAGTGCAGGCCCTCTCCCAAAGCATTATAATTATTAATGTCCATCTGAACAATTCACCCAGGCTCATCTTTGCTGACATTAACTATCATGAAGTTATTAACTGAGATAAGCACTGGCTAGTTAACTTTGTAGAGGTGGGTGGTGAGGGGTTGTAATTTAAAGGAAATATTTAAGACCCAAAGAACTAAAAGCATACAGCAATCATGGATGAATGGTTGCCATTGATAATCAATGTTTTTGACAAAAGCCTTATCAAAATCCCTCTCAGATTTTACGATGACAATGGCCCCTGGGGTCTATCTCACCTTCTTGACTTTAATCCTCATTTTAGGAAGATGTTGCTTGTTATACTCGGGCTTTGGAATAGGTGTTGAATTATACCACTGAGTCGGAGGAAACTCTGTCTCTCCTCAGGAGGGTCTGCATATTAAAATTTTATTTATCTGGAAACTTATTTCCGTCTGAGATCAGATCAGAGTGGAAATATTCATAGAGTTATGGTGTAGACTAACTGCTATCAAGTGGGATTTGGTGTAAGGTGGGTTGTCACTAAACCCACTTCGGGAGGAATTGAAACTGCACACCTCATATGGGACTCGAACCCACAGGCCATGACTCTAACCCAGCCAGAACCCAGATTGGGACTTGAACCCACTGTCTTTTAGCTGAGATCACACACCTGGTCTCAGGAATTAATGAAGCTCAGGTTCTTTATGTCTCATCAAAGAACAAATTCAGTGAGAGACAAAGTGATAGGTAAGAAGTGGATTTGTTTAGAGAGAAACACACTCCACAGATAGAGTGTGGGCCATCTCAGAAGGTGAGAGGCCCTGAAATATGGCGTGGTTAGTTTTTATGGGCTGGGTAATTTCATAGTCTAACGAGTGGGAGGATTATTCCAACTATCTTGGAGAAGGGGCGGGGATTTCCATAAATTGGGCCACCACCCTCCTTTTGGCCTTTTATGGTCGGCCTCAGAAGTGTCATGGCATCTGTGGGTGTGTCATTTAGCTGATGTATTACAATGAGCATATAATGTGGCTCAAGGTCTACTGGAAGTTGAATCTTCCACCATCTTTGACCTAATTGGTTCTAAACAGTTTATGTCATATCCAACGGCTGTGTCATTGTTTTAGGTTGTGCCCTGCCTCCTTCCCTCCTGTTTCAGAATTAGTGGTTGAGGTTGTATCAGGAGAGCCCTTAAGTCCATGTGATTTTCATAAAGCAGGTAGGTTGCCAGTACAAAGAGTTCACTATTGTTTGGTGTTTTGACTTCCAAAAGTGGAAAGGGTAAAGCATTTCAGACAGGCCTGAGTTACTGGGTGGTAAAGCTGAGACAAATATAGAAACACGGTAGATTTCCACAACCCCTGTCATCCAAGGAAGGAGTAAGATTAGGAAACCGACAGGCATGCCATCCCAGTTCCTGTCCCCATTTTGCCACTATTCAGCTACGTGACTAAGTCACTCACCTCTTTGGACCCAAGTCTCTTTTAAAATACACTGATATAAACTGATATAAATTGACAATATCTGGCTAGAATAGTACCAAGAACTTTCATATACCCTTTCATCAAATTCACTCGTAGTTCACATTTTGTTCCATTTATATGATCTATCTATCTATCTATCATTTATCTATGTATCCATCCATCCATCTATACATGCACATGCCTATTTACACACACACACACATACACACACACATACATACACTCTCTTTTTTCCAAGTAATTTGAGAGTAAGTTACAGACATTGTTTCCCTTTTCCCCTAAATACTATAATGTATATTTACTAAGGACAAGGACATTTTCTTACATAATCACAATAGAATTAGTAAAATTAGGACATTTAATGTTCATGTAATACTGTTATCTAATCCACAGTCCACATTTAAATTTCATCAGCTGTACCAATATCCTTTATCTGTGTGTATATGTGTTGTTTGGTATGTGTGTGTTTACTGGTTTAGAACCCAATCCAAGATCACACTGTGTGTTCAGTTGTCTTGCCTCTTGAGTCTTTAAAAACCTGGAATGCTTTCTCATTCTTGGTCTTTGTTTTTCACAACCCTGTCCTTTGTGAAGTGCTAGTTGTTTTGTAGAATTTGCTCACTTTACGTTTGTCTGATGTTTCCCCGTGAAGAGATTCAAGTTACGCACATTTCAACAGGAAGAACCCAGAAAGGCAGTACTGGTCTGTGTGCATCATAACAGGAGGCACAGGATGGGGTCTGTCATGACTTCAGTTATATTTGCTCACTTGGTCAAGGTAGTTTCTCTGCTGCAGAGCTCTAGTTTTCTCTTTGTAAAATGTATATTTCTAGGGGGACATACTTTGAGATCTTGTAAATATTCTGTTCCTCAAAATTTTACTCACTACTTTCAGTTTTTGCCTGAATCAGGTATCACTGGATGTCTGTTGAATGGTGGTTGTGATTGTCTAATTCCATTCTTTTTTATACATTTATTAAACTGGTTTTCTACTGCCAGGAAGAGCTCTCTTTCCCACCTCAGTTAATTGTTTATTCATTCATTTAGTTATCTCATTTAGTTACCTGGGAGCATGAATTCTAATTTTGTTCAAGGTTATACTCTGTAGCTACCAATATTTATTTTGATCCTCAAGTGGTACCATATTTAGCTAGCAGAAACCCTGCCTGCTGACTCCTGTGTACTTTTGGAATTTGTTACGGACTGAACTGTTTCCTCCAAAATCCATACGTTGAAGACTTAACTTCTAATATGATTGTGTTGGGGCCTTTAAGAAGGTAATTAAGGTTAAATGAATGTGTAAGTGTGGGGTCCTGATCCCATAGGACTGGTGTCGTCCTTATAAGTGGAGGAAGAGACACCTGTCTCTCTGTCTCTGTCTCTGCCTCTGTCTCTCTCTCCATGCCTGCAGAGAGGAAAAGCCAGGTGAGGACACAGCCCATCTGCAACCCAAGGAGAGAGGTCTCACCAGAAATCAACCTTACTGGCACCTTGATCTTGGACCTCCAGCTTCCAGAACTTTAAGAAAATGGGTTCCTGTTATTTAAGTCCCCAGTCTTTGTTACTATGACAGTTGAGTGGACTAATACAGCCCCACCATCCTCTGAGTGCTTCTTCACTTTCTAGCTCACGTTACAGGCTCTTTTTGACCTCTCCTTGCCCCAGCCATTTCTCTAAAGATCCCAGATTCCTTTCAGTGGAGAATGGTGTCTAGTAGCTGACATCTGGGTGTTAGATGCCATATTACTTGAGGATCCATTGCCTTAAGACCTTCTCATCGGACAGAGTTAGGACAGATCGATGCTACTTTCAGATGAAGATCTCACACACGCCTGAATCTTCTCGAGTCTCGTTTCTTGCTGTCAAGTACGAGGTGCTGATTCCTCCAATAGTTGGTTCCACTAATTTCTCATCTATCAGACCGTAAAGAGTTCAAACCTATATTCAACGTGTGTGGAAATCATCTCTCAACACACGTACACACTGTGCACTTATACACACACTCAATTTTGTCTGACACAATTACACAAATCCAGTTGGAGAGGGAGTGGGGCTTTATTTATTTACTTTACATTTGAACATCCCTTCTGCATTTGAAAGTCCAAATACCACACACCAGCACGTCAGACGCTGAGAGATTCAAATGCTGTTGAAATAGGTGAAAAAACATAGAAGGGCCTTATGAAAATAAGAGCACAGGAATCCCCAGACCTAGTGCGGGGGGAACAGGGAAGTAGAAAAATGCTCAAGCTCACCATGCTGGAAGACTTGGCTCGGTGACGGATGACACGCAGGATTTGGCTGTGTCTGGAGGAAAGATATCACATCCAGGGGGGCCCACTGGGAACATGGGCTGATAGCTACCACCTTCAACTGTTGGAAAGCAACTTCAGTTACCTGCTGGCCTCCAGATGAAAGTATAGGGGGCCAATGCTGGGGACATTGCCTGGGGATTAATACAGGCGGAAGCAAAGGACTGGTGACTTAGTCACTCTTGTGTTAAAGAGAAAGGGAGGTGCTCGGAGAAGTGTGCCCCTCCCCCCAAAACCACGCAAATGAAAACACCCAGCAGAACAGCAGACACAGCTTTTTTTTTTTTTTACATCTTTATTGGAGTATAATTGCTTTACAATGGTGTGTTAGTTTCTGCTTTATAACAAAGTGAATCAGTTATACATATACATAGGTTCCCATATCTCTTCCCTCTTGTGTCTCCCTCCCTCCCACCCTCCCTATCCCACCCCTCCAGGCGGTCACAAAGCACCGAGCTGATATCCCTGTGTTATGCGGCTGCTTCCCACTAGCTATCTACCTTACGTTTGGTAGTGTATATATGTCCATGCCTCTCTCGCGCTTTGTCACAGCTCACCCTTCCCCCTCCCCATATCCTCAAGTCCATTCTCCAGTAGGTCTGTGTCTTTATTCCTGTCTTACCCCTAGGTTCTTCACGACATTTTTTTTCCTTAAATTCCATATATATGTGTTAGCATACGGTATTTGTCTTTCTCTTTCTGACTTACTTCACTCTGTACGACAGACTCTAGGTCTATCCACCTCATTACAAATAGCTCAATTTCGTTTCTTTTTATGGCTGAGTAATATTCCAGACACATCTCTTCTATCTGCTGCATCTGAGGAGGTTCACTACTTTCATTAACATCAAGGAAAACGCACAAATCGATTCTCAAAATACCCAGATCAAAGACAATTTTGAATAAAACCCAAAAACCGTTATGCACATCTCCTTCATTTTAATGATGCTTATATTTTTGTTAATAATGCTCTACAATCATTCGTTACTTTGAATCGAGGGGTTCAGCACATGACAGGCACCACCTCTAGGATTGACTTAAATTCCTAACACCGTGTCACCGGTGCCCTCTAATTCCTGAACTTGGTCTTAGCTCAGGTCTGCACTTTTCTATAATGACCCTCATTGTGATGGCTTTGGGGCTGCATGCAACAGAACAGTCCTACATGACTTGCTTTTTTTTTTTTTTTCCTCGTTGACAGATTAACTCAAATCAAGCCTGCCTTTCAACCCTAATATTTTGCCCTGAGCGCACATAGCACAGCGCCTGCTTTTCTTTGCAAGTCTATTGGAGAGAAGATAAAGAGCAGCTTTTCACTGTCTGAGTTCGTCTCCCCATGTCTCCCACGTCCTTAGAGTCTCAGAGCCCAGAGGCTGAATCAGGTTTTGTTCGAAGCACAAGCACCTGGCACATGGCCAAGGCTAAGGTCTGGGAAGTTGAGGGCTGGCCAGGAGTCAAGTCCACTCTTGGGAAGGACGTAGGGCACCTTGGCCCTGACACTGATCTCCCAAGATTCACTCACTTGAGGGAAACTCAGAGCAAGTGGGGTTTGCCCCACTTCCGGTTCCCATCCCAGCATTGGGGGAGGGACGTAAAGTGAACTTATATTTGTTTAGAATTCCTTAGGGTAAATTCTCCACTCTTCTCTGACCCAAACAAATGGGTAAGGGCTGGTGGACATATTTACCTCTGCTATTGCCAAAATCTTCAAAGATCTGCCCCAACAACTACTCTGGCACATGCCTATGTCAACTAAGAGAAGCCGCCTTGGGCTGGGGCCTCCAACCCAATGAGCAGTTGTGATAGAGGGAGTGACCAGGGAGGGTCAGCTCCGGCTACACAGTAGAATCATCTGCGTGCCTCTGAAAAGGCAAACAGGCCCAGCCTCCGAGATACTGCTTCAGTTTGTCTGATGTGGACCTTTAGGCATTTATTTTCCAGTGGGTATTGTTTTAATATTTTATTTTTTAAAGATGAAATATTCCAAACATATAGAGAGACACAGTGAATACATAGCACATACCCGAGGACCTACCACCTAGACTTGGCAACATACTCCTTTGCTTTAGGGGTGGAAAAGAGGGAGGAAGGAAAGAAAAGAGGGAGGGAGGAGAAGGCAGGTGGAAGATTTAAAGATAAGAAAGGAGTGAAAAAAGGAAAGGAAATACCATCTCTTAGTGTCTAACATGGGTCATGTTCTGTGACCTGTGTTTTATATTCTCTATTTCATTTAATTCTCTTAGAAGATGAGAACAGGTCAGGAAATTGCTTCCTGATTGGGGTAACCACATTCTAAGGTCACAGAGCTACTAGGGGACCCCTGCATTTGAACCCTGCCTGTTCAGGTTGCAGAGCCCCTGACCTCTTTCCTCCACCCCTGCTGAGAGTACCAGGAGCCCAGGAACAGGCAGACAGAGGTCTGTGCGCCTGGCGAGGGGACCGCCAGCTCAAACGCATCCTGTAGGGTCTGACTGGTTCCTCCAACCCACCCAGGACCTCGAGCCACGGAGGGAGGATGAACAGAACTGGGAACCATCACGGCTGCACTTTCAGACGAGAGTCAACCCACGCGGTGACCAAGGGTACCCGATGTTGCTGGGTTTAGGTGGGGCTCTGGGCAGCGAGTCCTAATGATGGTCATTATAGTAGCTACAAAATAAGGCAGGGGTCAAACCTCCACCTCAGCCGCAGTCCAATAACCCCTACTGCCCTCCAGCATGGGTGGCCAGGATCCCTTTCCAGAATTTGTGTCTATTCCACTTTGGTTGAAAAAGGAGCCGAGGCCAGGATTAACCAGGAAGGAAAAATAAATATAATATCAATAAATGCTTGGTGAGCAACCCCTGGGTTCTGAAAATGAGTTATGACAAAGAGACAGGGAATGGATGTTTCCTGATGGTGGATACAGGGACTAGAGAGCCCCATGCAAGTGGAAATTCCAGAACATTCTCTCTCACATGAACAAAGACAAGGGATGCAGAACCTTCAGCGGGGAGACCGTTACAGGTCAGGCCATACCTGGGTCTGCTCATTCACCGTGCCAGGTGGTGGGGGGATGATTCGGGACTTCCATTCCCTTCCCGCCCTGCCTCTCCCTCATCTCTGCTCTCTACCCTCTTCTCTCTTCTGTACATCATTTTATTTCATTAAATGATAAACTGCTAAAAATGTTCCATAGAAAATTATTCTCTATTTGAACTAAATTCAACACAACAGTTTAGAGCTCAGAAACGGGATTTTAAAATGATGCAAACAGTCAAACAGAATGGACGTAATTAGAAATACAGGAGGAGGGGTTTGGGTGCAGTGACGCTTATCTTCATGATCCGGGTGGTGGTTACAAGAGTGCATTCCACTGGGAAAGTATATGGACACAGTACTTTTCCCCATCTATGTGATACTTCCATAAAGTTACAATAAATTATGGTGAATCAGCACACCAAACAATGCTGTGTCTCATATATGGACTTGCATATGTGGTTAAATGCATAAGACCATGAGGAAACTGAGGCCCAGAAAGGTCAACGTCTCAGGCTGGCTGAAGTCTGCATGTTCAGGAAGCAGCGGGGACAAGCTGATGATCCTGGAGTATTTCAGTCGCAGTCCCTCCAGCAATCAGTGCTAAGGTACGGCTTTGCAGCAATATTGATGGACCTAGGGATGGTCATACTAAGTGAAGCAAGTCAGACAGAGAAAGACAAATATCATATGATATCGCTTCTATGTGGAATCGAATAAAAAATGATACAAATGAACTTATTTACAAAACAAACAGACTCACAGATTTTGAAATCAAATATATGGTTACCAAAGGGGAAGCATGTGGGGAAGTGGTAAATTAGGAGACTGGGATTAACAGAAACACACTACTATATGTAAAACAGATAACTAACAAGGAGCTACTCAAAGGGAACTCTACTCTATATTCTGTAATTAACCTACATGGGAAAAGAATCTGAAAAAGAATATATGTGTATATATATATATATATATATATATATATATATATATACACATACATATATATATATATATATATATATATATACACACACTTAACTATTCACTTTGCTGTACACCTGAAACTAACACAGCATTGGAAATCAACTATACTCCAATAAAAATTTTTAAAAAATACTAAGGTGTGGCTGCCAGCTGAGAATCCTGCATCAGAACCAGGGCAGTGAACACCCAAGAGACCATGGAACTGCTAACTCACACCAAATGCCCGGATGAATCAGAAAACTAATTTGAGGCATTGCTGTTCATATATGAGCCCTGCTTTAACCATTAATACAACGTCCTTTGTAATATCTTATCCGTGGTTTGCAAAGCCCTCGTGTGTGTCTGAGGAGACAGCGTAGAGGGGGTGCCCTGGGCCCTGAGAATGACCGCAGCTGCGCAGGTCAGGAGTAACCGAGGACGGGCTCTGTCCTGGGACCTGACTTCATTTCACCAGGCCGTGTAGACACGCGTTCTCCTGGTTCCTCATCCCTGACCACGAGGGGATTCTGCACCCTCTCTCCATGCAGGGCCCACACACTCTTCCTGGACTTTGAGACCGATGCCTACATTGATCTTTGGGGCATCCCTGGGAGAGAGGTGCAGTAGAACAGGTTGAAGGAAATTGGCCTCTCCTTGGACAGATATAGAAGTCGAGGCTCAAAGGATTCGAGCCCAGCCAGGCAGGCCCAGGTAAGGGCGGGGAGCAGGAAGCAGAGACTCAGGACCCCAGTCCAGCGGGGAAGAGATCCAGCTACAAGCACACTTACATCCACGCTCTGGGGTTGTGTCTGTTCAGCTCTTATAGGGGTAGTCAAGGTGTGTATTTCCTATGACCGAGGAGCTTTTCTTACATAACTATTGTGTTACTGTCAAAGCAAGAAAACTTAGCATTGAGACAGTGCTGTTTTCTATCCCAGAGTCCAATTTCAAATGTCATCACTTGTCCAAATAATGTCCTGATTGGCTATTTCCCCCAGTCCAGGACCCAATCACACTTGGATTCCCGTGTCACATCTCTTTAGCTGCCTTTGAAGTGGACATTCCCTCAACCTTTCCATGTGGCTCTAGACATGGATGTTTTGAAGAGCAAACGTCAGTTATTTTGTAGGATGTCACTTCATTTGGATTTCTCCGACATCTTTCATTTGGGGCAGGAAAATCACAGAAGTGACATTGCATCCTACTGAGTACATCTTTCAGAACCTACAGGATGTGTTTGTCCCAAGAGTGATGGTGTTAACATTGAGCTCAATTAATTTTGGGTGCATGTTGAATGAAATGACCCTGGGTAGATCCCACATTTGGAAGGCTGATTCTGAATTACTGGAAGGCTTATTTTACTTTGAGGGTTAGGAAAAGTATCCTTTTGCCTCTGCTATAGACCTTTCAAATATACACCAGTAACTAAAGAAGAAAAATAGAAATGAACAGATCCATTTGGCATTTGGTCAGGGCTTGAAGCCATGGCTAAGATTTTTCCATAGAAAATGGATGGGTATTTAGGATAAATAGCAAATTTTAGTATTCTATGAGAATCTTACCTGACTCAAGTTCCAGTATTTCTTGCATATTCCTAGTAAGCCACAATGCATGGGATGACCATTAGGTGGCGCACTGGTTCCAGTAGTTTTATCAGCAAGCCTCCCAGTAGGAAATTCGCTTTCTCCTGGAAAATGCCAGTTGTTCACCAAGTCAACTCAATCAGCTCTCTGAATCTAAAGAGAATGATTGGTTTGTGAAAATTTCTCATTGCATGTATTCTGAGCCGGCATTGAATTCTTTTCCATAAGAATGCTTTCCTCTGCCTCAGGTTTTCTGGCTCCGGATTTAGGAAACACAAATATCTAGGTGCATGATTGAAAAGGGGAAAAATACTATCAGTCACTCAGTAGAACCACTAGTTTTTAAATATTTGAGAGATTTTTGCCTCTACCATTTCCTGGAGGAAAAGAAATATACAACGAAAAGAAACCCAGAAACATTTGAAACTCTTTTTTCATGGGTGGCGCCATGTGTTCCTGTGTGTGTGTATGTGTGTGTGTGTGTGTGTGCACACCTGTGTGTTTTAAAAAATCCCTTTCTCATTCACACTAAAGTTTCATATAAGTTTTAAACTTTTTAAAAATTTTATTTTAAAATTTATTTATTTTATTTATTTATTTTTGGCTGCGCTGGGTTTTGCTGCACATGGGCTCTCTCTAGTTGCGGCGAGCAGGGGCTACTCTTTGTTGTGGTGCGTTGGCTTCTCATCATAGTGGCTTCTCTTGTTGCGGAGCACGGGCTCCAGGCGCACGGGCTTCGGTAGTTGTGGCACGTGGGCTCCATAGTTGTGGTTTGCAGGCTCTACAGTGCAGGCTTAGTAGCTGTGGCAGACTGGGCTTAGTTGCTCCACGGCATGCGGGATCTTCCCGGACCAGGGCTCCAACCCGTGTCCCCTGCATTGGCAGGCAGATTCTTAATCACTGAGCCACCAGGGAAGTCCCAGTTTTAAACTTTTAAATTCTAATAATTTGAGTTATATGATAACTCAATAACATAATAATGTGACTGCAGGATGCTCTCTGCTGCAACCTTTTTCAGTTAGTGCTTGGTCAAAGTTCAAAAGCACTAGAAACCTCGTATACAGAGTTCATCTCCCGAGCAAGTTATGGACCAAACTGTGGTGTGTTTGCTGAGTGTAGCTCCTCTCCCTGACTTCCGTTAATGATGTCCCATGAGTCACTTAAGTAAATAAGTGGTTCCCAAAACTTCAGTAACATGTGCCTGCACCCCTGAAGTGCCATAGGGGAGGGGACCAGAAGCAGGGCAGCCACAGCTTAACCTCTCTGCTGAGACCACACAGCCAGGAAATTCCATGCAGATGGATCGAGCACCTTGGGGGCTGAGCTCTGAAGCACTTCAGCTGGATTTGCCTGTTCAAACACTAGAGGGCAGTGTTCCGGGTTACGTCAAAAGTTCTGCCCTGGCTGATAGTTTCTGCTTATCAGAGACCCTTATATGTGGAATCTAAAATACGACACAACTGAACTTATCTACAAAACAGAAACAGACTCACAGACATACAGAACAGACTTGTGGTTGCCAAGGGGGAGGGGGGGAGGGAGGGATTAGGAATTTGGGATTAGCAGATGCAAACTATTATATATAGAATGGATAAAAAACACGGTCCTCCTGTATAGCACAGGGAACTATAGACAGCATCCTGTGATAAATCATAATGGAAAAGAATATGAAAAAGAATGTATATATATATATATATGTATATACATTCTTTATATATATATATCTGAATTACTTTCCTTACAGTAGAAATTAACACAACATTGTAAATCAATTATCTTTCACTAAAATAAAAGTTTTTAAAAAGTTTAAAAAAAGAGACATTGAGTATCTCCCAAATTAGGAAAGAAAAAAAAGACTTCACGAGTTCTTTTTTTTCCTCAAGCCTCACGTAATTATAACTGAACCAAATAATTTTTCATTCTACTACTTTAAGTGCAACAAAAAGTTTAATAATTTTGTATATGAATAACAACAAAATCCTTTTACTTTTGGCAAATTGTAGTACTTATAGGTGCAAATCAAAGAATCAATTTAGACCCCATGCACAAACGGCCTTGCAGTTTCCACCGATAACTCTTTGCTTCTCCAGGGACTTTGAGGACTAGGGAAAATATTGTTCACTTGAGTGAAGTGAAGCCAACGCTTATTATTTCAAGACACTGAAGCCACAAAACTTGCTCTTTGCTGTGCGGTAGAGCCCTGTGCAAATCTTTCTTAGCAGCTTCCAAATTCCCTGCTCCACAAACATCGCAGCTCTCAAACCTCGGGATGTAAAACAATGATCCAAGGCACCCGCTAATAAGGTAGAACCTGGTAGAGCTGACTAGCGTGACAGACCAGGAGTCTGCATCTTACAGAGCGTCTCAGGACATGCAGACAAGCTTCAACAAGCAGCTCTCTAGGCAGCAGCCACTTCTCGTAATTGGTTGTGCTTCAGGTGCAGGTGACTTTCAAGTTTACAAAGTGTTTTCAAGGACACCCTAGTGCCCTAAGGAGTCCCAAGCATTCCCATGTGGCAGCTTCTCGGGAGACCTACCCTCTCATTCCCGTGTGCTATTTAGCACAGATAGCTCTACCTTCCTGAGTTTCCTGTGTAAACTATCTAAAGATCAGCTACCTTGAGGTCCAGTTCCAGCAGAGAATCACAACCAGAGAAAGATAATCCAATTACAAGACAATGTAAACCTTCACTTCCTTCTCTCAAGCAATGCCCTAAGGGACTACATTGATATCTATTTCTTTTAAAGCTCTGATTTTCATTCTCCCCACTTTTGTCTCTTCCTGTCTGGAAAAAACAAAAAAATCTCTTTTGCGTAGAGAGTAGATTCTTGTCTTTCTTCCCTGCCTCATTTACGTTCTTGATATATCCTTTTATTTCTGACCAGTAATTTTATATTTTTCCCCTTAAACTACTTAGCTTCATCAGCTTCTGCAATTCTCTGTCCTGGGTTTTACTCTGAGGTCTACTGATGACCCTGATTCTTCGACACAGGCAATTCCCAGAAACTCTGGGATGACTAGACACCACAACAGAAGAGAGAAAGGACAGGGTGATGACCGACCATACGCGCATCCATCCACCACAAATGAATACACTGAGTTTCAAAGGACCTTTGAAGCCCATTTGTCCTTCCTTTCCCAAAGGACATTTGGACAAAAACCCCTGTAGCTAGGAAACATTTGAAAACACGAGCATATATTTTCTAACTTTGTTTTTAGTACACTTTCATAAGTTGAGTATTATTAACCCGATTTTTCAAATGAGGAAACTATAATTCGTATAGATTAAATAAATTCTGCAGCCGCAAAATAAAAGTTCCAACCCCTCTTCCGCAGACACATTATTCAAACATTTAAAAAATCATGATCTCACATACTATAATAAAAATAATATTTTCTTTTGCGTGTTATAGCCTATGGCAATGATTTCCAGCAAAGTGCATAATAAATGCTGAATTTAGGTTGATTTAATACAATCTTATTTGATATTCATAATTTATAAAACAAATAGTCTTCATTTAACAAGATAATTTTCTTAATTACAGAATCTCTTTTCCTCTTGCTTTCCTTGACATGTGTTCTCTTTTGAATATTGTCTCTTTCCTTGTCTCTTTCTCCATTTCTGCCAAATCAGGACACAAGCCTTTGTATAAAGAAGCCTCGGGCCTTGCTCATATAAACCTGAGCTAAAGGCCTCTCGGGTTGATAGAAGACAGGCCTGAGGCTGCTGTGCAGTCCCCGTTGGCATCTGGGGTCCGAGGCACGTAAAGTGTTCTGCGTGGCTTGGAGCCGTGGCCGTTCTTACGTGGTCCACTGTTTGCTTTGTGCTTCAGGGGCTGCTTCAAAGGAAAACTCCACTAGATCTTCACTTGGAGGTCGATTTTGATGTGAAGAAGCCATAGTGTCCTCTGGGAACCTATAGATTCGATGAAATTCCATGAAATGTTACTGTGCGAACTCGAAAAGTTGATTCTAAAATCTATGCCAAAAATGCAAAATAAATGAAATAAATAAAATAAAATAAAGTTTATGCAGATGGGAATTCCGGGGCAGTCCTGTGGTTAGGACTCCGCACTTCCACTTCAGGGAACACAGGTTCGATCCCTGGTTAGGGAACTAAGATCCTGCAAGCCATGCAGTGCGGCCAAAATATTAAAAAAATAAAAAATAAAATAAAATCTATGCAGATCTATCAAGGAAAACACTATACACTCCTACAAGGGAGAAATTGCCCAATCAGAAAATAAGACTTAAAGCTACTATAACTAAGAAATGTTGTATAGGTACAGGGATAGACAGAAAACAAAACAAAACAAAACAACCCAGAACTGAATAGGTGTCCTAAGAATGTATCTATGCATGTATCAGCAACTCTGATTGGAGGCAGAGCTGCTTCTACAGGTCAGTGGGATGCAAAGGACTTTCAACAAATGGTACCCTGGAGGCTGATCATACACAGAAAAAACGTGAAGTTAAAACTGCCTCGGGCCACACTCACAACAAACAAACAGAAAAGGTGGATTGAAGACTTGAATGTGAAAGGCAAAACCATAGTAGTTTTAGCAGCCAATATAAGTGAATATCTCTATGACCTTGGGGTAGGTAGGAGTTCTTAAACAATTGTCAGAAAGCACAAACTGTAAGAAATGAGATAAACAAATTCAGTCACATTTTAATTAAGAAGTAAGGTTAATAAAAAACGGAGGTAAAAAGAATGGAAAGCCTGTGGGGGGAAAGGTTCTTGCAGCACAGGTGACGGACAAAGGGGTAGCAGACAGGATGTCTAAAACTATGCTAAGAATGTTAACAACAGCAGCAAACCACAACAGATAAATAGACAAAACATTGGAAGAGGAACTTTACAGGAGAAAACTCAATTGGCTAATAAACACACGGAAGATATTCAACCGAATTAGGTAGATGTAAGGGAACTGAAAATCATAAAATCAGACGAGATGCCATTTCACACTCACAGAACTAAAATAAATTAAAAATCTTGGTAATATCAAGGGTTGGCAAGAGTGTGCAGAAATGGGAGTAATTTGTGGAGAGATGGTCAATTTCTACACTGTCCCTGAGAGCAGTTTGTTTCCGCCTGGGGATATTAACACGTGGACCCCCTACCACCCAGCAGCTCTACCTCCCACACACATTCCAGAGAGAAACTCTGGCTCCTCTACTTGTATGAGAACATTCACAGCAGCTTTGACTTCGACAGTGCATGTGCACGCGTGCAGACACGAACACACAAACAGGATGCAACCCAAATGCCCACGAAAGGAAAACAGAAAAAACATTGTGAGATATGCAGAAAGAGGGAAAATCACCCATTAGCATCAATGGATGAATGACAGCTGCAGGAAAATCATGAATAAATCTCAGGAACGTAATATTGGGTGAAAAAAGCAAATGGCAGCAAAGGACACACCTTATGACTTCATTTCTAGATGAAGCTCAATGAATGCAGCACTAAATACTATATTTTAGGGATACTTTTATACGCAGTAAAACTATCCAGAAAATCTTGGAATAGGAGGAGTGAAATGAGATGAGATGAGAGGGGTGCCCGGGGGAGACTCCCAAGCTAATGGCTGTTCTTTCTTTTTATTTGGGTGGTGAAGAGGAATCTTTTCAACTTACAGCCTGCTCTGCTTTCTGTGTCCACCACCATCACCACAGACAAGTGTCCCTGGGTCCAACCTTCCCACGGATTTCTTTGATGCGCATCTCTGCTCTTCCCAATGCATTAGCCAGATTTTTCCAGGTACATCTACCCGAAACACAGGTATCCTTATTTTAGAATTCAGGGACTGACAAATAATGAGGAGCCTTGCTCCCGTTGCCCCCACTGTGTGGTCCCTGCTCCCAGGTCATGGCTCAGGGAGCCTTAGAAGATTAGGGTCTTGAGTGGGATGTGGAGGGGAGCTGTTCTGTCGTGTCATCTGTTGTCATGCGCTGTTTACCTCGGTGGTAAAAAAAGTGACACCCCCCCCAGCTCCCCCTACCCCCCTCTTGCTTGCAGGCATTTCTGTGGGAAGACTCCTCAGAGCATGGAAAAATCCAGCACTGAATGAGCAAACGCACAGCTCACTGGTAACGAGGGTGACGTGGGCAGAAACGTGGTGAGCAAGGGAGTGTCTAAAAGTAGAACAAAACTTGTAGTGAGTGAGGACCTGTAAATGCGGGAATTGGATTCAAAGGTGACTGACAGGCTGGGAGAATCTGTGAGAAGGAGGTTGGAAAGTTAGAAAGGGTTCATAGGGGTCCATGTCTAAGTAGAAGAAATGGTCTTTTAAATGTGTGGAATCTATAGATGAACCCCAGGAATAAGAATTTCATTCCCTGAAACGTCATCTGGCTGGAGGAATAGATAAATAACATAAAACTTCAATAAATAACGCAAGGCCAGTAAGACACACGAAAGGGTGTGGAGGAAACGCTCCCATTTCCTGAGAATGAGAAGAGGACATCAGTGACCTCCAGCCGCCGACCCCAGAGAAGACATCACACAAAAGGGAGCAGTAAAGGGAGGTCTTGACAAAGGGGAAGTCTTGTGATCATTGGAAATGAGGAAGGGGGAGATTTCCAGGCTCAGGGAACTGCACACACAAAGGTCCAGAAGCATCAGAGTGCAGAGACCCCTCAAAAAATAAAGATTAGTTAGTGAGGATGTGGAAACTAGGGAACCCTCCCACACTTGGTGGGAATGTAAATTGGTGCAGCCATTAGGGAAAACAGTATGGAGGTTCCTAGAAAACTAAAAATAGAGCTACCATACGGTCTGGCAATCTCACTCATGGGTATATACCTGGAGAAAACTCTAATTCAAAAAGATGCACGCACCCCTATGTTCATATCAGCACTATTTACAATAGCCAAGACATGGAAGCAACCTAAATGTCCGCTGACAGATAAATAGATAAAGAAGATGTGGTACATATATACAGTAGAATATTACTCAGCCATAAAAAGAATGAAATACTGCCACTTGCAGCAACATGGATGGACCTAGAGATTATCGTACTAAGTGAAGTAAGTCAGAAAAAGAAAGACAGACACCATATGATATCACTTATACATGGAATCTAAAATATGATACAAATGAACCTATCTATGAAACGGAAATGGACTCACGGGCATAGAGCACAGACTGGTGGTGGCCAAGAGGGAGGAGTTTGGGGGAGGGATGGAATGGGAGGTTGGGGTCAGCAGATGTAAGCTAGCATATATAAGATGGATAAAAAACAAGGTCCTATATTCAATATCCCATGATAAACCATAATGGAAAAGAATATTTAAAAAAAGAATGTATGTGTGTGTGTGTGTGTATATATATATATATGTATATATATGCATAACTGAATCACTTTGCTGTACAGCAGTAACACAACATTGTAAATCAACTATAATTCAATTAAAAAAAAAAAGAATTTCATTCCCAAGCAGAACTCTGGAAGTGGTGTGAGCCATCCCACAAGGTTGGGTCACTTAATAATGGCACGAGACCATCTACATGACACCTGGCATGCAGCCGTGTAGGGGACCACGTCCCCAGAAGGGCTGGGACTTAGACCCAAATTCTGATGCGATGTGGTCTCTTGATGTTTTTCTCTTATTTTGCTTGGAGCGCTCAAGAGTACATCCACCCATGCGTCCGTGCCAGCCCAGCCCCTCAGTCATTCCTGGGGCTACTGATGACATGGTATGTGAATGCTGTTTCTTAATACAGGAAGTTGTTTTAAAAAGATATTTTTAAAAATGCTATCACTTGCACCCGTTCTAGAAATTCTGCAATTAAATAGGAATTGCTTAAAATATTTTAATTTTAAAATACAACTAGTCAAGAAAAATAATTCACTTCCTCACAATTCTGAAACGCTGTTTGCCGTCACCCTGTTGCTATAAGAAAGCCCTTGAGATATTCTCCCAGCATCTGTCACCACAGCCAATGCATCAAACGTTCACGGTTTGCTGAGGGAGAACCCTGACATTTCCCCACTGGTGTTTCATCCCGTGGAGGAGGGTTAGAACTTGACATTCCTGGTTTACATCCCTGCCTTGTTTTCACATCTTTCCCGCTCAGCCTGGGGAGATGGGCGGACCCCTTTAAAGCAAGCCCCATTGCACAGGGTCTGTTTCAAGGGACCATCCCATAAAACAACGTGTGACAGGACCAGAACACCTGCCTTTTAAAGCACTTCCTCCCTGTCACGGAAGACTTGATTTCGCCGTGGTGCATGGGATTTCCCTGACAGCCCGAGCACCTTACGAGGCCTGAGTACAGGTGCAAAACAGATCTTCCCGGGACGGCGCCTGGTCTTTAGGTAGAGCAGAATGAAGTGTCACGGACTGTGGCCATTCTCAGGGAAGAAGTCACTGGGGAGAAGGAAGGATGGCCCGGGGTGGCCAAATGTTCAGGGCTGAGTGCAAATTTCCCTCATTTATACAACAGCAAATAAATATCTGTCTGGCCGAGAGGGTGACTGTATATACAGGTGTCTACTTGGCGATCCCTTATTTTATTTGTGCATATGAAGGGAAACTGTGTAGAAACACAGATGTGCCTTTGGGCCCCTTGGCCACGCTCGGTGTTAAAGATGTAAGCCCTGCATCTCAATGGAAAAGAAGACGGGGGGTGGGGAGGGGAGGGAGAGGTCTCCTTGGACCCCAGTGGTTTCCACCACAGGCCCAGAGATGGGCTCCCCAAGGATGGGTTTCTAGGCTTAGAGCACGTGGGCCTGGCCCATCTTTCTGAAACCAGCGCTGTGAGAAATTCTGGAATCACAGCAGAACTGTCAATTCCAGAGCATCTTCCAAAGTTCCCTGGGGACCTGGACTTGGACCCAGGGCCTACACAGAGGACGGAGGGCTCTGGGGTCAGACTCACCTGAGTTCCAACCTTCCACCCAATTTGCTAACTGCACATAATTGGGAAAGCTAAGCAACCTCTCCAAGCCTCCATTCCTTCATCTTTAAAAAGGAGGTTACACATCCCAACCAATTTCCTGTGAGGATTAAATGGGCTGGTCTCTGTAAACAAGAGCTTGTCACATACTAGTTACTTGATAACTAGCACGGCCCCTAGGGTCACATTCTGACTGAGAGTCTGACGTGGTAGCAACTGACCAAGTTTGCTGTGTGAAGGTTCTCCAACCCCATCCAGGATGTTTAGGAGTCCCTTTGTATTAGATAGAAGAAGTCTGGTTCTAGTTTACACGGCCTGGGAAGGGAGGGGGAGTCAGAGCACCAGCCTGTCTGAGGTTCCAGCTCTGTGCCCCATCTCAGCATCTGGAGGCTCAGGAAATGTAATAACTAGATAACCCTTTGAGGCTAAGAGACCAGATGCCCTCAAAGTGCGCTAGTGGTGCTGCCAGGGGTCCCTGGTGTCTTTTGGGGAAGTACATGGGCATGGAAGTTTTAAGATAACCAATTTCAAATCCCCGACTTCATGTGACCTGTTAGCTCAAAGTGGGTGTACCGGAGGACACGCCTGCAGGTGAAATAGCATGTGGCTCTCCATTCCCACGTTCCCTTTCACAGCTTCCCTCCTCTACTTCATTCATTCCCTCATTCATTCATTCGATATTCACTGAGGAGGACCCTCTATGCCCTAGGCACTGCTCTACGTGCTCAGGATACAACAGCGGAGCAAACAGACAAAAATCTCTGCACTTGTGAGAAGACAGACAGTAAACAAGTAAAACCAGTAGAATAGATAACATTTTTAACGGTGACACTTGCTAAGGAGAGAAATAAAGCAGAAAGGGGGATTGGAGGGGGCGGGGGGAGTTGTAACTTTAGGTGGAATATTTAGGGAAGTAGAGGACATTTGGGTAAAGGTCCAAATGAAGCGAGGGAGTCAGCCTGCAGGTTTCTGGGGTAAGGATGTCCCAGGAGAAGGGGCAGATCCCCGTGTATTGAGGCCAAGTGAGGTCTTGAGTGAGGAGCCCATGGGAACAAGGTGAAGGACTGTGGGGAAGCAGCATCTTTCCTCATAGAGCATCTTTTTACGTTGTCCGATCTTGTCCGATGCAACCAGTCACGGGACCGCTGTGTGTTACGCCAAGACTGCCACTGTCAGATGGACTACAGTCGGGATACTGTCCAGCAAGTTAAAGACCATCTGGCCCTTTGCAGCCTTTTGCCCTCAAGAGTGAAACTCCTGAGAGTGTGGAGGAATGGACCAGGACCCACGGAGATTCCTTCGGCAACAGGATGCTTCCTGCCCCTGGGGCCTTGGCTGGGAGCAGAAAGAAGGTTCTTGCAGGGTGGGTGGGTCTGCAGTCCTGAATGGGCAGAGGACCGTGATGCCTGCTGGACAAATAAGGGCTCCTGAGGACGTGAGAGAAGCAAGTGGATGACCGAAGACACAACCCATTACTCACAAATGACGATGTAAAGAGGCTGAACGGCTTGGAGAAAAGGGAATTCTTTGAATTTTATTTTCCTTCCGAGTGAACGTCGGTGAGGGGAGCAGACACCTAAAACGTCTGTTGCAGGCAGGATTCTGGAATAGATTACTCATTCTGCTTCCCTTGCAAAAGGAATCTGATCACAAGAAGCTAGCGTGAGTTCACTGAGAAATAACAATTTCACACTAAACCCTCTTTCATTTTTTTTTTAAGGAACACTGGATTAAACTATATGGTGGGCATTATGTTTTAGTGAAACATTTGGCCAAAGATCAGAGAAGACCCTTCTCTTCTTGCCAAAACCTAATTTAATCAAGAGGCTCTATTTATGACGCGGTGGGGGGGGAAAAATCACAATTCTGATAAGAAATAGACAATAGTCAAAGGCCTTTTCAATAAAAGCTAAAGACCTCATTCATAAATACGCAGTCCTCTGCTACAGAATTTTCCTGTTTGAACAGTCTCAAAGGTGTGGGCAGATCTGAAGATCAACTTCACGCCCTATCCCTACTCCTTCCATCTTAAGAGCAGCGGAAAGAGAAGTTCATCTAAGTCAGATGTTCTCCACGGGTGGCCTCCAGACAGGTAGCATCAGCACCACCTGGGAATGTGTGAGAAATACAAATCCCAGGGCCCTGCCCCAGGCCTGCTGAGTCAGAAACGCTGGGGCTGGGACCTTTGCAACCTGTGTTAACACACAAGCCCTCGGGGGATTCTACGCCCGAGATGGAGAATTCCGGCTCCGCCGCATGGAGCACGGACATTACGTGCTGCTTATGTGAGTTTCCTTGTGTAGCAGAAGGGCCTGGTCCTTCTGGACTCTGCTCTGACAGTGATCGTTCAACAATCCCCTTGGTCCACCGCAAAAGGTGGTGCTGTCACCTAGCAAATGGCCAAGAGGCCCCTGTGGCCTGCTGGACTACTGTCAGCTTTTGACAGGCTGTTTCATGATGCATTTTGGAAAATAAGGGGAAATGTAGAGAAACCCTTCTGATGATTTTTAGGGTCAGTAACTAGTTGCAAGGCTGTATCCGCAGCTCTGGCCCAGAGGGAGGACCCCAGCTGTGTGACACAGCCCCATGGAGTTACATGTCTTATGAGTAACTTCGATGAAAATTCCCATGGTGTGTCTCTCGGGTTATCTAATGATGCACTAGGTTATCCATGACATTGTCTAACAAAATTAGGGTTCAAAACTGATGAACGGCTTCAAACAATTGGCAGGGACGGATGACCTTTTTACATCTGGGATGCAAATGTCAATGGCGCTAAGTAAAAATGGTGAAGCAATGACCTCCAAATGACATTTGTGAAGACCTCTTGGTGGTGCTGTACCATAAGATCTTTAAGAGAAATCAGGAGGCGCAGAAGCCACACATTTGACTTCACTATTTGGTGATCTTACAGTGACTACTGGGTCTTGAACAAAGAAGGTCATAGGTCGTCTGCTCCATGCTGCCCTGGTCGGATCACCAGCAGGTTGGCTCAGATCCCCCGGCACCATGGGTAATCTGAGCCAACCATGAAATGGAAGACGCTGAAGCTGTGTCTCGGGGAGTATCGAGGAAGGCTGTGGGTGTGACACCTGGAGGACGGAAGACTCTGGACCTCGCCCGTCGTCTTGTCCTTGAAACACTCCTCTGTGGAAGCAGACCGGGTTGGTTTGGTGTGGTCGCCAGGGACAGAACCTGAGCAAGGAAGAGAAAACTGCAGACACAGGTTTCCATGCAACACACAAAAGATTTTTCCAAGAAACATAAAGGTTTCCCCAGGATGCAGTAGACTCTCTGTTGCCCAAGTGTTAAAATCTGAGAGACCATTTAGGGGATGAGGTTGAGGGGAGTCAAGCAGGGTAAAAATAAACTATCTTTAAAGTCTATTTAATCCCCCTCTGCTTAGATACATACCAGTAAGTGTCCTGGTGACCTGAGGAGCACATCATAAAAATAGCTAAATCTTGCAGCTCGCTTACTGCGCTAGGCACTGCTCTGAGAACTTGACATATATTCACTCATTTAATTATTATGACAGCCCTAGGAGAGATGCACTGTTTTTATCCCCATTTTACATACGAGAAATCAAGGCACAGAGGAAATGAGCTGTTTACCCGAGATGCACTATTTTTATCCCCATTTTACATATGAGAAATCAAGGCACAGAGGAAATGAGCTGTTTACCCGAGACCATAGAGCTGGCGCTGAGCAGAGCTGGGATTCCACGCAGGCAACCTGGCTCCCAGGCCACGTACGCCCTGCTGTTCTCCATCACAGGGATGATCCAGAATAGTACCACAGGTCAAACAGGCCAAGCAGGTCATGTCGTAGGAGAGGCCTGTATACATGCACACGCACATACACTTATATACATGTATGAACGTGTATATATTTGAAAGCTTGAGACTCTTCATTCAGTGTGATCTGCAACCCTTGTGATCACAAATGCCCTAAACAAGAAAATCCCGGTAAAAATCATTATTCAGTCTGGAAATCCGTGCTAAACAGAAGGTAAGCACCCAGTGTTTTTCCCTCCTTCCAGGCTTTACATTTTCTGTTCCCTCTCCTGAAACACTTTTCCTTGCGCTCTTCCCAAGATAAGCTCCTCATCAAGGAGCTCTGTCCCAATCTTCTAATTTAAAATTTCCCCTAATTTTCTCAGTCCTCCTCTGCGGTGTTATCTTGATCTATTACTTAATGGTTCTTATCTCCATCAGATATTGTAGTATTTATTTACTTTTTATTTTCTGTCCCATCCATCTAGAATGTATCTAAATGCACAAAACCTAGATACTATTTGATTTTGCAACTGATTGAAAGGCTGCAGCCAAAGGTTACTGGTTAACACGTGGGGCCCTAAAATTTATATGTAGTCGGGGGTGTGAATGAATGAATGAGTGAATGAATGAATGAATGAATTCTGAAAGTTCCAATGATTAAAGGTATTGCCTTCATACCGGCTCTTTGTGTGACCAGCACACTCACTTCAGGGACTGAGTGCAAAATGCCCTGGGGGGCATCGACCTTGGAGCCTCCTACCAGGTGTGGATATGAGCTTTCGCTCCACACACATCGCCTGGCTTCTTGTACTGTACTTGGGTTATATGACTGTGAAAAGCTCCCATCCCAGCTTTCCTGGTCTTTCCCAGCTTCGCCTTCTTTCCTTCTGTTCTTCCCAACTTTGTTGAGTTGCTTTCCTGACTTCGCTCCTGGCCCTGAGCCCATGTGTCGTATGCAGATATCACTTTTTATTTTCCTGCTGGAGTTACATGTCATGGATGTGTCCCCAAGGCTACATCGCGGGGACATCTGGCACACAGCTGCTGGGCAAGGGTCCACCTCACTGGTTCTCTCCTCAGGGTCCCTCAGCTCCCATCTTTATCATCTGTATGACTCTCGACGCTTCTACCTGGGACACTGCTGTTGCTTGGGTCATGCATGGGGTGTGTAAGAGTTTGGAAAGGGGGCTGGTCTGTGAAGACAGTTGTATCCCTTTCAACCCCAATCCTTCTGGTTTGACCTTCCTTGTGGACACTTCAGCTGGACCCCTGCCCTGGCAGATTTCACCCTGCACGCCCCATCTGCAAACACCCATGGGCACACTTCCATCATTGGTGAGGTTATTGACAGCCTCGCAAGTAGCAAATGAACTTGCAAATAATTCTTCCTAATGTCAAAAAGCTTCCAAGGGCTTCTCCCAGCCTCTCTCCATTCTGTGCATTTCTAGAAGCAAGTCTGAGTCAGGAGCACAGCAACTGCTATAGCTCTTTCACACTTGCTGATTTTCCTTTGCTCCCATCCCTGAGGAAGCCTTTCACTGCTCCCCTGAGGCACACTTGCCTTTGCACACAACTGGCAAAAGATGTCTTTCTAGATCCCACCTCTGCTGGCCAGAGAGATAATACAGCGTTAGTTAGTTCGGTTGATTATTCTCAGTTGGTTGTTCATTCATAGGAATCATCCTTCTCAAGTGGAAGCCTGTCTCATTGTTGGCTCGCCAACAGACAACTTTCTCCAGCTTGGGGTCCACACAATTAAGTGACCAAAACCATCCAGCTGGTTGTCTGGTCTCGTCCACAGTCACCCAGACTATTGCCTGGACCCTGCAGAGCACACGCATACTTTCGCAAACTTGCACTCTTGCCTTTGTTGATTAAGTTTGGGAAGAGTCATAATTACTGTGACATAAATGTGTTCAATTGTGGAAATCCTGTCCTCAGAAGAATCTGGCACAGCCTCCTGCAATCAATCAAGGGCTTCAAAGAAAACAACTAGGGGCATCTAAAGTGACAACAGTTGCCTGACAAATTGCCGTTGCAAATCCCTTTGAACTAGAAGAGTGAACTTAATAGCTTTCAGCCACTGATTGTTTGCCTTTAGACAGGCTTTTCTTCTTGTCTTTTGGGTCATCTGCTGAGCCCCTGCTTCTGTAGACTTGGAGACTGTTCTTGCCCCCCAGTTTAGGTTAAAATTAAGATATTTCATACCGTTTAGTGGCTGCCATTTGAATTTTGTCTTCGGCCGGCCAAGTCAATCACGGGCTGGAAGAATGCCAGCCAGGAAAGTAGTTGCTGCTAGTGGGGATGGCTGGTAGCAGCCACACTGAAATCGAACACACTTCTGTGCAAGAGGCAATTTTAAATTAGCATCGGGTACTGAGACCTGGCTGATAAGGCCAGGATCTCACCAAGGGGCAGCATGGGTAGAGCACTGTTGTTTTGTTTAATCCCTAAAACCACGTCCTAAAGCAGCGCTGTCCAGTATGGCAGCCACGGGTCACCTGTGGGCATTTAAATTTAAACTGATTGAAATGAAATGAAATGTACAATTTAATTTCTCCGTCTCGGTAGACAGGTATGATGTGCTCAATGGCCACAGATGGCCAGTGACTGCTATCCTGGATAGCACAACTATAGGACTTTTCCATCATTCCAGAAGTTTCTATGGGGCAGTGCTGATGTCAAGGAGGCATTGTAGTTTTCATTGTTCAGATGCAAAAGGTGAGCTGTGCATAAGCTAAATCACTTGGTCAAGGTCACACTGTGAATGCACGTCCCTTTGGGACTCTGGGTCAAGACTCTTGAAGTCATGTCTCTCACCTTGGTTTCCTTCCACGTCCCTCCTGCCGTGGGTCTCTCACCCCATGACCTTTCCTCCTAAGACATCCATGGCCCTCTCCCCACCTCCACCCTCCATCTATTTAACTGCCACGCAGCCCTCGGCACTCAGGCCAGTGCTACTTCCTCCAACGATCCCACTTCGAGTGGGTCAGGACTCATCACGTCACCCTTCGTCATCCTTCTCAGCCTGTACTTATGCATTTCCTTGTAATCATTTTGGGAAATCTCACTGGTTTCTTGGCTAAACTTCTGCACGGAGATTTTGCCATCGGCTTGTTATGGGACATACATACAGAAACACACGTATGAGTGCACTTTTATACTTCTAAGCTGTATGAGTCAAGCTAACTGGACTTGCAGAGATGTCCTGTCCTCTAGTTAGATCTAAATAAGATCTCTGATGCAGGATTGAGGCTGTTCCCCCTCTTGTCAGTAACAGCAGGCCACACCTAACTCCATGCACTGCATTGAAAAAAGGTCAATATTTACACTCCAACATTTTGTTTTGGAGTCAGTCATTATTATAAACATTTTTCTCAGCCAAAGTCACCTATCTGAGGTTCTCTCAAGGCCCAGCCACTTCCTTCAGGCTAGACCACCTTAGGGCAGCATTTCAAGCAGCCAATGGCTGCCTCTCTTTATTAGGTCTTCCCCTGGAACCCAGAAAGGTGACTGAGAGTAGAGCAGTGGCCTGGGACAGCATGTAACCAAAGACTGATGGGGGTGGAGCCCTGATACCCCAGCCCCCAGCCCCTCAGGCTGGGCAACTTTGAGATGTATGTTTTATATCTTTTTCCAGATTTTCGTAGCATTAAGCTGCGGTGACCCACAGCAGTAACTTGCTTGATAACCTCATTCTCAACCTCACCTCCCCGCCCCCGCCCTGGGCTGTCCTGGGATCACCTTGTGCTTGGACCCTCTACACCTGAGTAGCTTGCAATAAGGTTGGAAACCACGACACACACAGCTGCAAAAAAGATAATGGGTCACAAGAAGAAGGCAAGGACATGGGGAGGAAAAGTAGGCATTGAGGGTCTACTGGGTCGGCTTCCAAGATAGTGTTGCACATAATCCTACACACAGCCCTGTAACGTCAGGTCAGGCAAGGGGAAGAAATGGGGGCTCAGAATCATAGGATGTGCTGGGCAGGTTCTGGACAAGTCTTGTGAAGCTATCCCAGCCTGTATGTCTCCTCGACGTGATACCAGATGTGCAGGATAATTAACAGGTGATCCGACAAGGAGGGAATGTTTGGGGTTAGAATGACCAGACGGTGACCCTTGGAAGACTCGACCTGAGGGACACTTTGGTGAGAAGGATGGGCAGGGCACTTGGGAAGCAGGATCACACTCACAGGCCACAATGCACATTTTGGCTTCACGTGTTTTCATTCATTTCTGGGCATATTTTGCCTTTGGCTTCTCAGATCTTCAGAATTTTCAAAGAACACATGTCAAAATACTTATCTTTTCTGCTGTTGCTGCTGGGGATCTGAATGAACACACATTAAAAGGAGATGCATCCTTGTGAATTCATGGGACAGTTTTGAATAAAACATAAAAGGAGGGAGTTGTTATTTTTAGAACCATAGAAAGAAAGCAGAGCTAATTGGCGTCATCCCTTCGTTACTCGCTGGGCATCTTTAAAACACGGACGTGGGAGTGGACACAAGGTCCACGCCAGTAGGTGCTCTGCAACCAGCGCCAACCACCGTGCTGCTAGCAGCCTTCTGTCCTCAGATACCCAGGAAGACAGGTAAACTAACTTTGCTCAAAAGCTGTGGGGATGGTACACTCACCAAGAATAAATAATTATTTTGTTACCCTTGCAGCCCCAATGGCTGTCTAAGAGATGAGGACCTCACTTTAACTGGTGGTTCACAGATCCCATTTCTTTTCTTTTTTTTTTTTTTTTTTTGCGGTACGCGGGCCTCTCACTGTTGTGGCCTCTCCCGTTGCAGAGCACAGGCTCCAGATGCGCAGGCTCAGCGGCCATGGCTCATGGGCCCAGCCGCTCCGTGGCATGCGGGATCCTCCCGGACCGGGGCATGAACCCGTGTCCCCTGCATCGGCAGGTGGACTCTCAACCACTGCGCCATTTCTGGGTCAGATCCCATTTCTGACCATGCCTGTGTGCAGGTACAGGCGTCAGGAATGTGTGGCTCTCATTAGGGCTCCTCATAACGTCCCCCCGGAGTTCTCTGGCTGATGGCTTCCTTTCAGGGCGCTGTGCCTGCTGAGTCAGGGCAGCAGGTGGAAGGTTCGGTCCTGGCTTTCTTGGGTCCATCTCCCCCAGGCTGCTCCTCAGCACTGTGACCTCTTCTGTCATGCCTGGATTTCCACGGACGGTCCCCAGTGCCATCTGCCAGCTAGGAGCAGGCGAGGTCTTCATTCCTGGACTGAGGGTGGATGCCCTCCCTCCACCTGAGTCTTCATGGTTTTCTCTGTCCCACTGTCCCATGCTGGGCCCTCTGTGATCAGCATCGAAGAACTTTCAAAGGACAAATATTACCGATTATGTAGAGAGAGCAAAGCCCAAATATACACCAAGGAAAAACTAGGAGTATAATGATCCAGGCGTCCACACCCATCCTGCAGCCACCGCGCTGATGGCCGTGGTCCATTTCTTCCTTCTGGGGGCTCCCACCACCCGTCCCCCCAAGAACTGACCAGCCTCTAAAGGCTGTACTGTATCCTCCGAAAAGGCCCTGCTCTTGATGACATTCTTAGTAATTACACAGTCCCCTTCCTACTATTCTAGCAACAGTAATCACAGTCTCTGCCATTTCTATGGTAAAAGGACCTGTAAGTTTCTGTTCTTGTTGAGATGGCCCAGTAAGGCTGATATTCAACACACAACAAGGACCATCTCCTACGTCAGCCTCCGGACCAGAGAGCAGAAAGGGAAGAGGAAGAAAGACAGGGAGAAATCACAGACCAAAGGGTAGGTTTGAGGTGTGCTGGGCGAGGGGCCAGACTACTGGGAGGGAACTCCTGAAGATTCTGAGACGTGTGGCCATGGGTAATGACTTTGATCCCCTTCACTGGCGAGATGGTAGCATAAACAGCCATTGGGATTCCTCTTAGGTCACTCGGTGGTGACTGGGCTGAGGTTCTCTGGAGTTGACCTCATGTGGAGAGCAGACCACTTGGGCTGAGGGGTTACTTCCATTTGTGTGCAGGTATTTATACACACACAGATACACATAGGTGTGTGACGAATGCATGCACATGTATGTGTATATAAACATAGATGTATGTCGATTGTCCTATTCAATCTTTAACTGACCCTATGATCTAGACCTTCTACCTTGAAGAAAACTGGGGCTTCTTGATACTTCACATCAAATTCTAGGCTTTTCTCACATTCTTCTGAAATCTTTAGACTTGCTGAGAACTCAGAAGACTCTCCTTCAAGAATTTTGATCTGAATTGAGAAAATATTAGCTAGACCCTTCCACCAGCCAGGGATAGAAACCCCAACCCTAGAGGGTTCAAGCAGAGAAACGATGCTCTGACCCGAGGGATGGGATGGGGCGAGTCGCCAGCTGGACCGGGTTCTCAGGTGATGACGCCATTGTAACCTGTCACCTGGCCTCATGCCCTTGGCCTTGATTTTGGCCTGAGGTGGGTGCTCAGGAAAGGTGGGTCAGGACCGATAAGGGAACGGAGGAACACACCCAACTGATTACAGCTGCCACCAGCCACAGAGAGAAATCAGACACACGCTGTGCCCAGAAGCTCTGCAGCCCGTAAGCCTCTTTCCCTTTTTACACAAAATCCGAACGATCCATCTTCAGGATCTCACCTGCGTTCTGCTGGTCCTTCTGACACAGATCTCTAGACTTTCCCCCAAGGCAAGAGCAAGGTTTGTCCTGCCCCCAGTGACTTTATCTACGTCATTTTTTCCAGTTATAACTCAGGAGCAGAGTGTCCGAGTAACCTGTGGAGTAGTCGCTGAAGCTTTGTCTGTGAAAAAGCCTTCATTCCACTCATTGAAATGCTGGGCACTTGGCTCTCTTAATACAAAGGATTGTAGACAGAGAAACAGCTCACAAGTCTGCTGGCTTCTCCCCCAGATGGACTGTCACTCCCGATGCCTGCTTTGCCCATATGCTCTTGTCTCTTCACTAACTTAGCCCTTTTTTTTCCTACCAACCATTCTTAATACGTTTCTTCCCTCTGCCTGCCCCCCCCACCGCCGCCAACACAGTGGATTCCCTGTCTGACCCACAGTGAGTGTCCACTCAACAAAATCCTCTGTGGCTCTGGGAAGCAAGGAGGGGGCTTTGGACAAAGCAGAACTATGAGAAAGTCCTGGCAGATGAAGCACAGATGGGCATATATGGAGAGAGAAATCCACAGAGCCAAGCGATCTGCAGCCTGTGCAGGAGGAAATGGTGCATTTGGAGGGTGATTTCTGCCTGCAGCGTCCCACCCCCTAACCCTAACCCCTCAGAGGAACCTCCAGGTCAGAGCAGAGGGGCTGGCAAAGCAGGCAGTGGCAGCAAAGCACCGGAGGCTGGAACTGGGGTCACGTGCATTGCAGCGTTGCATCGACTCGCCTGGGATCACTCACCTCTCAGGTAAACCACTTGCACTGGGATTCTTGTCTCACGATCTCTTTGCGGGGAGCCCCGCCTGAGGTAGCATCTGTCTCTAATACACCAGAATGTAGGTGCCAAACAGACTGAAAGAGCAAAGAGGTGGCCACGAACCCCACCTTGAGGGGGTTCCCAGGAAGACTTCCTGGAGGCGGTGACATCGGAGCTGAGGGAGGAATGGGCTCTGGAGATTATGCAGAGGAGAAAAGGCAGGCAAGTAAAGCAGAGAAGCAGGTCCACACAATGCTTCTTCTCAAATACCAGCAATTTGAAATATATCCGTGTGTATGAGTGTGTATATGTACACATTAATATTATATAAATGTATGTGTACACATGTGTGGGTGGGTATGTGTATGTATAACTGACAATATTTAAACTGTGAAATCCAACTGTTACTGTTTGCATTTTCTGGTATGAAGCATTCTGACTAAAGATGGAGTATCAGATGTTTCATGGCAAATGAAGATGGATTTGGAGTTTCTTCTCCTGGTTCTGCTTTTGGTCACAGGGGATACAAGAAGAAAAAGAAACATTTGTATTTGGAACCACCCCGATTCCTTTTAAGGATGCTAGATACTTGTTATCACAGAGTGCCTTAGGGTTTAGTGGGCCAGGTATTAGGGCATGGGGGCTAATGTGTGACCAGGGCTATGGGAAAAACCAAGCCCACAGAGGGAGAAAGGGGACATAGAGCCTGAAGGCCTGGCACCGTGTGGGGCGAAGAGTGATGTGGCTTCTGCGAGGCGCAAAGGGGCATCTGGGAAAGGCCATGACGGGGACAAACACCGACTTCGGGCACCTCACCTCTAAGGACAGGAGACGATCCCTCACAACTGCTTTGGTGTAAGAGTGCATGCCTGGTGAGTGGGCAGGAATGAGTGGGGTTTGGGACACCAGACATGAGCTGGCCCCTCAGAGAAGACTATTTCAAATCCTACCTCCTTTTTTTTTTTTTTTTTGCGGTACGCGGGCCTCTCACTGTTGTGGCCTCTCGCATTGCAGAGCACAGGCGCCGGACGCGCAGGCTCAGCGGCCATGGCTCACGGGCCCAGCCGCTCCGCGGCATGTGGGATCTTCCCGGACCAGAGCACGAACCCGTGTCCCCTGCATCGGCAGGCGGACTCGCAACCACTGTGCCACCAGGGAAGCCCTCAGATCCTACTTCTTACACACCTGTTCCTCCCTCTCCCCACTTTGACGCTACCTGGAGTCCCATTGCTTGGGCAGTAATTCTATATTTACGAGATCAACCCTACACAAAGTGGAGCAGAAGCAGGGGCTTAGCCCAGTACCTCAGGGAACGCACCCCTTGTCAACAGAGAGCCCAAGGCTGAGGGCAGGAGATCCCGAACATCCTGGGTGCAAAGCCTGTCTACACCACGGAAGGAAGTACAATGACTCCAGCTCCCCGGGGCTGGCATGAGCGAGGGGCTATATGACCCCCAGCAAAGCTACAGAAAGTCACCTGGAACAGTCACTTCTGACACACCCACAAAATGTACAAACAATAGTTCATCATTTTAACTGGTCACTGAATGTTTGAAAAATACTAAAAGAAATGTAGACAGGCTATGGAACAGAATGCAATTCATAGAAATGTAAGAAATAAACGTCAAAGAAACGCCGTGGTGGTGACAGGTCACTCTGGACTAAAGTGCCCCTCAGACTCCAGGGAATATACATCCAGATTCCTCTGATGTTGCAAGAGGGATGATTTGGCTGAAAATTCTGAAAAATGCTTTGGACAAGCATTGATTGAGTCAAGAGCCCAGCTTCGGGGTTGCCATCCATCCCTTAGTTGTGGGGGGAGTGTTATTAATTGGTGTAATTCATGTTTTACTTCCATTAACATAAGCAGTATGCCTGTTACGCAGCGTATTTGGGGGTGTTGAGATACATCCAATCCCAAGCTCTGCTCCTCGGGGGACACAGACGAGTAAGCACCTTAGAAGACACTGCCAGCCCCTCAGTCCCTGCCAGGGGACCCCGGCACACGGTTCCAGGTGTCTCTGACTGAGACATTGCCCAGAGTTTGAGGTGGGCTGGAGATGCCAGGGAGTTCACGTTCCGGGAGCAACCGCCCAAAAGGAGGGACCAGCGTTGGTCTCTGAGTGCAGGCGCTTCCTTGCTCTTTGGTGGGGCTGCTCTCCGAGGCCTGCTCTTCACCCTGAACCCACCACCCCCAGCAGAGCCAGGTCCACCCGTCACCCTGCACAGGACTTCCTCCGGTCTCCACCTCCCACCAGCGGCTCCCGGGGTCACCTCCCAAGTCAAGGGTTGGCATTGGAATCCTTGTCTCTGGGTTTTCCTTCTCGGGGGCAGGGGGTGGGGGACACACTAAGACAGCATCTCCGACCTCCACCGTCCTCCACTGCTGTGCAGAGCTAGCAAAGGCAAGGAGAAACGACGCATCCCGGGGCAGAGGGGTGAGACGAGGGGTGGGAGGGAGGAAGACAGTTTCTCCCAGGCGGTGCCCCGACGGCCCTCGTGAAGTGTGGTGAGCTGAGTTCACCAGAGATTGTGGCCATGGGGAGGGGTCCACGAAAGCAGAGGAGAGAGGACCCGCGAGGCAGAGACACGAGGACTCTCGCTGACCTGGGGGGCAACGGGATCCGCTGGGGCCTCATTTGTTTGATCTGCACAGTGAGGCTGTGTGTTCGAATAGCCTTATCGAGCCTGTTCAGCTGTAAAATTCCGCAATTCCAGCTTTAACTCCCATTCAGGGGAAGTAACCGGAAGCCAGGATTATGGACGATCGACTCCACCAAGACCTCTTCAAAGCATCTGCAACAGAAACACAAGGTGGGCGTGAAGGAAAAAGAGGAGGGCGAGCAGTAAGTTCCCCTCTGGAAGCCTCCTTTTTTTTTTTTTTTTTTTTTTTTTTTTTGCGGTACGCGGACCTCTCACTTGTGGCCTCTCCCGTTGCGGAGCACAGGCTCCAGACGCGCAGGATCAGCGGCCATGGCTCACGGGCCCAGCCGCTCCGCGGCATGTGGGATCTTCCCGGACCGGGGCACAAAACCGCGTCCCCTGCATCGGCAGGCAGACTCTCAACCACTGCGCCACCAGGGAAGCCCTGGAGGCCTGCTTTTAATTCAAGCCACCCTAAGTGATGAGACTTGGTTGACGGGAACGCGCAAGGAGGGGTGGGCAGGGTGGGCAGTGTGTATCTTCTGGGGGAAAACCGAGTCTGGAAGAGGGAGAGAAGGAGAGAAAAAGAGACGACCCATCTTCAGATGGAAAACTCGGCTTCAAAAAGTGAGTGAGCCAAATGGAATTATTGGCAGAAGGAGCCTCGCTGAGGGCTCCGGGGCACAGGCGGGTGGAGGGGGCTTCCCGCTGCTCCTCTGGGCGTGGTCCTCGCCTGGAGGAAATGCTGCCCTGCCTGCTGGAGCTCCTGCCACAGTGGGTTTCATAGCCAGGAACCGAGGTACAGAAGTTACACAATACTGAAAAGGAAACTTCTGGGATTTGTTCAGGTGCACACCAGATGTCATGCTGGCGTTGGCCCTACGAGTGGTGGCTCTCAGAAATCACTGCCGACCCTGGAGCCCCCGGTTAACCCTTAGGAGACCACAACTGCCCAGCCTGAGACGGTCCGTGGTCAAGGGGAGCTGGGGGTCCCAAGTCTGGCGCTCAGCACCGTTCACTCACGGTTGCTGAAGACACACGGAGTAGCGTGCGAGAAGTACACCGGGAGTCTCTAGATGGTAAAGAATTTCCTTAGGGCGTCAGAAGCCAATATAAGAGAGACCGTTGGTGACAACCTGCATGTTGAAATGCCTTTAACTAATTGCAAGGTCCTCCATTCGGGGAAAAAACGTCAAATGCGCTGTGAGTTCTCAGAGTTTTCGTGGGTGTGGTTGGGGAGATGAGCTCACAGGAGGTGGGGACCATGCTTACTCCCGTCCTACCCCAAAGCCCTGGCGATGCACACAGTAGGCATCTAATAGATGTTGCTGGTGGTGAAGTTCCTTATGGATCTCGGGTCCCCTGCTTGCATGCCGCATGGGTCTGTCATGTGACGTCTCTGGACCTCGGCTTCCTCATCTGTAAAGTGAGAGACTTTCCTGAGATGAAGTCTCCCCTTTCCCCTGATGAAATGCACGTTCACTCCAAATCTGTTCTAAGAAGGCAGCAGCCCCTGAACCAGAGGCAGGGGAGGCCATAGAGGTGGGTTTGTTATGAAAGGCATGTCCCTGGTGAGTCTAAGAGGTTCTTTCAGCATTTCCTCCATCCTGTTTGGACACGGCCCCTTTTACCACAGAGCAAGGAAGCACAACAAAGTGGGTTTCACTGACCACGAAATAGGACAGGGCACCGTGGCCTCAGCAAAGCCCCTGGACCTTAATGCTTTGGGCGATGTTTGCATTAACTGTTTACCTTAAAGAGACTCCTGGACCAGAAGAAAGTCCAGAGCATAGTCAGTTATGGGAACTGACAAGAAACGTGATCACTGGAATTGGAAGACCAGAAAAGATTCAGGAACAGAAGAAAATTCTTTTCTGTGCAGGGCTGGTCAAGGCAAAGCTAAATGAAGCTGGGAAGTTCCGGCATGTTCTGGCGCAAGGCCCTTGTGGCAAAACCCAGATGTGTCACCACGAGCAGTGGAAATCCATGATCTTGCCTGTTCCTTTCTTTCACGGGAAATGCCTATTCATTCTTTTCAGCCGTTGGTTCCGGCTAGGACAGTCACTCATGGTTCTCTGATACCCTGAGCAGTGAGTGGCCTTTGGGATAAAAAGGAAGAAATGAGGACAAGAGAGACCTAGAAAATGTTCTCTGAATCGTATCCAATTAGCCAAACCCCTCAGCCTCAGGACTTTGTGGAAAAATCACTCAACATTTTAAACACATTTAAGCCTAGATTTGGTGGCTTCTCCATGGGCCCAGAAGGAGCTAGACATGTAATACTTGTTATAAGGTTTCCAGCTGATGGATGTTGGAGGCAAGAGACTATCCATGAAATTACCTCCAAGAAACCAAGGGCAGGAGGGAACCCACAGCACTGGCTCTTGGTGTTCCTGGATCTGAATGAATACTTACCTGAGGCTAGTTTTCAGGGGTCTTGCTCAAGCAATTCATTTAAGGTTCAAGAAAAAGGCAAGGAGACGATTCCCCTGTGAGTCCAAGGGCATAGGCGGGACTGTGAGGGTTTTCCAGGTCTCACAGGGTAAAGCCCCACCTCTCGGGGCGACCTGAAGCCCCTTACACATCTCCAGCTGCCTCTTCCTTTTTCATTCCTTCCTTTTTGTTTCCTGTTCATTCCCTGACCCCTTTTGAGGATTTGCTGCTTAGGATATGGAGGGATGGGAAATTTCTCTTCTGATGGTTGAAGTGTAAAGTGGAAGGAATTAGGGCCATTTTTTAGCCAAGTTGGGCTTTATTCCAGATGACCTCCATTTCTCTGCCAGGCATAAACCCTGGAGAAAGCCCCTCACTGCACGAGGAGGATCAGTAGCGATTATTTTTGTGACGATTACTTCACTTTATTAACATGACCAGCTGACCTCAGGTGATCTGGTCAGGCAAAACTCTTACGGCTTTTTTGGTAGAAAACAACAGCTCCCCATAAAGTTAGAGGCGAATCTCGACTTCTCTCCCACAGCCTGGTTCCTAGGCCATGAGGAAAGCCAGTTGCAGATAAAATTCTGACACTCATGCAGACCTCTTCAGTGAAACAGTCATTACCAGGGAAACACAGAAGTAGCTCAGGCCCTTGTCCTGCGAGCTCAGGGAAGCCCCACCCCCGTCCACTCAGGCGCCCTAACCCCGGCCTTGCTTGGAAGTCCATGTGATCCCACAGACAGGCTTCTGCTCACATGGTGGCCCCTTCAGGCAGAGGGAACCCTCTGGACTCCTTGCTGGCTGTGGAACCAGGGAAAGATCCAGCCTTGGGCAGAGTCCCTCAGGATGCTGGATGTTCTGTCCATGCAGTGTCTCCACGATACATTATCCAGTCCCCGCACCTGACTCCCTCAACTTCTCCAAATGAGGATGCATTTCAAAGTGTAGCAGCTTTACAAGACACAAAGGTCACTCCAAATACACAGGCTCATTAGCCAAGCCTCGGCGTACGTGACATGAATAATAGAAGCTCCTACAGTCGCCGACTCAGGAGAGGGGTTGCCTCTCTGATGGGGAGGGGGCCATGGCTGGACAGCCAGGAGTGATGGAGCTGTACCAGCACGAGATCTCAGAGTGTCTGTGCTAACGTAGTGAAGGTACAGTGCAGGTGCCTACTCCTCATGTTTTTAACAATTCATTCACACAGTTACTGAGAATTTGAGGAAAATGTTTTCTTAAGGAAAAGTGGAAAGGTAAAGCATAATAGTAACAAAATCCAAGAAAATAACCATTAAAACCCACTGACACATGTGCGCGCGCACGATAGATAGACAGATAATAGATAGATGATAGATAAACCGACTGCGGTGAATAAATTTAGGTTCTAGGCAGAGCGGTTTGCAGTGGTTACTTCTGAAACGTGCACAGCGTGGACTATTAGCAAAGACATCATCTTCACAGGACTTTTGTGAACAACAGTGAAATCTGAACCCAGAGCATTTGCAGGTGGTCCATCCATTGCTCTATAGCAAAATCTGAAAAAGCAGAGACAAAGCAGTGATGTGGTGGGTGCTTCCTTTGCACTAAATTCTTCACCTCCACCCTCACCCCCGTTAATCCTCTCCACAAGCCCACGTGGTAAGGAATGTCATGTCCATTACTGGAAAAATAAATAAATGCTGATAAAGAATGACATTAAAATTGGTTTGGTAAGCTCCGAAGGAGAGAAGTGTGTAATAAATAAAGTGTGTAATAAATACCCATTGAATAAAAGACTGGAAAAGAATGAAAAGTCATCAGTATAAGACACTAAAAAAATCACGAAACTGTTACCTAATATTTACATATTTGTTGTATAAGCCCTGCCTAGATCATCTGCTCCTCGTGCTTCTGGCTCCAGCTTCTTGCTGCCCCCGCATTGGGAAGGCCCACTGGGATGCTGAGGGGAGATGAGCAGGTGGGGTTGACCACGTGGCCTCAGCAGGCCCAGCCCCGGGGAGCCTGCCATGAGCTCCCATCCCACTCTGGGCAATGGTTATTCTTTGGCATTGAGTTTCAGGAGCAAGGGCCTCTCGTCTCTCTCTTTAATTGGATGTGCCTTTCCGTCCCTGTTGCTGAGCTAATGGGGGTGCCTCTGAGCCTCAGAGGGAAGGTGCCACCTGTGGGGAAAGACCACAGGCCAGGACCTCAGGCATCACAGCCAAGTTCGTGCTTCTCGTTTGGTATGGCTCTGGGCTCCTACAGGCCGAACAGAGTGTATTTTATGTCAGGGATATTGAACATGGGCTGAACACTAAGAACAGAGGCGAAAAAGAAACAGGTCTTTTCTTCTTCCAGACAAGTCAGAGCAGATGGAAATGTAGGCGACCACTTCACACCCCTGCTTAATTTTTTTTTTCAAATTATGTAACTGACCAAAGCATTCTGTTGAAACCTCCCAAATCATATTGGAAAAGGCTGCAGAGAAATCTGGGCTGGAAAGAGTCTTGAATTGAGTTAGAGATGGGAAAGCGTGTCCCAGGCCACCACCCCAAGTCCACTTCACAGTAGTGGATTTAAAATGCATTCCCCATAGGTAACCAATAAGGACCTAGTGCATAGCACAGGGAACTCTACTCAATATTCTTGATAACCTATATGAGAAAAGAATCTGAAAAAGAATGAATACATGTATGTGTATAACTGAATCTCTGAATCACTTTGCTGAAACTAACAGAACATTGTAAATCAACTATAATCCAATAAAATTTTTAAAAAATTCAGCCAAGCGATAGGACTCGATTTTTGAAGATCATTTTTCCCTTCATCCTCCATTCACGTTAAACAAATGATATGCATTGCCAGAAGTCAACCTTAGGAAAAACCCTGTCCCCACACCAGGACTCCTGGTCCAGCCAGAGCATCCCTGCCTGGCAAAGGCAGACCCCAGTGTTCCTGGTGGAATCACTTCAGTGAATGGCTCCAAGGGTGGGGAGGCAGCACCAGGGACAGAAGAGGGACTATGAATGCCCTTGGCCAAGGAAGGAACTCATAACCCAGGTTAAAAACATCAGAAGCACAAAGCAGGAAGCAGAAGGTGTGAGTCATGTGAGAAAAGGAGTTGTGGGAGTGAGTTCAGGATGGGGGCAAGCTTCTGAGGATGCCGTCCGGGCTGATGGTGGAACTCAGGCTGGTGAAGGACACACAGGTCTTCAGGGAGGGATGCCCCACGAGACAGGGCACCAGGAGGGGCAATGCCATTGGAGCAGACAGCTGAATGCCGTAAGTCAGAGGACATGTGGAGACTGAGCCCTCAGGTGGGGGGGCGGGGGAGGGCAGCATGAGCAAAGGCCCCGAGGGACCTTGTGCCTGATGGACTCCAGGGACAGTGGGAAGGATGGGGAGCTGGGAGAGGGGAAGGAGGGAGGCTGAGAGGCTGATGTGGCCCAGAATATGGAGAAACTTGGAGTCCATAGTAAGAACATCACACACTATCCTTTAGAGAGACTGGGAGTCATTGAAAAGTTTGGGCAGCTGTGTCACATGTCCCGACTTGCATTTTAAAAAGAGCACTTTGGCTGTTGAGTGGCCATCAGAGACGCTTGGGATGGTCCAGGCAGGAGAGGGTGGCAGCAGAGGTGGTAAGAAGTGACTGAATTCAGATAAAACAGACAGAATTTTCTGCTTAATTTTGAATGTAGGTATGAGTGAGCGTTAAGGATGACTGTAAGAATGATACGGATGGAGCGGAACCTTGTGGGGCTTCTGGGCACAAAAGCCTTTCTGTGTCCCCCATTTCTTGATTACAAGAATTTGTCTTCATTCAGCCTCCATGACCTTTCCTGAGTTCCAAGGGGCAGATTCAAACAGATGCTAATCAGGGAAGGGAGAGGGATGCAGAGATGAGGGAGGAGCAGTCAAGAAACAACAGTGCAGCCTTGGGGCAGGGTCCTGGTTCCCCCTCAAGGGATACACAAAACTATATCTTTGAGCTCTTTTGCAGATACTGAAACCCCCACCAGGTGGAAGAAGTTACCTGTATGCTGCCCACAAGCACTTAGACCCAGTCCTGTTTGAAAGAGAAAGTTGATGATGCTGACTCCCACTTACCTCACCACCAACCAATCAGAAGAATGTCCACAAGCTTATCACGCCCTCTTTGAACCATTGCTATAAAACTCCTCACTACCCCCTCCAGGTTGGGAAACACAGTCTTGAGGACACTAGCCCCCTGTGGTCCCCTCTGCCTGGCAAAGCAATAAAGCTTTTCTTTTCTATTTCACCCAAAATTCTGTCTCTGAGATTTAATTTAGCATTGGGCTACAGAGGCTGGATTTGGCTTCAAGGAGTCTTTTACTGAGATGAGCAAACTAGATGAGAGTCTAGTGGTTTCAGATTTGGCAACAACACCTTTAAGCTAACAGTTACATACTGGAGTGGAACACTTCTTTCCGAGGCTTTTTTCATGTTTTTCCAGAGCAGGACACAGTGAAGGCGGCAGATGACTGCTTCCTTCACTCTGGGACTCTGTAACTAGAGCCCAAGTTCCAAAACATTATTGCATATTTGACTCATCCAGACAAATAGTTAAAAACATAGATTCCAGAGAGTAGCAGAAATCCTGATTCAAAAGGCTGGGAGAGGAGTCCAAAAATGGAGTGGGTATTTTTAGCAACCACTCAGGAGATGCAGGGAGTCTGTGTTGGAGGAGATGCACTTGATGGTTTTGGGGTCATCAAGAACATTCTGGGGAGAATACATTTCTTATAGGTTGACATCAGCCAGCCCATCCGTCCTGGACCATCTATGATAAAGATCCCATGTTCTCTGCTCAGAAGACTCAAACCCACCCAGCAAAGGCAACGGGATCCTACGTGAGAAGAAGGATGAGGAGGACACATGCTTCCAAACCTCATCAGCGTCTGAAGGGTTGGCTGAAGCAACCTTCAGATGTCTCCTGTTATCACCTGAGAGAGGATGGACTCAGTCGTTGAGTCCAAAACGATGGGCTGAGAAGTGGGCAACCTCGCAGGGTTCATTGGTGAAAAGCCCTGGGTATATCCTGCAGGGTCTCTTAGATGACCTACTGCTCAGCAATTATTTGAGGGGAATAATGAAGAAAACTCTAATAGGCCCTTTTTACAATCTTCCTATCAATTGAGATAAAGCACAATAATGATCAAATCCGGTCCACTCTGTGTGACCAGTGACTTCACAGGAGGGTCATAAGCACAGCTGATTATTCAACTCTAACCAGGCGATGGTGTCTGCATCATTTTCAGAGCTCTCCATTCAGAGACATTCTTCCTCTGGTTTGATCCTATGTTCTAGAAAATCCCATGCATTCGATGTGACTCTGTAGCAATGCACAAGCCAAACTGGTTAAACAATACAGATTCCTGGGCTCTAAGCCAGATATCTTGAATGGGAAACTCCAGAGGCTCCATATTTTTAAATGAGCTTTCCCACGTGACTGTGATAGGCAGACAGGCTTAGGCACCAAGGATGAAGACGGTTCCTCCAGGAAGACGTTCCCCAGATGTCCTGCTTGAGGTGTGACTTAGAAAACACAGCAGCTGGCTTTGCGAACCCAAAAGCAACTGTCTCATCTTCTATGCACAGGTCATCTGTGTTGGGGTATTCCTCGAAGTCACCCAGCAATCCCTCCTCTAGTTGGCTGTCCCTTCCACATCCAGTTAAGACAGAGACCAGCCTGGAATGACGCGAGGCTTATTTTGCAAGTTAATCATCAGAATGAGGTGGATAAGCATTTGTGTCAATGTGGGAGTCTTTCATGGCTGCAGCGAACAAGACATAGAATCTCTCCAGGTTTGGTGACGGTGGAATCAGCCTCAGCACAATTTCCCAGGCTTGTGGACTGGTGTGACTCATAAATTGTAACCATAACAGGTCAACACGGACTTACCTGCAGCCATACAGAGGGGCTAATTTCTTAGGAGAGATGGGGTTCAAGTTGTGATAAATGAAGGCAAAAAGATCTTTGGGACATCATAAACCGTGGATATTAGCAGTAGTTTTTCAGCCAATCTTGCAAACTTTTTTTTGTACATGGTTCTAAGAAGCCACTGTGACTCAGAGGCATCTGGCATTTCATAGACACAGTCACAGAATGTGAAATTGCTGTAATAAAGAAATGGTGGTTTGCGCTCTTGGTAAGGTACTGACTCAGGCTAAGAGGTACCTGCTAGAATTTCTGGAATATGAACATCTCGCTGTTGACCTCCAAAGCCTCAGAATGTCTTTTCTGTGGAGGATGTAGAGATGATTAGAAATGAGTGCTGCTTTTGGAAGTGAAACATGGCTTGAGGCTCTCCATTTGCGTTCCAGAGGTGACAAGGCATGAATTGTGTAGACTCTATCCTGGGCAGCAGACTATACCAAGCTCAAAACCTATGGAAGGGCAGTGGACATTCCACATTCACATTTTCTCCCCCACTCCACCCACCTCCCTGCCCTCCTCGCTCCGTATCTGATGCCGGACTCCTTGGAGTCTCTCGCCATTTCTTATTCCACTGACCCATTAGAGACACGGTGCGATAGCTGACATTTTAGAGATTTTTAAATTGTTGTATTTCATACCTGAATAAATCACCTTCTTGAACTCTAGATGTTGGAGACCCTTGCCGTTCAGTCCTGGGCCACCTTTTCTCTTTCTGTTTCTCTTTCTAGGTGACTCATCAGTGTCCGTGGCTTTAAATACCAGCTATGTGAATCTTTCCAGAATCCTATTCTAACTGCCAACCTGATACTTCCACTTTCCCAGGCTGCTTAAACGTGACATGTCCCTTTACAAGGGCAGCGCAGATCTTTCTGCAGAGAAGTTGTGGATTACAGCCACAGCAGACGTTCCAGCGGCATCCCTGACTGCTCTTGGTCCTAATGAAGAATAACAAAATCTCGGGAGAAAAATTGTGCATGAGAATGCTCCTGGTGTTGGGCGCTCTGATGATGCATATGTCAGCCCAGAGTTAACTTCCAGCCTCCCATCAAGGTGGGTTTGGGTGCCCGTGGAAACACCAGGGTATCCCAAGGCGCCCCCCGCCCAACATCTCCACCCTCCTTTCTATCTCTTCACAGAATGCACAGAAATGGCAATAAAAGTGAGAGCATAGATGCATAAAGAGGAAAAAATTCTGGCCAGCCTTCCAGGTACCTTGTGTGGAAACAGCTGAGTAAGCGGTGATTTTGAGACATTTGCACATCGCACTTGGATAGCAGTGAGAGTTTTGAAAGAATTCATCTTTTGCGCTCAAAGGGAAGCCAGATACAACATTTGGTAAAGAGCAGAGGCTAGTGCAGTGGTACAGATGCATTCTGTCTCGCCCAAATGTCCACGTAGGACCACGTGTCTGCTCTGCTGTTTCTTCACCAACATCTCAAGGAACCTCCAACAATTTTTCAACTTGTCTAATATGAATGAAAAAGCACCCCTATTTCTCTTTCCAGATAGTTGGCATCATGGAAACATAAATTTCAGATTCAGGTGTCCTGATCTCATTCTGTGGACAGAGTTACGATCAAAATTAACACATTCATAAATCTTGACAAGCTTGATGTTTCCAGAAGGTATCTCGGAGCTTGGACTCCTCACCCAGAATTCAGTTCTAAGGGGTCCTGTGTTTTTGGTTAGGAAATTATCTAGAAGTACAAGGGTGTAGTTTTCCTTCAGTGCTGCCTTGGGAAAGATGCTGGTGGTTCTGAGGAAGCATGAGTGAGGGCTGGCAGGCAGAGGAGGCAGGGCCAGGATGGTACTGGGGAGAGTTTTATTTGGAAATGAATTGCAGCCAAGCGACAGGACTCTGAAGATCATTTTTTCCTTCATCCTCCATGCACATTAAACAAACAACATTTTTCTGTCCCTGTCTCTTTTACGCTTTTTGTATGCAGCATAGCTGTGCCTGGTGTCTCCGATCTTAAATATTCCACCTAAAATAGGAATATGCTCATTTTTTTCCCCCTTCAGTGAGTGAGAAGTTTCCATTAGACCTAGAAAACAAGACATAACTTTGGAACACAAAGGCAGATAAAGATGTGTTATTCATTCTTCTCTTTTTCTCGAAAGAGACATTCCTTTCCATCCTGATCCCACCTGGTCTACCCGCTATCCACCACGTAATACCTTTCCCGGGAGCCAGGCTTTTCTTCGTGACCCCAGGACACTCCAGTGACTGTGGACACGTGTCATGTGTTTTACAGAGCACCAAGCAGGGCCTCACATTCAATGCTCACTGAAACCTACAAGGCAGATACCACATTATCTTCCCTTTTCAGACATGTGGACCAAAGCTCAGAGGCTCCAGAAGCTGCCCCTTGTGTCAAGGCCATACAGTTAGTAAGTGACAAAACCAGGTCCTAAGCCCCTGACCGGGGGGTCAGCTCTTCAGGTCTCTCCAGTGCCTCTGTCCTCCGCAGTAACCTCGCTCATTATTCCTTTCGTGCTTATTCTTTTATCTCCAGCTAGACCATGAAGCCCTTGATGACAGCTCGTGTGTTGGGCTTTCTTTACACCCGGATGTTGCGCCAATAAAGGAGATGTGCAGGGACGTACCAGAAATGCCAGCGGACTAAAATGAAAGGTCGTATGGGGATAGAGAAAACCAGAGACTAAAAAAATAGGAAAATAAACTTTAAGATAAAGGGAATCATTCTATGTCTCGTTAGTACTAGTTTATATTAATGGTCGTGAAAATCATGTGGCTTCCAAGCAAGTTATCAAAATAAGAAAAGAAAACAACTCAGTAACACACATTAGCTTTGATGAATGTATTAGATCGTGTTTTTTAATGACCACACTGCAGTAGGACACGAGGGGTGGGGAGGGCTGTTCAGACACTCCAACTCAGGTCGAGTCAAAACCCAGCCTCGCCTCCAGGCTGAGTCTCTGCCCTGGATGCCACCCAGAAAGGACTGTGGATGTCCCAGCACCTGAGGTTGCGGGATGCTCTTCCTCCAGAACCCACCTGTCCCAGTGAGGCCCTTTGTTCTCCCACAGACTCTGCCAGTCTGGACCATCCCAGGGCCTGATCCTCTCCCAGGATGGGCAGTGTGGGCTTAAAGATGGGGATAGAACCTCGGCCACAATTTGTTTACGCAGAATAGGCCACTGTCCATCCGGGGAAATTCTGGAAGGGTCTGAACGAGCCTCTCGGACCCAATAATTACCCCCTACTCATGTAGGCAGACTGGCCTTAGTTTAGTTCACTGGATCAGCTAAGTGTCACAAAGAAAGGAGCAGAAGAGATGGCACAGAGGGCAGAAGGGAAGTGGGCCTTGTCTGGGTCTGGGGCGAGCGGGCAGAGGGACGAGAAGGGGAGCGTGTGGACTTGGGGCAGGTGGAGAGAGAAAAGGCGAGGGCCCCGAAGGAGAGAGGAGGCCAGGCCAAGCCAAAAGGCCCAGGCGAGCAGGAGCCTTGGGCAGGGGAGCTAGAGTCCGGGTTGTAGGAAAGCTGCTTTGACAGGTAGGGAATGTCAGCTTTCCAGAGAGTAACGCTCTGGTCGCCACTTGTCCAAATAGTCATAAATCACTGGTAAATTCCTGGTGCTGTTGGGAAGGTTTGAACTTCAAAGCCTACAATTCACAAACAGGAACCTTTCATTAACTTTGGAAAAAGAATCTCACTTTATTTCAATTTGTGTATTTTGGTTATTTAGTGGAAGCAGGTATTTGCTGACCAATATGACACGTGGTTTTGAATCAAACGCCTTTTATTATATAACCATCAGACACCGAAATGATTTGTTTAAATGCTTGACCAGCATTCATCTGTACCAAATGTTTGAACTTGCTTTCTTAAAAATGAGGCAAGTTTGCCCGTTAGTTAAAAAAAATTAATCCAGCTGCTTTTATTAACTAGATACAGTGAGACTAAAAAAATTAAAACCTCAAAGCTGTAACATTTTGATTTTCCTGGAGTTCAAAGTACTACCTTTCTCCATTAAATAATTTCAAGCATCCTTCTTGAGGGAAGGGAATACAAGCAAGAGAGAATCTGGAGTTAAGTGCCTGCTAGCGTGTTGCTCTGCTGGGGGAATAGCCCTCCTTCTTCCACCTCAGCTGTGCTTGGATGTTCAAGTCGAATCATTTCTTTCATCAGACACACGCAAATGGAATAATATTCTCTCCACTGAACATCGCTGCTGCCTGGACCTGTTAAAGTTCAGGTCAAACACCTTTTTTTGTTTTTATTGAGAGTCACTGCATCACACAAAGAAAATATTAGACATTGATCTTGAGCGAGAGCATTTAAAAGCAAATGGAGATCGAGCCTACTTTCAGCTGGGACAACCATTTCCTTCACGCTTGACCTGAGTGTCAGATGTCTGACTCTTCCAGGAATCAAGGTGAAGAAGGATAAACACGCAAGTTTGGGGGGGGTGGGGGGGAAAGGCAATCCACATTGCATTTTCTGTTAGCCGGCGGCAGGACATTTAACTGCCGGCCACTGACAGGGTTTGGGAAATTCATCAGTGGGAAAGTAGCCAAAACACTGTTCAAGCAGGGTGGTCACCAGTAGTAGGAAAGGAGGAAGAGAGAATGAGAGCAAGTCTTCCCACAAAGGCCATCTGCCTTTCCACGTGGCTAAGACAGCGGAACTGACACCATCCTGCGGGAAGCTCAGAAGAAGATGGGGCAAGGAGGAAGCATTTCCTATAAACCAAATAAAACACAGATGACACTATCATCATGCAGGCTGAGCGGGCTGGCATGAACCATGCCTCCTGATTCCAAGAACAAAATGGTCACATTGCATCATCTACGATACCTCCAAAAACTCATGGTCACATAGATTTAAATATCAACCTGGGGTAGAAGTCCCCTCCACCACTGAAGTTTGTTTTACTGTTTAGCCCGGCTGTGCATTGACAGGGAGACAGAGACACCGATAAACAGTCCAAATGTCAACCAGCTCCACAATCAAAACAGCTCAGCCTACCGTTCTTTATTTTAGTTCTTTAAACATCTTTATTGGAGTATAATTGCTCTACAATGGTGTGTTAGTTTCTGCTTTATAACAAAGTGAATCAGTTATACATATACATATATCCCCACATTTCTTCCCTCTTGCGTCTCCCTCCCTCCCACCCTCCCTATCCCACCCCTCTAGGTGGTCACAAAGCACCCAGCTGATCTCCCTGTGCTATTCGGCTGCTTCCCACTAGCTATCTATTTTACATTTGATTACCATTCTTTAGAAGCGCTCACATACACAGCAATTTGAGAATTTTGTAAGAAATAAAAAAGACATTCTTTACATAAGAGTTCCCTATTAAGTTAACCATGGTGATAGCATTTATATGCACCAGGACTTTGATTTTTTTTTTAGACTAAATTGCTTCCAAATACTTTGCTCTTTGTTTCATGAGTCAGTTATTTTATTAGTGAGATGTTTACCTTCCTGGGGAGACAGCCTGATGGCCCTTGCATGGCTGCCAGCTTCAGCGTTGCCCCGGTTTCTGGCTTGCACGAGGGGCAGCTGTATTGTGTGACAGAAGCCCACTCTATGTTGGAGTGAAAGCAGCAGAAATAAAGTTTGAAGGTCACGTTCCCCAAGTGAACATTTACATTTGTACTAAAAAAAAAAAAAAAAAAGCGGTTTTCTTGTTTTTGATTTTTGGAGGTTTTTAGACTGCTGCCTCCAAGGCCTTTTTTTTTTTTTTTTTTTTTTTTTTTATGAAGCCCTTTGCTACCTTTGCCTCTAGGACCAAAATCCAGGATTCTCTGAGGAGCTCCTTGCTTGTAATGTTTCTGTTCACTCTTTAATGAGTCTGTGATTCCATGACCCAGGCCCCCACTTCTCACTGGGCTGTGTTCATCTATAAGAGTGCAGCTCAGTCTCCTACTTCTTCACGCAGAGCAGGACCAACAGCATCTTCATACCAAGGGCTGCTTGGTGTCCTACCTCTGTGAAGTTGTCCGTGGTCGGGTCCTGAGCAGGTGCAGAACAGGTTCCCTGGAGATGCTTTTCCCGTTTCCTTTGTCTGGAAAAGCACAATATTCAAACTTGAAAAGTGGCAATGGTCTGTATTTTTGGATGCTCTGTGTAACCTTGGAAAGGTTACCTAGACTAACTGATACAAATGCTTTAAGGATTGAATGGGATAATCCACATTAACATTTAGCCCAATGTGACAGTGCAAATATTGAAGAAATGATAGCTAATGTTAAGTAGTGTTACCTAATTATTTGGGTTGACATAAGCAGAGGTCTCCCTTCTGTATTTGGATGTGCATATTTCCAAATGTACTGAAAAACCATACCTCAATGCAAAGTTCTTTTGGGGGCTACCAGTTATGGATTCTTGAAAAAAAACCATTAAGCCAAAATACTTTGCTTCTATGTCTTCTGGCAACTTCTATGCAACAAAAATATGAGTAAAAGCCAACTGAATAAAGTCTTCCTCAACATGTTCTCTCCAAAATGATAAAATTGCTCATTTAACACTTTGATAATCTTTAAACGGAATGAGACTGATATTTTTGTCCAGCAAAGAGACAGAAACGGGACAATGTGTCACAGAGGAGAGTGCCCTGCTTAAAAAGCAGAAGAACTGAATGCAAGCCTTTTCTTTGCCCTCGACTAACTGTGTGATCTGAGGCAAATTAATCCTCCAAGTCACTTTTTCTTTATCTGCAAAATAAGGGAAAAGGTACCTATATCCTGGAATTGCTGTGAGGGCTGAGATAAGGGTTGCATGATTACCCTTCCCATGAGATGGAGAAAAAGAATTGTTGAAACTGAAGGCAACTTCGGATAGTTTATCCCCAAAATATTTGTGTGATGGTCTCATCTTTCAAGTGACGCACACCCACAGGGAGGTGACACAGAATGGATGTCAGTGTGGCTGGCCTGGAGCCGAAACGCTTCAAGGGAAAACCTCTCCTGATTTTATTACTTTTACAACCTCTAACCCTCAAATCCCAGGCCAACTGTGAATAATTATTAGACCTTACACCCTCTTTTTATCTCTTTGGATTCCAAAAAGTACAAAAAAATATTAATATCGTGATTTGTAGTCAAGGCTCTTTGGGTTACGAACAGCAGAAGATCCAGTGGGGGGGCTGTAGGAATACAAGGGGGAGGGACTGATTATCAGGAGACAGGGGCTCCTGGAATCTGTGGACACAGGTGCTCCGGGTCTCTGGACTGTAATAAACCACAGTCTGGAGCTTCCACAGGAGCCCAAGACGTTCTCTGTGTGTCTCTCAGCCACGCTTTCCTCTGCGGAGCTGCTCACTCTTCTTTCTGTTGCAGATCAGCCTTTGATTTCCCATTTCCCAATGAGCAAAGCAGCTCCTGGCAACTTCTGGACTACACAGACCCGCAGTCAGGATGCAGCCAGTTCAAGACTGTGCTCTCCTCCTCCGGATTTTTGCTGGTTTCCAACGGAAGATGCTCATTGGCCCACCTTGGGTCACGTGCTTCTGCCTGGTCCAATCAGTGTGGCTAGAAAGGGGAAGGGTCTCATTTGATAAACAGGCTGCTCTCCCTTTAACCACGTGGTTGAAGATCTGGGATTTGGAGTTTGACTCTCTTTACGGTCCCCACTTGGAGTAGAGGCACACTACGGCTGTGAAAGTCCCAGAACAAACAAACAAAACCCGCCTGTGATTCTGGCATTTTGTTGTTACAGAGTGGAGCCCCACATTCAGCACGAAGATGGAAGAGTTTAGGTGTTGCCTCTCACCACCACATCTATTGGAGTTAATTATTTTTCATACCAATGTTTATTCACTGCCCCAAAGCAATGTACTGGAGTCACTACTTCAAATGACATGAGAAAGAACAATTTTCTAAGACAGAAAATTTTTGTTAACTCACAAATTTAAAAGGATTGTACATATATACAGAAAACTCAGTTTTGCCATGTAGGTGTGTTATTGTTGTGAAAAAGAGTAAAAGTTCTTTTCATCATTGAGAAAAAAAGACAATTTTGTTCATACATAAAGAGTAGAGTGAATGCTAAAAGTCCGTAGAAAATTATGATTTTGGGTAAGGAGAAATAGGAATTACAAATTTTGGATGACAAGAAATGGAAATCATAAAATATGAAATCATATGGTAAAAAATTACATGGATATCAGTGAACCTGGTACATATTAAGCAGATAATTAAGCTCCGTATCATACTTGCAGTATTTGAAAAGCAAGCAAACCCCAACATACGGTAAAATTGAGTAATTATTTCTGAACACAATATATATTTTCAGGCACGTATTAAGGCTGTCTATTATGTCACTTTGCTCAGTTTGTAGTAATTGAATTAAGTCAACTATATAGTATTTTGATTAAATCCTGATGAATATTTTCTAGTTGTTCAAATCAAAGGAAAAGTGAATCCTCTGACCCAGGTGTGAATGTGAACAGATATTTCTTTCTTTATTTTAAAGACCAGATCCTATATACCATTTATTTATTTTTTATAGAACATTCATTAAAAAAAAATACTTATTTGTTTATTTATTTGGCAGTGCCAGGTCTTAGTTGTGGCACACGAGATCTTCGTTGCTGTGTGCGGGATCTCTGTTGTGGCATGTAGGATCTAGTTCCCTGACCAGGGATGGAACCTGGGTCCCCTGCATTGGGAGCGCGGAGTCTTAACCACTGGACCACCAGGGAACTCCCTAGATATTTATTTCTGGCTTTATGCCCCACATAGAAGATGAGATGGCAGTCCCTAAACCTGGGACCTCATTCTCAGAGCTGCTTCAAGAAAAACACAATTAACTTTACCCCTGTCCCCCACTGCTATGGAAATTCTGTACAAGATTGCTATCAGAAATAGAACAGAAAATTGCTTTTGAGGGTGAGTTTTGCTGTTAACTGCTACTGGTTCTTTTTTTTTTTTTTCAACGGTGTAATTGGCCAAGCGTTTGGACTTATTTTCTGACAGAAAGTTATCCATTTAAGTGTTCACCTTCATTCTCCAGTTAAAAATATCTCACAGGCTTTGACGTCTTCAACTCCAAATGTTGCTTAACTTGAAGAACTTCAGGCATCATGAAAGGAGCCCTTGGGTCAACCCATTGTCAGGGAAACTGGAGGTGAGTATAGGCAGGTCTGTGCTTGAATCAATGGCCAAAGAATGACAGTTTGATTATATGGGGGACAATATTATTTCGCATTCAGTCCAACCAAGTGAGGAGTGAAACACTGAGCCACTATCCAGAATGTACAGGGACCAGGGCTACCCAGAAACCGTGCAATGTTCCCCCTCCTCAGGAGCTGGAGGACTGTGTGGAGACCCCATAGCTGATCATTTTTGCTCCATAGCTACCAGGATCACCAGTGCTTAGCATCTCTATCCATTCTACTCTGGATTATCCCTGTGGGTGTTCTCAACCCTACCAGGGAAGACCAGAGTGGGTTGAACTTCCAAATCCCTGCAGTTTCAATGAGCGAAAACGCAGTTGTGTCCTCTCGGTCAGAATATCTTAACTATCAAGTTATCAATATTAACAATGATAATAATTGCACATGATGTACTGTACAATCCAGTCCACACGTCTCACCAATTACTTTTACAACAGCCTACAAAGTAGGTGCTATTATTTCCATATTGCAGAATAGGAAACTGAAGCCCATGGAAGTTAAGAAATTTGCCGATATTTCTAGCTAGTAAATAGTAGGAACGAACCCCAGTCCATCTAAATTCGAAGTTTGTGTTTTTCTCACTATGCCATGTAATATATAGATATACATATTTTTAATGAAATAAATCATGTGTTACAGAGTCCCAAATCTGGGTTTCAATTCAGAAAATACTTACTGACAATAAAAAGCGCATGGCTAAGTCTCACAGGTCATAAAATGAAGGAATAAAAATGCTCCCCCTCTTCCAATATGTCCTGCCCACTATAATGTCGTGGTTTTGAGTGGCAGGCATGTATGTGCACGTACTCACTTCTTATTTTTCCCAAGTTGAGAAAAAACTTGAAATACATAGACAAGTCTGAAATTGTCTTAATCAACGATGATTTGGAAGGTGCCAAACTGTGGTGTAACTGTGACACTGTTTTGTCAAAGTGATCCGAATCAGACTATCACTAACTGCACGGGCCTTTACCCATGATAAAGAGTATCTCATCCCAAGTGATAAACAGAATAAAAAGAATAAACAATAATAAACACTGTGAAATTAAATTTTATTAGGAGGTTAATAACTCATGATTTATTACATGGTGACAGTAACTCGTTCAAGAGTTCATGCATTCATTGATTCCATATTGTAAGAGCTCACCCTGGTGTAGACACCGGAGATGTAACCCTGAAAAGAGAGCCCTGGTGTCTGTTTTCTCAGAGCTTTGAGCCTAGAAGGGGACACAGTCAAGCAAACTGGAAACGGCAGTGGAGTGGGAGAGAGGCTTGGACGGGGAGATACAAGATGTTACTGGAGTCCCAAGAAGAAGCCACTTGCCTAGATTTGGAGGGACTGGTAGGATTCCTAGAGGAGGGATGCCCAAGCTAAGACCTGAAGAATGAGTTAGCTGAGCAAAGAATTCATAGGGACAGGTGAACGGTGTTCTAAGGAGAAGAAAACACATCTCTGCAGGCCTGCTGAACTGGAGAAAGTTTAGTATGACCAAAGATCACCAGGAGTGTGATGGCAAGAAGGGAGACCAGAAATGGCACCTGGGGGCAGATCATTCAAATGCCTGTAAACTTTGCTGAGAGTATGAAACTTATTCTAAAGGAAATGGGGAGCCATAGAAAATTACATGCAAGTGAGACAATCAGATTTGCTTTGAGCTGTGATCCAGAGAGTAACTTGGAGACGGAGGCAGAGGGACCAGTTGAGAGTCTGTTGGATTAAGCTCTGGGTGAGTGACTGTGGCCTGAACCAGGCTGTTGGCAATGGGTGTGGAGAGAACTTGACAGATAATCTGCTCTACAAGCATAGAATCTTCCAGACTCGGGGGTTGATGAAAATGGCTGAAAGGCATGGAGGAGGGATCAGGAGAGCCCAGGGCGGCCTCAGATTTCTGTACCACCCCACCACATACCTGCGGCCCTTACCACTTGCATGCCAGGTGATTCTAACCAGGAGCATTTGCTTGTCTGTGCTGGAGTGGGCTTCCATGTGGCGGGTCAGCAACTTGGGGGCATGAACACCTCGGAGGAGGAGCTCTCCAGAGATGACTGGTAGGTGTTGGTGGAAAGTCCCTTAACCCCCAGTGTTTGCGGGGGACAACTCTGAGCCTTGTTGCACGTGCAAGTCCCAGCAGGGTGGAGCCCCAGACACCCACAGAGGGGACTGGCCCCCCTCCAGCCCTGCTTCCCCTCCTCTACTGCTTCTCCCCCTCTTCCACTCTCCCCCTCCTCCCCCTTCTCCCCAGGGTGCTCCATTAACATCCTACACACTAGACGCAATCTCTGCTCTGCTTCTGGAACCCTTTCTTTGCCAGTGGTCTTCAGAATCCTTATTTGTCAAATAAAAAACTAACAGCACCCTCCTGTCATGCTGGAAGGATGTGTGAATTGTGGAAAGGCCCCCAACCTTAAGGTGGGCTCCTCCCTTTCACCCAGGCCTTCCTCACAACTTCAGGTGACCCCGACCCTCTCAGCTTCAGGACCAGCAGAGACACAGGACTTTGTCCAGGAGCAGACACAGGGGCCTTGCCCACTTCCCCATGGCTTATCTTATTCACCGCTTCTGAAATGATTTTTTGTAAACACTTGTAGCTTGTTCTAAGAACCTTAGGAAAGTTGCTCATCATCTTTGAACCCAAACACCTTCATCCCTTGACTGAAGACCAGGAAGCCCATTTAATCTTTGCTTACTCAGTAATCAGAATCATTAGTCAATTGTAAAGCATACAAGTAGACAAAGAAAACCTCACTGGCTGTCCTATACAGCATTATTTTCAGTAATAAAACAATAAAGATAACTTAAGTGATAGGCAAATTGTGGTAGGTTCATGATGGAATACTGTACACACCTTCAAGTCATATTTCATAAGAATATATAGTAAGTACTTCTACCATTTTTTTTTTTTTTTTTTTTTTTTTTTTTGCGGTACGCGGGCCTCTCACTGTTGTGGCCTCTCCCGTTGTGGAGCACAGGCTCCGGACGCACAGGCTCAGCGCTCATGGCTCACGGGCCCAGCCGCTCCACGGCATGTGGGATCTTCCCGGACTGGGGCACGAACCCGTGTCCCCTGCATCGGCAGGCGGACTCTCAACCACTGCGCCACCAGGGAAGCCCCAACTTCTACCATTTTTAACCCAAATAAACCAATTTTACAAAACACTACAGATGATTTGACTCCCAACTCTGCAGGTATAGATATGGATAAAGAAACAGAGATATGAAAATAAATATAAATAATTTTTTAAAAGAGCTCTAAGGATACACATCAAAATATTAGATGTTATCCTTGCTGTGTAGTGGAACTCAGTGGTTCAATTATTCCTTCATATTTTTATGTATTCCCTAAATTTTCTGCAGTGAACATATATACTAGCATACACACAGGTCATTTTAAAATATTAGAAAATACGGCAGTCATCGACCATGAAGGGTTTGTCTTGTTCATTTTCAAACATCAGCTTTAATTATCGGGCTACATCACAGCCAGGCCCTCCTTCTCCAAGAGAAGGAAAAGATGCCGAGGGGTTAAGTGAGCTTATTGAAGTGAGAGAAAGAGATAGTGTCAGCCTCAGTGCCTCACCCTGCCACAGAAAGTGGAGCTTGTTAAATGTCATCTTCTGGAGGCCAAATGGGACACATACAGCTGAAGAAGTGAAATCCCTCCAGTTCTCCCTCTGCTGATGATTAAAAAATGTAGAAACTCAGAACACTAATTCAGGTGGTCTCACCCTGAAGTTTTAGAGCAGAACACGTACATGAATTCTCACATCACTAAAATGTCGTCACATTTTATAAAAACGTGCCGTCGTTGGCCTGCTTTTCCCACCTACACAGTTTTTGGCTGCATTTCAGGACGGCCTTGTCTTGTTTCTCCATCTTTCCTTGATCCCTCTGTGCTCCCTCTCCTTCCACTGAGGACCACGCAGTTCCAAGCTTTGCCCACCTCCGCTGGCCCCAGACCTCTAGACAAGTGTGCGGGTCCAAGCCCCACAAATGGCCCACATAATCCTTGATGCAAAATAAACGCAACCCAAGGACGAACATTTGGTTGTTTTCTGGACTCACTTTTTTCCTACAAATATAGTCAGTGGAGTACTTTGCAGCTAGGCTGGAGGTCTGTACCGACTTTGCAGCCGTTTGGCACCCGTAAGCTCCTTGTTGCCAGCTTCCTTTCTAGTGGATGGCCTCTACCTGATCAGAATGAGGGTTTTTTGGGCTTTTGAACCTGGAAAAGGGCAGCCGGGATGCCTGACTTCAGATGTCAGTTTGGAATTTACTAGGAGCTAAAGCTCTCCTCCAGGCGTCCCCTCTAGAATGAAAATTAGGCAGGAGTGAGTGATCACAGGCACTTCGGGACTGCAGCTGGGAATACCTAGAAAACAGTGGGGGCATTAAAGCCATAGGATGAACGTGATCCCTGATATATATCTAGAGCATGAGCTCACATGAAATTGTCACTGCTGTGTATCTCTATGCTACGGACAACCTTATGGATCTATGAAAATGGTCGGCGCTGGCTCCAGCCAAAAATCAGCGGTGCAGTTTGAAGCATGACTCTCTGGTTCTGTGCCATGCCCCTCTGTTAAGCCCCCTCTAATCATGAGAAAAGTTAGCACATTTTCAGGGACCCCGGGGTTTCACAACTACAGTTGGATCAACCGCAAATAACACACCTAGTTCCCAGGTTTCCAAGGTCTTTGGGTGTATTACCTGGAGCTGCCATTAGAGGTCAGCAGTAGCCAACTCCCTGAGAGATGGCGCCCACTTGGCCAACTTCTGAAGTCTAGAACATTCTTCAGGAAAGCGTTTCTGTGGCTTTAGTGTCTTCACCAACAGCACTAGTAAGGCTATTGGTCACTTGAACTTTACTGGTGTTTTCATTCCAGATTTGCTTCTAAAACAATATATTCAGTAATTCAACAATGTCTATTAAGTTGCTAGGTTTTCATTAAGGGGGTGGTTATTGAATAGGGGACCTGTGCTGCAGGGGGTGGGGAATCTGACAGGGTGGGAGCAGAGCCTGGCCGTAAAACCCATAACACAATACTGACCTGAAACAAGGATGTGGGTGGTAGCTTCAAAACCTCTGGGACCACACGTAATGTAGACCACCCCACAGCCAGGGAAGGTTCTACAAAGAGGCCATAAATAAATGTATGGACACGAGAAGATACCCATACCGTATTGTTGAGTGGGTGAACCAGTTTAATGAAAAGCCTGTGATGCATGACCTTACTGTGTATATACACACACATGAAACTTTTTAATATGAATCTTCAGAGTCCAGAACCTAATAGGAATTATGTCAGGGGAGTAAGGTAGTGATGGGTTTCTAAGGTAACTCTAGAAATTTCCCTTTTAGATAACAGAGAAAACCTCACCTTTCTGGTGACTTCCCCGTGGCCTCCAGGAGGTCCTGGCTTCTCTATTTCCCTGGTCTCCAATTTTGTCTCTCTAGCTGGAGTGCAAGGAACCTGAGGCTGGGACTGAGTCCTGTCGGGGACCGTGGCCCCAGCACCCAGTGCAGTTGACCATTCAGGCAGGAGTTCTCACGGCGTCGCTGAGCGGAGGAGCAGAAGGCGGGGTGTGCGACATCCACCTGCCTGAGCCCTGACTGGAGTGTGAGCTGCCCTGGGGGCTCCCAGTGGGGGTGGCTCTCCTTCTCCACGTGGCCCCTTCCCACGCCTCCAGGCGGAGATTCATCCATGGGCAGCCACCCGGAGGACCTGAGACAGTGGTCAGCTGGGACCATCGCTGGGCAGGGCAGGTGCAGGAGCTGCAGGGGTCAACCCCACTTCCAGGAATTTGTCCAAAGAGCACAATGTGTGAAGTCACATGTGCGTTGATACACATGGCATCATGGACGAAACTCAGGGCTCGTCTAAGTGTCCACGAGCAGGGCACTGACTAAGTAACCCAGTCTCTGGTGTAGTATGCATGTTGGAGTACCCCAGGCATGACAAAGGGGATGGCTGTCTACATGAAGTGCAGACAACAATTGCTCCAGAAGTTTGTTAAAGACAGATTCTTGACTTCCATACTCTGCGGGATTTTGATTTAGTAGAACAAAAAGCCCGGGAATCTGCACCTCTGGTAATTCATTGCACACCTGGTGGGGGCCCATCTTTGAGCAACACTAAAGCAGCTGTGTATTAATTGACACAGAAAGGCAGGCGTGCGAAAGCAAAGAGCCACAGAATGAAAACATACGGAAAATCGTCTGAAGGATCACAGATCCAAAAGCTTATTGTGCTGGGGTATTAGTGGAGAATTTTTAGTGAATCCATTTGCAATTGTTTGTTTGTTTGTTTGTTTACCTGTATTTTCCAAATTTCTAACAAGAGGTTTGGGTGACTTTGGTAAAAAGGAAATGATAAAATCTAAAACCAAAATCACCGTCTTGCTTCTCTGGTGGGCATTTGTAGCATGGCTGGGGAGAGCTGATCGGTGATGGGGTGGGGTGGGGGGGCGGCGGAGGGGCAGCAGTGGGGCTGGGATCCTCTACCTCCTCTTTCGAAGAACTTCAGTCCCCAAGCTGGACATGGGGCTGTGTCCTGCCTCCTCTTTCTAAGAACTTCAGTCCCCAAGCTGGACATGGGGCTGTGTCATCCTTCAGTTTTAGAGGTGACCTTTTTTCCTGAGTCACATGAAAATCAAATGAATCGATATTTCTCACTTCACGCTGTACTTTTTTTCTCATGTAAATTTTCGAAAATCATTTAACACTTGCTAAATGGCATCTGCGTAAGATGGGACTGTGTCTGATGTGATGTGCGTGTCTATATTTAGCTATTGTAGGTTTGACCTATCAGAATTTCCAAGGGACACACAGAGCGTGAAAAGAGTACATACACCTGAAACAATCGGAGAGGTCCCAGCCAGGTAGGAGTGCAGACTTTGGAAACCAAAATCAAACATCAGTTCCAATCTTTATATTGTCTGGAAGACGTGGGGGCAAAGTGAATGTAACCTCTCTGAGCCTGGCATCCCTCGGTATCCAGGGATAATGACGATGAACGAAAAGGGTGTTTATCAGCATAGGATGGGATGACGGGAAGCCCAGGCGGTGTCTGGTCCTGAGCAGGAGCTCAGCAACTGTCCACTCCCTGTCGTCTGGGCCAAGCCCTCCCCTCACAAGGACAGGAATCTGCTGCACTGAAGCCTGCCTCAGGCACCCGTGTGCATGGGCCCCGTGCTCTGCTCGGCCGTGTCACTGCCACACGCTTCTCTCCAGCCAGAGGCCACGTCCTCTGCACTGTCCTCATCTGCTTTGTTTTCATTCCACCTCGTCCTGTTTATTCAGTCTGGGGGGCTTCCACCATGAAGTATTCTGCTCTTCACACCTCCTCTTCCGAAGGTTCAGAATGTTATTTATCGAACAGGGAAAGGAAAGGAAGTGTCTCCATGCAGGTCTCTCTGGAGGACCTTAATGCTTGGTGGAGGGAAGATTCGAGGAGAAAACCCAGTGTTCCTGATTTTCCCAGAGAATCAGCCTTCCTGGACTGAGACAGTCAATCCATGGGGTGTCCCAGCTCCATGTCCTGGACTCAGTGGACTTGAGTGTAGGGCCGAGAGATGCTAAGTGCACACAGCAATGGTGGAAAATGCAGGACAGAGTCCGAGCTACGCTGGTTACCAAGGAGTTTTCTCCTCATATCAAAGTACCTTTGGTTGCCAGAGAAGGTCAGCAAAGAAAGGAGTCGTGTGACTCCTGCTCTTGTGGGATCTCAAGGCATTTGTGTATCCTTGTCCACAAAGCTGGCAAAGAAAGAAGACAGGAAGCTCAGAGTGGCCAGCGGGACTTCCAGGAAGGGGTCTGGCTGGAGAGGGTTAAGACATGGGGCTGGATGATGGAGTTGGACCAAAACACGGCATGGGCAGATGTGAGGCAGATCTACAGACATCAAGGAGGGAGCTGGCCTCACCGTGGAACGTCATGGAGCGCTGGTGAAGATTCTGCAGCCGACAGGACAATATGGACGTTGGGAGAAAACACGCGAGCATGGCTGCTCCACTTTGAGATCTCCGGTATTGCCGGAGTTGGAATCTGCCTTGTGAAAGCGGATGATGGTGATGATGGTGATGATGACGATTAGTGGTCTTGTAACTGGTACTCAGGAGAAGCAGCAGAATCTCAGCCTCTACGTTCCGTCCCAGGCTCAGCCTGCATCTCCCTCCAAACGTCCACATCATCTGATTTTGATCGTAATTCCTTCCTCACATTATTTCAAACTTGAAAAGTAGTTTAAGTCTCTTCTACTGTATAAGTCCCTTCCCCATCCTTTTCTTTTATTTCCATGTATCCATCAAAGACGCAGTTTCCAAGGTTTTTCAGGCTGCCCCCTCGTGGCACATTCAATGCCTTCCTCTGCATTTCCTGAAAACTGGCAGCTGATCAGACTTGTGCCAGATTCCTTGCCAAGAGCTGTGGTATTGTTGTGAGGAACATTTTTCAAAGATTATTACCAAGACTCTCTCCTGACTCATCAAATAATAATTGTGTTTTTAAATAAGTCCACAAGAGGTTCTGGCGCATGGTCATGGTAGACAGCCACCGTAAAGATGTTCCAAAAGCTTGTTTCTTCCCTCCAAAAACAAGGTCCAAAAGGGAGGGGATAGGGCAGAAAAAGCCCCTACCTCCCACCCCACTTCCCTTCCCCTTGGGATCCTACAGCACTAGAAAGAATTTTACCGTTGCCATACTTTTCCTCCTGATATATTTTTCCCAAGATACCTTATGACTCTCTTCTTATCTTTTGTACTGGGGTTTTGAATCCAATGAAAAATTAGTATAATAAAACATAGCTCTATAAAAGAACTCTATAAAACAGCTGTCAGAACACAAGGCCCGAGCTCTCTGAGACACACCTGCCTTCCGCCTCCCTAGAGGCTCTGTGCTCTGTGAGGGAGAATGTTGGTCCAGGGCCCCGCCCGAAGAGCCGAGTTCAAGTCCAGCTCTTCCATTTCACGCTCTGACTCTCTTTTCCTTATTAGTGCACTAGGAAGGCTAAACGCTCTAACTTCTGAATTCTCTTCCAGTTCAAACATTCTATAAATCCGGGGTTCTGTTTCTTTTTAACACAGGGCAGTTAATAGAGTGACAGCAGGGGCTCAATCCATAAACTGAGAAGGATGGAAACTCAGCAGGCCCACCAAGGCCCCCCACCCCTAGTGCTGTGTCTGTCCCCATCCATGTTCAATAAATGACAACTGAATGAACTTATTCCCTCATCTGCACTCAGTTAGTGCGATACACATGGTTTCATGGCTGGAAATCACAAGATGATTTTTGTTTGTTTTGGTCCAGATTGTTTAGATATCAAGGCTGTCTTATACGAAGTATTTGATTAGCCTCCTCCAGAAGGGGCGGTCTTCCAGTCTTTTTGAACAATAATATACTGCACCTCAAATATTTTGTTTTCCCGGAGTTTAAAAGTCCCTTCTTTGTTAGGTTGCTTATTTTTCTATATTCCTATGATCAGTTCATCTCCCAGACTTCCACAGTTGAAAAAGTAAGACAATTAACTTGTATGCATTTCAGAGAGAAAATGGGACTTCCCAGTTATAAATCTGAGAGGGACAGCATGTTAGCTTTCTGTGGCTGTGTAACAGAGTACCACAAATTTAGTGGCTTAGGGAGACACTTTGATTCATTCACAGGCTCCGTGGGTCAGGAAGTCCAGGCACAGTTTTGCCGTGGCCTTTGCTCAGGCTGAAGTCAAGGGCCAGCCGGGGCCGTGGTCTCAGGTCTGAGCCCACTTCCAGGCTTATTCGGGCTGTTGGCAAAGTCAAGTTCCACGTGGTTGTAGGATTGAGGTCCACGTTTTCTGGATGGCTGTACGCCGGGACCATTTTCAGGAACTTGAGGCCACCCTGGGGTGTCCTCCCCAGCAGAGCAGTTTGTATCCTCAAGGCTAACACGACTCATCAGCATCGGTAAGAAGGAGTCTTATCTAAGGTAGGGTAATCCCAGGCGCGATCATCCCACCACCTGTGCGTGTAATGGAACCCAATCACAGGATCGAGAGCCTGTGGCGTTCACCATCTCACTCACACTCGGGGCAGGGGGATCATACAGGGTTTGTACACCAGAGGGTGGGATTCTGGGTCACCTTAGAGGTGAGGATGAGGATGGCCTGAGAGCCAGGTGGACACACCAGGGCCTGTGAGCACCTGGCCTGCCCTAAGATCTCTCTGTGTGCTCTTCATCTTTCCTCTTAACACTCTTGGCCCCTGCAAGCTCACAGCTTCTATCAGCAGTTTCAGGCCCAGAGGAGACGATGGTCTTTCTCTCCAGTTAGGACATCCTACTGAGGGATTCTGAATGGCCCAGACACCAGGCCAGGGCATGGGAACCAGGACTGGCCCAATCTGTGGCCATGGGGGCGGGGCTGTTGGAAGAAGTGGGTGAAACCGAGCATACCTGCCTCGGGGGACACCGAATCTCACAGGTTCTTTAGGTCTTTGAGAGTCTGAGACCAAACACATCAAATCCCTCAAAATCAACCCCTGAGTTTGGCTAATGGAACCACTGGGTACCAGATTCTGCCTGCCATCCTTTCTTCTGGCCTCATCAGCTCCATCAGCACCCACACACACACACTCGTTTGCATTCTGTTGCAGGTTGGGGTCCCAGAGGGCAGATTTTGAGGTGGAGATTAGCACACAGGTGGATCTGATTAGGAAATACCCTTGGGATTAGCACCTGTGAAGCAGGGTAAGGAAGAAGGAGGGGGCAGAGGGAGAGGTGAGCTGTGATGCACACCCAGTGCCAGCCTCGACCAAGGGGGTGGGCAGCCCTAGAGTTAGGATGGACCTTCTGAGTTGATCCGGGATGGGATGAGATGGCCAGTCCTTTATCCTCCCAGACTGACCACTCACTGCACATGGGCCACTGGAAAAGGAGGTGCCCTTGGGCAAGGGGGGGTCTCTGAGCCCCTGAAGCCACCAAGAATTGGAGGGTGTCTACCCACAGCCCTCCCCACAGCTGGAGCCAAGGACCTTCCCTAACTGGGGATCCAGATGGTGCTCTGTAGTCCCTCCACATTCCCCCACCTGCATCCCTCCTCTGTTTTCAGAAAGGCTGAGTGCAGGCCCTTATAATCAGCTCTTCATTCTCTCGTCTGCTGGGCTCCTTCCTTCTCGGCCAAACTCTAAATCTCTTCCGTTATCACGTCAAACCACTGTTCAAAAATTCTTCATGGGGTTTCCCTGGTGGCGCAGTGGTTGAGAGTCCGCCTGCCGATGCAGGGGACGTGGGTTCGTGCCCCGGTCCGGGAAGATCCCACATGCTGCGGAGCGGCTGGGCCCATGAGCCATGGCCGCTGAGCCTGCGCATCCGGAGCCTGTGCTCCGCAACAGGAGAGGCCACAGCGGTGAGAGGCCCGCGTACCGCAAAAAAAAAAAAAAATTCTTCATGTTTCCTAATTTCCAACAAGTTCAAGTTCCTAAGTCTTAGCTAAGCTCTGAGATCCTTTGCCATCTGACCTCACCAATATTTCCAGAATTTTCTTCTACATTTTACCCATCAACCTTCCTCCTCATCACAGTGTCAAGTTTCTGTTTTCCAAGCCCACTTTTCCTCATCCTTTCTCCTTCTTGACATTTCCCCACCCCCTCGTCCTCCTCCACCACCTTCTACCATGAAAACCCTGCCCACCCTTCACTGTGCTGCCGTGAAAGAACTTTCCTCCAGGGATGACCATAGCCCAGAGTAATCGCATCTTCCCCAGATCTGTTAAATTCTTCTTCAGGGCAAGAGCAATTCTATGCTCTTGATTTAACACCAAGTATTCAGGGTATCAACTACTGTGTACACTGTTGATTTAGGTCTCCCTAAAAGCAAGGTCCTGAGACAAGGACGTGGGGGCAGGGGTCCACGTGGGGGGGATGCCAGTGGGTGGAGGAGGGAGTGACGAGACGAAGCAGAACAGGGAGAACACCTGACAAGGTGTCAGTGGGCGTTACTGCCTGGGTGCCTGGAGCCTGGTCTCACCCAGGAGCCTCTGAGGAACCACAGAGACCACCTGGGAGTCATCCACTGGAGGACAGGGAGACTGGGGCCCTGACCAGTGAAGCCCGGGGCCCTGACCAGTGAAGCCCATCGGCCCCGAGGGCTGACCCTGCTGCTCCTGGGAGTGTTGGCTCCCCTGACTGCCAGGGTGCAGGTGCCCATGATGGAGCAAATCAGAGGAGACCTTCAGGAAGTTGCTCTGAGCAGGAAGCCGTAGATGCTGGAAACTGTGGCCACTCCACTCCCAGCCTAGATGGTGATCCATGAATTCGTTCATACCGTTAAATGGAATATCGCCTGCCATATCAGTAAAGAAATGATGTCACAGTCATCAGCGATTGTAGCCACCAGCCGGTGGTGAGCTGGTGAGCCCTGAGGGAACTCAGGAAGGAAAAGAATACCTGCCATCCAGCAGCCATCAGACTCATCACTTCCTATCGTGAGCCCTGAAGAAACTCAGGATGTGAAAACACAGGATACCCAGATAGCTGAGGTGCACATCAAAGGAATGATTTCAGTGAGCCCAGACTCTTGCAGCGCTAAATTCCTTAACTTGAGATATCTGGTTTTCTGGAATTAGCGGTGATCTCAGACTACCTGCCCTTTGTTGCAAAACTCCTATATATCCTGGCTCCCCTCTCACCTCCTCAGGGCAGTTCTCTCAGGGTTACTTGAGATGATGCCTCCTGGGCTTGAAGTCCTAAAAATTCCCGCCGAATAAAACATAACTCCCAACTTTTAGGTTGTGAATAATTTTTTAGTCGACAATTCTGGGTTCCCCACGGACCCCCATGCTACACGTAAAGGGCACTCGGCCAGTACACATTGATGTTGCATAGAGTCTGGGGAAAAGCACGTGTGTTTTCCTTACAAGTTCACACAGGACACTCCCACCACCAGGTGTGCGGGCTTCCCACACCAAGCGATTCTGTCGCATCAACAGCTGTACTACAATGCAGTTCAATTCTGATATCAGACAAAGTCCGTGCATACCCCACAGGTTAAGTCAGGGCTCGGTCCTACAAGACTGACCCCCCCCCATTTCAGATGTCAATTACGATCCAGGTTGTTACCTGTGTTTTTCACCAACAGGCTACAAATTGGGGTTCCCATGTTCCCCTCCTCAGGTTCAATAATTTGCTAGAAGTGTTCACAGAACTCTGGGAAATATTTACTTAAGTTTATCCGTTTATTATAAAGGATGTAATAAAGAATACGGATGAACAGCCAGGTGATGAGATACATAGGGTGAGTTCTGGAAGATTCTGGAGGGCAGGGGCTTCTGTCTCCATGGAGCTGGAGTGGATCACCTTCCTGGCACGTGGGTGTGTTCACCAACCCATACATTCTCCAAACCTCGGGCTTTGGGGATTTTTTTAGAGGCTTCATCACGTAGGTATGATCAATTAACTCCATTTCTAGACCTCCTCTTCCCAAGGGATGACGGATGGGACAGAAAGTTTCGAATCATGGCTTGGTCTTCCTGGCAACCAGCCCCCATCTTAAAGCTCTCTGGGAGCCCACCAAGAGATGCCTCATTAAAACAAAAGGCAGGAAATTCCCAGGGATTTAGGAGCTCTGTGTCAAGAACCAGGTCAGGGCTTCCCTGGTGGCGCAGTGGTTGAGAGTCCACCTGCTGATGCAGGGGACACGGGTTCGTGCCCCGGTCTGGGAAGATCTCACATGCCGCGGAGCGTCTGGGCCCATGAGCTATGGCCGCTGAGCCTGCGCATCCGGAGCCTGTGCTCTACAACGGGAGAGGCCACAGCAGTGAGAGACCCGCGTACCACAAAAAAAAAAAAAAAGAACCAGGTCAAAGGCCAAATATAAAACATAATTTCCTTATCACTTAGGAAATTACAAGGGTTTTAGGAGCTCTGGGCCAGAACCAGGGGCAGAGACCAGAATGAAGATTTTTCTATTATTTCACAAACAGACATCGGAAGGATGGAATAGGACTCAACTCAGTGGTCTGCTGACTCTGCCAGTGACCACTGTCCTGCCTTAGTCGCCCCACCCTTGGCCCTGCTGACTTACCTCCTAACTCTCTGGCCAACCTTATACTTCTCCATTGCGAGCTTTCGTTCCTCTTCAAGCTGCCATTCCCTGCATTCGTCCTACATTCTTTCCTTCCTCTAAATATGGCTATCAGTCGACCTGTAATAATAATCATAATAGCTATTATTATTCATCCATTAAACTGGCTCTTGGTCGAATCCAGGCCTTGTTCCAGAGACGGGAATGGAGTATGCCTGAGACTTACCTTCTGCTGCTAACAGATCAACAAACAGAAATACAGTGTACTGTCAGTGATGAAAAGCAAAGCAGATTAAGGAGATTTAAAAAAATGTGGGCCTAGGGTCATCGTTGATGAGGTGGCTGGGTCAGGGGTCTCCAACGGCACAATATCTGAGTAGAGACGTATCTTTATCATCAGTTGCGAAAAGTGAGGTTTAAGGAGTGACTCTTCCAAGGTCACACATCTAAGAACTGTGATAATTGGACCTTGCTGCCAGGTCTTCACCAAAGCTCCAATTTAAAAAGTTGTCCTGAGCCTTTGGCGGAGGGGGTGAAGAGGGACAGGCCTGCAGAGGTTCAAGTTATCTTTTATGATGAAGGAAAAGGAGACTTTTCTCGTCACTTTGTCTTCAGGAAATAATCTCTCGTAGTAATTTACTACTCGTGTTTAAACAAGATCAAGATGCATTGCCACATCCGAATGACAAAAGAATTGACCGTCTCCCACGGAGTCTACGTGCTGTTAAAAAGGCTAAGGATACAGATGAGAAGAAGGGGCAGGAGTTGGTCCACATCTGGGCCGTCAGGCTCCTAGAAGAAGTGTTTCCCTTGGGCGAGGTAACGTGGGCCTAATACAAACTCCAGCTTCCTCTGTATGTGCCCTCTTGTGGCTTCGGGGGCCTTGAGTGGAGCACACGAGAAGTCCCTTAAATTTCCAAGCTTCCTGGTTATATGATATTGATTTAGGTTTTTTTCTATTTTATGTCCTGTAATTTCATTTTCAGGCTCATAAACCATATAGTACCAAACACAGGCTGTTTCAAATATAATGAGACTTCTCAGAACCTTAAAAATGCTTCTGGTTTTTTTCAGCTTCATTTTACAATAGCGAGATCATCTTATATTTAGACCCTTTTCAGGGTGATTGGGTTGGGCAATTTTTCCAGTGGGGACATAGAGTGTGTATTTCCAAATGCAATTCGTGCATCCCATCCCATCACCCACCGACAATCAGGACAGGACAGGCCTGGTTTTAGCTGACAAAGATGAGACTGGGTGCAGTGGTGAGTTTAATTCATGAACAGCTGTGCTGAGTTTTATCTTAATATCATGGGTGTTGGCTATATATATATATGTCGGCTATATATATAATATCACGGGTGTCACTTGAATGTCCCCACCAGGTAGCACCACACCTAAAAGAGGTGAGGGAGAGAGGGAAGAGGTCTCGGGCTCTGGAGCCCGGTTCTGCCCACAGATCACAGACTCTGCTCTTCGCAGGGGCGTTTGCCAACCCGGAGGGGTTCTGCTTCAAGCCCTTGTGAGGAGAAATCTGTGGGTAATTTACGAGGACAACTAGGTTAGGAGAGGCTATTGCCCCAGGAGGAGTGGTGGCTACCTGTTTCCTGCCTGCACTTTTATCTGTTGTTAGCAACTGTGTCCACACTGATCAAGGCGAATATCTCGGTTACTCCCAACTTGACTGCCAGCAGGGACCCTGTGAGATCCAGCCCTGGGGCAGTAGTGGCCAAGATTACTCACACAATTAGGTGAACACAGACACCTGCGTCACACGTGCCCAGAAGTGGAGGGGGCTACAGGCTTGGCCCCGATGGCTCAGCCACTGACCAGGGTCCAGAGACAGAGGTCTGTGGGACAGGTTCTCTTCCCACAGCCGAGAAGGCCCTGGCCTTTGAGGTTTCCACGATTCAAGGAGGTTCCGGCCTCCAGAGAAGGCGGGGGAGGCAGCTGCTGGAGGGCACAGGGAGCCTCCGAGGGCTCAGCTCGTGACATACGAGCTGCTGACGGTCCTGCCAATGTCTGAATGAAAGTTTATGTGCTGACTCATGGGGCAAGGAGAGAATTTTAGAGTCAGGATGTGAAAGTTCTTTTTCTTTCCACGTCGGAGGTCATTACAGGCGAGCTCTGTTCCCGAGGCCCGGCCGGCCCACAGAGCAGGGCTATTTATTGCTACTCAGGTGAGTTTCCTGCCGAGGGCCCTGGGTTTCATCCTGGATGACATGACGCTAAATCAATTAGCCCACAGAACACAAGTCGCGCCTACGACTCCTGCTGAGGGTCTAGTGGGGGTCCTGACTGACCCATCCTTCAAGTCCTCCTCCATCTGCTCCAGCTCCTAGGTTGACGTCGCCTCCTAACTGCTTCCCCACGTGGTGGACCTCGCCCTGTCCTACCCTCATCTCAGGGCTGGATACTGGAAAGTCGTCCTTTCTGCTCTGCCTGTGCTCAGTGGACTCCCCCTGCCCACGTGCCCACCCCCTGCTCACCCGCATCCCCCAGGGCACGCTGGCCTTGCCAGCCTCAGGCTCCTTTGTCCTCCTCTGCTCCAGCCCACAGCTTCCCCAACTTAGCTGGACATCGGAGCAGCTGGGAAGCTTAAAAATGCGGATGCCTAAGTCCCCGGCTGTGTCTTCAATGTAATAGGTCTTGGGTGCATCCTGGACGGGAATATGTTTTAAAAGTCACTCCACAGTGACTGCAGTGTGTAGCCAGGGCTGAGAACCACAGGCATTCCGCTGTGGTCTGCGTCACCAGCCAAGCCTTGGGGTCTTGTTCAATGTCACTTCCTCCAACAATCCTTACTAGTTTGCCAAACCAAACCCATTTCTGAGTTTTAGTCTCTTGATACAACTTTTTCCTTCATGCCCCTACTCACAACGTGAGTTATGTATTCACAAATGTCATCTTTTGTTTCACACCTATCTCCTCGTGTCAGGGATCATGCCCACTTCAAGTGCCAAAGTCATCCACGGCCAGCAGTGAGCCCGCGAGGAGGTGGGTGTCTCCGAGTGTGCGGATGGAAGGAAGGACAGTGGAAGATGCAGCTGCATCCTGGGTACCACAGGAGACTGGCTCACTGCAAGGGTCGCTGTGGTGCGTATCCCAAATCACCCACAGACAGTCATGGGTTTCTAGCTTTGGGACCGCATGGGTGCTTCGTGAAACCAGAGTGGGGCTGAGTGGAGAAACATGGTGGTAAGAAGGGCTCAGCTGAGTGGAAAGCAGAGGCTGAACTGCCTGCCAGGTAGATGAGCACCAAAAGAAGGCTAAAATGCAGTCTTGAGTCCCAGAATCAGCGGCCTCTGCACAGATGACACTTTAATTCTCAAGGAAATGTGACTTTTCCGAAAACAAGCCTCGTCTGTAGCTGCAGTTTCACACACCCCGTGGTACACAGGTGCCCGTTTCTGAGCACGTGATGCCCTTTAGAGAATGTGTGACCCCCACGGCTAGGTCAGACACGACAGCGGATTGGGGCTGCCATGCAAGGGGCAGCAGGCTTTATGTCTTGAGTTGGAACCTCCAGATTCAGAAAGACTTGGGTTCAAATGTTGTCTTCACCAGGCACTTCCTGTTGGCTTTGGCTGAGTGACTTCATCTGTTTAAGCCTCAGCATTCTCTTTCATAGTGTGATCATCCTGGCCGAGCCCCCAGAGGGCTCTTGGGAGGATTCTTTGAATCATCCCCTAGCCACACCACCCAGAGGACTTTATCCCACTGTCTGGCACTTAGTAAACCCTCAGTAGATGCTCAGCGCTTTCAGAGAGGGAAAAGCCAGTGCAAGCTGCAGCAGGTAAGTGCAGCAGGGTGGTAGGGCCAGTGTTTCCTGGCACTTTTTCTGATTGAGAACTACCATTCTGCTATTACAGTTCAAAGGGGAGCCAATCTGGGAATATGGTCTGCAACCTGCGCTCTTCTTTCACGGGATCTCACCCTGGCGCAGGCACAGAGGGGAAAAGGAAGTCTCTACAGCACTAAAGCAACCTGTTGATCCCCCTTTGCTCCCTTCCATCTGGGATGTTTTAATCCCAGCCCCCAACTTCACCAGATCTTAGAATGAGAAGTGGTCCCCATCAGCTATTTCAGAGGCTGTGAACAGAGTCTGCAAGATGCAAAGATTCTGGATTCAAAGCTGGTGAGCATTACATTTAAAGCAAAAGTTCAGGTGTGTGGAGAGGAAAACCAGACCCATGCATACACTGTTTACAGACACCAGCATTTAGTCTCTTTGTAACCACAGAAGTCTGTGTTCGCAGTTGTCATCTGTACCCTTCCATTTAGGCAGGGAGAAAAGAGGCCACGTCCCAGACCGACAGGATTTTGAGGGGTGATCACAGCACTCGCAAAGCCCTTCCTGTGCCGAGGGCCAGGAGAATGGTGCACAGACATGAGAGCACGCATGTGTGCACGTGTGTGTGTAAATGTGCACAGCTGTACTTTGGGTTGGGTTCCCCCAGAAGCACAGCCTGAAGCCAGGAGTCAAGTGCAAGGAATTTAGTCGGGAAGTGACCCCAGGAGACCCTGGTGGAGGCAAGGTCTGCTGTCAAGTGCAGGGGCAGTGCGGTTCAGTCCCTCGGAGAGCTGCAGGGGCTGGTGTAGGACACACTTAATAGTGGTCCTTATCCACATATGGCCAGTCTCTCATTGTCTCTGGTTTGCTCTGTGGCCCAGAAAAAGCCTCAAGACAGAGACACCCAGGTGACAGCAAGCTCCCCACCTCCACAGGTAGAGCAAGTGCATGGCATCTGCTGAAGGTGCAGGTAGATGTCTTGTCAGGGAACGTGGCCCAGAGCCTCCCTGGGCACCTGTAAACCGGGGAACAGCAGAGACACAGCTTTGCTCCAGCAAATGCAGCCATCAGATGGGGTCACCTGGGCCTCTCCTGCATCAGCAATCCTCTCTCCTTCATTCCCCTTAATCCAGCCTTCTGTGTATTCATGACCCCACCAAACATGGGACTCTGGTTTTGTAGCCAAAAGAAAACAAAGCTCAGTTTCCCATTAAATGGAGGAAGGACCTTGCTTGGTGCTCAATCCTGTCACATTTTTGTTCGTTCGTTTTTGAAACCAGGACCTCAGAACCAAGGTCCTTGTAGAGAAACCTCACCCACTGAGTGTAGGGAGGGGGAGGGAGGGATGCACCCCCTGGGCCGCTGAGGGCATCTCCAGGGGCTGCTGCTCTGGGGCCCTGTGACTCCTAACAACCGCACTCCGAACCTGGGCTGCCCTGGCTGTCACACGCCCCCACCGCTCACATCCCCTACCTGCTGACTTAATCTACAGCTTCTGTGTTACTAATGCTTCTAAGTCAGGTATGAAATAAGGCCAGGTAGCTTTCCTTAACTCCCAGCAACCATTTTTGGGAAAAAAACAGTGTTTTTTCTTATATTTTTCTAGCACATGAGGAAGATTTAATAGCTTTCCTTTTAAAATTAACATATAGGGAGATAAACCTTTTGGGGGGCATATAGTTCCATGAGTGTTAACACGTGTATAGATCCCTGTGACCCCAGGACACCATCGGGATGCAGCATAACTGCTTCTCCACCCTTCTTCCGACTCCATCTCAGGCAGACATTTCTTATCTCCCTCCTCATTTATTTCACTGTAGCGGGAAAATAGCTAACGAACATAAGGCACCTGTGTTTGTCCTGATGTTATCATCAGGAACCTGAAGAAGTTGATATGTAACTAATAGAAATAAGTTGACTTAAAAAATAAGCGAAGGAGAAGCGTTCTTCGGACATGGTGGAAGTTATGGGGTTTGGAGAGACAGGACTGGGCCCTTGGGAATGTTGTTCTCTCCACTTTGTCTGACCTCAGAATGATGTGCAAGTGGTGGTCCAGGGTGGAGTGCAGGGAGGAGAGCCGTCACAATCAGGGATGCTGGGAGTTTGATTTCAGAGCCAGACTGCTTATCAAGTTCGGGTGCTCTGTGTATCCAGCCTTAGTTCCAGAGGAAGCCAGGAAAGTTCAGGACACAATGTGCTGCAGAATCAGGCCCAGATGCTGACAATAACCGCTTTAGCAGAGCCTCTCATGCAAAACCAGGTTTTTATGTAACTTGAAAAGCATGACACTAACAGAAAGTATCATTCATCTTGCGAGTTATGGTTGCCTGTAAAACAGAATGCAGAATTCTTTCCCTATGAAAGACAAAATGTTTATCTTCTACTTCCTTGGTTTTCTTCCTTTTGGTCTTTTAAATGTGAATCCCCATCTTTACCTAAGCTTTATCTTTAAAATTCTAATTCAAAAGAAGAAGAAAGCTGAAGGTTTCTATTTTAATTGACTCTGGCCAAAATGGGCACTGAGCCACACTCCTTCAAGCTGTGATATTTAAAAAAAAAAAATTCAGCTAGTCAAAGATCATTTGTCCTTGCTCCACGACTTGGAGGAAATCTCTACAAAGTATTTTGAGGAATCCGTGGACCAGACGACAGTGCGTTGTGTTCAACCCAGCTTTGCCACCAACTCTTCCTCCACTCTCATGAGAGCAACCGCCTGCTTCAGAATTTCGCTTTTCTTGTTTGCAGAACAAGGGGTTTGGGCTAGATGATGGGATCAGGTCGTTTCAGTCTCTAAACATGCATAATTCTTTTCTCTTCTCAGTCTCCACGTTTCCTTCCTCTCTACATAGAAAACAAGTCTTACGCACAGTATCGCATTTGATCCTCAAGCTTACCGAGCAAACGACGCAGTTTCCCCCAGCTCCAAGTGGGGAAACTGAGGCCCCTGCGGATCGCCCTGAGTGCTACATCGTCAAGTGAATGAAAACGGAAAGGGAGACACAACTGAAGCCGAAGCATGTTCACACCCACTCTGCTTTCCTGCCACCCTCTGCCTTTCAAAAACAAATATCAGAAAGGAAATTACATTCCAAGACTAGCGACCCCAGGATCATTTATTTTCCTAAGGTGCCTTGGGCAATGAAGGTACTTGGGGTTTAGAATGAACTCCCTGGGAGTAGACCCCACCTGTGGGAATTCTTCCAGCAAGTTCACTGACCGCCTCACGTCCACAGCGCCTTCCCAAGGGAGCAGCTCTGACCACTACAAAGCCAGTAAGAGTGGCTGGTACTGGGGGCTTCAGTCTGGGAAGTGGGCAGAGGAAAAGCAAAGACCTAGGATCATTTCACAGGTGGAAAGCACTCAGCTGGGACAGAATATTCATCCTCAGGACACCCCCGTTAGGGGCTAACAGGTAATGGGATTGGACCCAGCATCCATTCCGTCAATTTCCCCCTGATTTGCTGACTGCCACCATTTGAGACAGGTTTGCAGTAACTCTCAGTAGAGAAGTGGAGAATCAGTATGTGAAGTGTCCTGGAGGGCTGCGCCTTCTGGTGAATGAATTTAGCCAGAAACATTTTTCTGTTGTTTTAACACCTGTTGTTAATTTGACTCAATTCAAAAAGTACCTGTTCAGTGTAAAAAAAAAAAAAAAAAAAGGCAGGTTATAAGAAATATAATTCCATTTTTACAAATAAGAATATGCATGTACCTTATTTTATTGACTATGAAATGTCATCAATGATTAAAAGCTTTATAATCTTATGTGCCACCAAAGGAAACATCTTACCAATTAAATTTGATGCAATTATTTATCTTCCAGAATTTTATTTTATAATTAATGATCTTCTTAAGACTTATGCACATAGATTTTATCATATATCACCCTTTTGTATATGAAAAAGAGACAAGGTAAATTAAATAAATGAGTTCACATTTTTCTAAAACCTGTTCATGTTCTAGTTTTGCCTCTTTTGGATCACTTTTCAACTCAGAGGCATTGATGCTCTCGCGGGGTTGGCTGGTTGGTTTGTTTTCCCACATAGGGTCATCCTCTAGGCCACTGAGAACTTTGAGGATGCCGCATTTCTTAAAAGGATGTTCTGCTATTGTCTTCAATATTTTCCTCCAAGTTGATGAAATTCATTCTACAGATTTTGAGAAATTTGTACAGGAAACGACAATTAGATCATTACTATTGCCTGGTCAGCCAGAACTGTAAAATTCGCTCCAATTTCAGTGTGGTAAATAGGGGGAAAAAAAAAGAAAAGAAAAGAAAAAGGGGGGAGAAAGGCACTCACATGGCAGGTAGGAGTGTGAATAAATTGACAGAGCCTTTCTAAGTAACAATCTAGCACCATTAAGTGCCCGAAAAATGTCCAGAGCCCCTGATTGCCTCTAAAATCTAATCCCTCAATCTCACCCCTCATACTTTAAACATAATCACCCTGATCTATGCACTGTTCTCTCAGTCATCTTTTTCTTGCCTCTGGGCTTTTGCACATGCTCTCTCTCCCTCCCAATCCCCAGTACTCATTTGTCACTGATCTTGTTATCCTCCTCAGTACCTGGTGTCGGTGCCTCCCCTAGGGCTCCCGTTTCCCCCACCCCACCCCCCACTACGGTATAGCTGGCTATGGATTTGTCAGCTTCTACCCCTAGTCATGCAGGCTCTGTGGGAGAAGGTCTCCTAAAATATTCACCATCACACACACATTCACCATCATCACACAAAAATATTTATTTATGACTTTTAGAAGTCTTTGATCACTTTTAAAATATTTGTTTTAAAAATACATTCTGAATAAACATATAAAATAATATAATACATTTAAGGGTAAGAAACATAATACATTATATATTTTAATACGTTTTATATATATATATATATATATATATATATAGTATATTATGTTTCTTATCCATATATATATATTCATAGCAACAAATGAGAACTTGGTCACCTTCTGCTGGCCCCTCCTTACCCCAGACTTATTCTCCAGAGTCTACCTCTCTTGACTAACACTGTTTGGAGTTCTTATTATGGTTGTTTCCTAACCCATAGCTTTTGCCACTTCCTGTGATGTAAATATTACTACCTTGCAAGCGTCCAGTGGGTTGCAACTGGCTGGTTAATTTCCTGAATATTTAACAAGGTTAGGCAAAAATCCGTTGACTCTTCACTATGAGAGATATCTCAGTATTTTCTTTTCCCTTGCTTCTTCCTCAATTGCTTGATAGTTATAGCATTATTCTTAGGGTTTTTTTCCTTTTGTTTGTCATTACATTTAATTCTTATGCTTTTATTCTTAGTTTTGGTCAATTAAGCCTTCATTTTCCATCAGTAACTTGACACACAGCTTCTATGCAAGAAAAGGCTCTTTCTTGACCTTCCTTCCCTCAGAACTTCTTCAGCTCTAACTTAGCAAAGCCATTAGCATTTACCTTCTACTTTGTACTAACAATTAACCTTCCATGCTTTGCTCACAGTTTGGATCTATAATTTGAAAGCCAGTAAGTATAATTTTCATTTTGTGATTACAGGAAGATCCTTTACTGCTAGAGCGAATAGTGTTCTAATATTCCAATTTTTTCATCATGGGTCCAATGCCAACAAAGTAAAATGTATCCTGAAATCAAAGCCAAACGTTTCCTCTTTTCTTACAGTCCACTGGTTGTTTAAAATCATGCCACTTTTTTTAATTTGCTTTGTATTTGGAGTATGACTTATTATTTTATTTTTGTTTGCTTTTCCTGGAGTTTTTAATTTTTTTTTCTTTTTGGAGAAAGAATAATGTGTCTCCATCATATTTTCAAGTTCCTCTATCTTATCTTCTCAGTCAGAGGGTCCAATACATGGCGTTTTGTCCTCAATAATTTTTTAACCAAGATGCTCCCACCCAGAGCCTCCGTCCTTCACGTCCAACCTGGAAAGTTCCCCCAGGTTAACAGCCCAGTTGTCATCTCCAGACTTCTCTTCCCTTCTCGCTGACGGAGTCCACACTCTTCCCACTCTTCCACACATCCTTCATTAACTTCCTAAGAAGAGTTGTGACTAAGATAAGCTTTGGAGATTCTCATGGCTCATTATTTTGATTTTGCCTGTATCCTTGCCTTGGAGTTTTTCTGAACGTAGAATTCCACATCCAGAATGAATTTTTCTTCACAGTATTGAGGGCATCACCCCACTGTCATTTCACAGTAAGTTCCACCAATGAGAAGTCAGAAGTCAACTCAGTGTTATTTTCATTCCCTTTTCTCCCTCTTTATTCTTGGTGTTCTGTAATGTCCGGAGGTAGTGTCTTATTTAGGAAGATTCTCAAAGTGTCTTTACATTAGCACAGACACCTGCCCTTTTGTAAGGTCCCCATTTGGAGAATAGGAGGTGAGTACAACAGAAACGGTTTTGAATGATTTACTTGACCACCTTGGTAGACATAGTTTGGATTGTTTTGCCCTGGTTTGCAACCACTTAGTTCTTTTTTTTTTTTCCTTCTACCCATTTGCTGAAGTGTAACATTCACACTGAAAAAAGCACAAATCATAAGTGTGCAGCTTGACTTTCTCCCAAAATGAACACACCTGTGTAACCTCACCTGGCTCTAGACAGAGACATCAGCACACCTGAAGCTTCTCTGGTCTCCTTCCTGGTCCCCGTCCCACCCCCTCCCCATGACTCCAGCCACCACTGGCTCTGACCTAAAGCACTGTGGATTCCTCTTGCCTGTCTAGACTTTGATGTCAATGGAAGCATACAATGTATACTTTTGGAATCTGATTCCCTTCATTCAGCATTACTTTTGTGAGAGTCATCCTTATTGTTGCTTATAATGGTAATCCATTCACATGGTGTCCTGTTGTGTGAATGTTGGTCTTCATCTACTGTTGCTGCATATTTGGGTTGCTTCAGGTTGAAATCTGTCATGGGCTGAATTGTGTCCCCCACGATTCATATATTAAAGCCTTCACCTCTAGTACCTCAAAATGTGACTGTATTTTGAGATACGGTCTTAAAAGAGGTAATTAAGGTAAAATAAGACCATTGGGGTGGGAGCTAATCCAATACGACTGACCTCTTTATAAGAAGAGGAGATTAAGACACAGACACACACACACGGGGACGACCATGTGAAGACACAGGGAGGACACGGCCAAGGAGAGGGGACCCAGAAGAAACCAATGCCGCCAACCCCTTGGGACTTCTGACCTCTAGAAATAGGACACATTTCTATTGTTTAAGTGACCCAGACTATGGTAGTTCGTTACTGCAGCCCTAGCAAAATGCTGCAGAACTATTACAAGTAGAGCTGCTGTGAGCATTTTGTATGTGTCTTTTGGTGTACATCTGTACAGATTTCTGCTAGAAATGTACCCAGGCGTGGAATCGCTATGTCCTGAAGTTGTGTGTATGTAGATACCATCAAAGAGGTTTCCAAAGCAGTTTCATTGATTCACACTCTCTCCAGCAATATGTGAGAGTTCTCTCTCCAGCAATATGTGAGAGTTCTCACGGGTCCTTCGGCCAACTTGGCCTCAGGCTAGACCCTTATCCCTGTTCTGACTCCCTCCTCCCCTCGTCCCTCACTGTGCAGCGCTCTGGCAGACTCCTCTTCTGTGTCATCTTATCTTACACAGACTTGTTCTGGTTTCATAAGTCCAGACTTTCCCCCTTGCTTCTTTGATTCACTGATTGTCTTCCTTCTAGGATGACATTTTCCCTTTCATCAAAGCTTACCTATCCTGATGTTGCCGGGGTGACGGTGGATAAATACGAATTAATCGGGTAAATTATTCAGGTGTTTATGGCCGTATCCTTGGGTAGTGGTCACATCCTGTTATGGTTTAGAAATACTGGGCATTCTGACAGGGACCCCTCCCACACCAGACACATTTTCATGTTTCTCAAAGTCATGGTCAATAGCAGCTGACTGTCTTGTGCATGACGTCACTTCTGGGCATGGAGGGCAAGCTCGTGCATTTTCTACTTCTCCCAGCTCTGAATTTCCTGTTCACAGTGATGGACACATTTGTTTTACCATGATTCGTGCCAACAGTTATTCAGATGTCCAAGAGGCTTAAGACAGAGTGTAATGCCATTAACACCACCAAAAACATAAAAAATTTAAAAAGCCCTTAACTGCTGTAAGGCAATGTTGCTCACATTCCCTAAAATCAAGGCCATTTTGATCACAAGTGTCTGTGAGTTGATCCCTGGAATGAAGGGAAGTGTCTAGGGGAAGAGACAGCTCCCCTTAAAAGCCTGCTACCAGGCTTCCCTGGTGGCGCAGTGGTTGAGAGTCTGCCTGCCGATGCAGGGGACACGGGTTCGTGCCCCGGTCTGGGAAGATCCCACATGTCGCGGAGCGGCTGGGTCCGAAAGCCATGGCCGCTGAGCCTGCGCGTCCAGAGCCTGTGCTCCGCAATGGGAGAGACCATAACAGTGAGAGACCCGCGTACCACAAAAAAAAAAAAAAAGCCTGTTACCTCTGGGAGCAGATTATTTGATGGATGACTCGAAAGCTACAGAACAAGAATGTACTGTGTGCACAGTTCAGATAACACAGCTGGAAGACCTGGCTGATGTGCAGGACAAGAGACCGGAAGCCGACATCTGGGCCAGCCCCGCATGTAAAGTGCAGGGCAATGTGTTTTACAGGTACCTTTCTCTCAGCCCTCACACAGAGCTACACACGGGCACTCTCTCTTTACTAAGGAGGAAACCAGTGTTCAGAAAGGTTAAATAACTTCCCCACTGTTACACTTCCCTTAACTGTGGACTGAGGTTTGAACGCAGGCTTGTCTAGCTCTGACATCCACGTCCTTTTCACTCTAAACATTCACTGATATTTAAAAGACTTGAGCAAAGACTCACTAAAATAAACGTGATACTATTCAAACGGAATAAATGTAAAGTCCTTTAGTTTGGTTTAAAAATATACAATTGTATAAGTGCAGGGGAAGATTTGGAGTAGCCAACATTCTTTTTTTTTTTTTAATCTTTATTGGAGTATAATTGCTTTACGATGGTGTGTTAGTTTCTGCTTTATAGCGAAGTGAATCAGTTATACATATACATAGGTTCCCATATCTCTTCCCTCTTGCGTCTCCCTCCCTCCCACCCGCCCTATCCCACCCCTCCAGGCGGTCACGAAGCGCCGAGCTGATCTCCCTGTGCTATCAAGGTGTCACAACCACCAAGTAAAATTAATCGACATCCTAGCCAGTCTTGTGAAGCATATTCATAAACCTTCTCCTGAAGGGCATAGAGAAGTGGATTAGCCTGGAAGATCTCCCATCGAAACACTTGCTTCCAACGCGTATTAGTTAGGTGAGCTTGGTGAGTACCTTTCTTTTCCGAGCCCCAGTTCAAAAATCTTTGGAATGGGAATAACCATAGTTCCTAATGTTCTGTGTTGTTGTAAGGAGCACAGCATGCCGGGATGCAGGACATGTGACACCCAGTGTGAGCTTGCTGGTGCTCTTACCCTATCTGGAGTTTCTCTCCTTCCAGAGTCCACAAGTTGAGTTAAGAAGGGCCCTGAGTTGCCTCCAGAAGAAGGTTAGTAAAGGTTCTCACCTGGATTCCTTCTCAATGGCACTAAAGAGCAAAACAAAGATTAAATTAAAGGACAGGAAAGAAGAAAGATTATTTTCTTTCATGTCTCCTCTCATTTAACAAATATTTCTTGAGCACTCAATATGCACGTTCAGGATGATGAAACAGCAAACATCTTGGTCCCTGTCCTCAGGGGACTTCCGTTCCAATGGAAGAGACAGGCTTGAGGCGGCAGCAGCTAAATAGAAAAAACGCAGTGGAGGTTTGGAAACTTGAAGTGTTATGAAGGAGCAAACGACAGGCTGAGACAGAGGGTGATAAAGGCTGAAGTGCAGGCAGAAAGCACACCTATGGGAAGCAGCAGGTGGAGCAAAGGCTCCCAGTGGGAAAGAAGTGAGAGAAGAATACACACGGTGAATGAGATCAGAGAGCGGGGCCCGTGCATTTGAGAGGATCCAATGGTGCCTGTGGCCTGGTGCAGAGTCTAGATTTGGTTTTCAGTGCTGTGGAAAGACATGGAAGGGCTTTAAGTGGAGGCCAGTGGGAGGTGGTGACAGAGCTCATGTGGAGACAGGGTTTGGAGGACGCTTGTGTAATTTGCTTTGGAGACCACAGTGGCCTGGGTAGATGACGGCAGCTGTGGAAACGGAGGTTGCGGGGGTGGGGAGTGCATGGATTTCAGGCATGTTTTGGAAAGGAAATTGCCGGAGAAGATCATGTTGTCCAACCATGAATAGGTCCATCTAAAATCCAGAGCTCTCTGCCTGTTTAAAAAGATGGATAACCACCTGAGAAGAATGTTGTTCAGTCAAAACTTACACATAGAGAGGGCCCGAGAATTTTTCTAGTGTCAGTCTAAGTGTATTGAATGCCTGAAATTCTATATTCATTGCTGATGATAATTGTTGATGATAATAGAAAGAATCATATATTAAATCATCATATAGAGAAATTTTAGGATTAATTAATTAGGCTTCTCAAGCTATCTTCAGATATTGTCAAGTTCTGGGGAGTAGACAAATGCTACTTATTTTCATAACTTCTATGAAAGGTCACTTTTTCACCATTCTCTAATTCTTGGGTCAGGACTAGAGACCTTAGACTAGAGGTCTGTGACCTGAACTGCACATTAGAATTTCTTGGGGATCCTCTAAGGAAAAAAAAAGTCCCAACATCACTTGGAGGAAATTTTAATATTTTTAAAGATTTCCCAGGTGATTCTAATGCAGTCAAGGTCAAGAAGATTACTGCAAACCTTTTGAAACTGTCTTACTGTCTTACACTATTGTTTTATTCTGAGACCTTTCTCTTCCCCAGAAGGCAGGTATTCACTTGAAAAATACACACATCTATTAAGGGCAAGAGAAGTTTCACAAAATGAAGGAAGTATGTGAAAGGAGAGGGCTGGGCTGTGGAAGGGGAGGTGGTGTGGCTCCACACCAGCTGGTGCCTGAAACTTTCTCTCTCCTGATGAGCCTGGAGTAAACGCCCAGCAACTGGACCCAGCCAGCCAGGCAGTGGACAGACACCCTATTCACTGTACTCCTGGCTGGCTCTGCCCTGCCTTTGCAGTCTGGCCTTTATTTGTCATCTTAAAAATTTCCATTTCAACTTTTGGTCAACAGATACTCCGACTTCAGCTCTTCTCAGCTGAGGATGGCGATAAAGAAGAAGAATACCTACCTGACCTTTGCAAATGTTTTCAGCAAACCGACACACACACACACACACAGGGTATGTACAATCTGGGGCGCACAGCTAAGCCCTCGTCTGTATGAGGCTTCCTTCCAACAGTGCACGGCTTGGCCCCTGGTCAAGATGGCTTCATCTTATTAGAAATCTCCAAGGCTCACAGAGTCAAAACTTGGACGTTTACTGTACACATTAACAGAACGTATTCCACAGGCTTGTAATAAATCTTTATAACCACATATGGCCGAGTTATAAATATGAGCTGGGAAGAGCAGTAAAAGCACAGCGTACCGAAAGGCGTCTGCCCAGCTTGGAAGCACTTTAGGTTTTATTAATTTACTTATTTTATCGAACTGTAACATTTCAGGTGCCGGAGTGATGTTAAATCACTAGCGATGTGAAGTAGAAAAACGAATAAAACGCGAAAATCGTTGCAAGAAATATAACGCAGCAATTAGTTCACTTAGTATATTCGTGGGGTGGCGGCTCAGTCTTTCAGACAAAACAAAGCAAAATGAAACACAGGAAATTCCCTGGGAATTATTTCTTGGTGCCAGGCAGGTGTGGGGAGGGGGCTCAGCGGCTACGGCTCACGGGCCCAGCTGCTCCGCTGCATGTGGGATCCTCCCGGACCGGGGCACGAACCCGTGTCGCCTGCATCGGCAGGCGGACTCTCAACCACTGCGCCACCAGGGAAGCCCGAGGGGCTCTTTTTTGCTGTGGTTCTGACACGTCCCTCCTGAAAAGATGAGAGATGATTTGGATCTACACCCACCTGAACCTGTAGAAAATGTAAGAAAAAAAAAGAATGGATGTACCCCGAGCTTCCTCCCAGGCATCCAACAGGCCACCTTTCCGTTTTCCTGTAACCTATGTCCCCAGGCGATGCTGGGATGCTGACTTGTCTGGCCGGAGAGGATCCAGGCCCTGCGGGTGAACCTGCTGGTCTATGTATACATGAAAAGCTGAAGACAGGGCAAGGCAGCCCTGGATGTACACACAGTCCTGAACTCAAAAGGCCCCTTTCTGTTTTAAAATACTGTTTCAAAACACTATCATGGCTAACGTTTTAGGAGTGACTGTTGCACTTTTTTGAGAGAAAAGGATTGCATTTTGTATCTACCTCTTTCTACAGCTGTTTCTCTCCCCGCTCACACATTCCCAAACTACAGGGTAGGGCATCACCAGGACAGGAATAGATTTCAAGTCTGGCATCTTTTAGAGACTTAGGAGGAAAAAGTCCTCAAACACGAAGAGATTGAAACTTTAATCAAACCTGTTAGTATTCAGAATCACTGTTCTACTTTCCCTTTCTACCATCCTTTTACTAAAGAGCATATATGTCTTTACTAAAGACACATATATGAATGTGTCTCACGTTTGATTGATTTCAAGATGACTAAATGTTCTAAAGAACTTTCCTTTGGCTTTTTCACTTGCACTCTCAGACTTCCAGTGTCTTGTTTCCTTGGAGTGTGTTTGAAGCCAGAAGTTGAAGGTAGGACTTTGGGGTTTGGGAAAGGGCAGAATTTAAAACATGGCATGGGGAGCCAAAGCCACAGAGTTGCTTGGTTACAAGAGTTATATTCACCCTAGATACTTCACGTCTTTTTTTTTCTGTTTACACTGAAAAATCCATTTATTAACTAGATAACAATAAGATAAAATTTTAAAGTATTTTCCATATAGTATGCGTGAGTTTCCCAAAATTACGTTGCCCATAAAGTGAGCTCAGAACCATAAAAAAGAAATATAAATATAATATATATTTAAGCTTAGCATATTTTGGTAGCACATAAATATTTATATTGTTTTTAAAATCTAGAAGGAAATGGTTTCTCAAAAATATAAATTACTAGAGAAATTTTAAAGAGTTTAAGGAAAAGATTGCTTTGTTTGATTTTCTCAGACAAATGAAAAAATTATTTTCTTTGTAAGTTGGGAGTATTTTAGTATTTTTAAGCTATATTTGACTGAGTAGTTAAAAGCTACTAAATAAATATAAAATATGTGTTCTCTTTTAGGGGAAAAATCTATTTGACCAGTATTAGGTTTTTGCTTGCATACTGCCTATTTCCTACATACAGAAGAGGGACTCTTGACGCTAGAATAAAGAAGTTTGCAGAGAGATAGAACCATTTAGATTAGTATTAAACTAATTAACCAAATATTGTCCTGGGAGTCCTCTTTTCTTGCAGTGGTTCTGTTACAATGATGTCTCGCCAAGAAAATTGACTCACTTTTTTCCCTACAGGCACAGCTTACATTTCAGGAAATAAGAGAGAGTACTAAAATAAAAGTAAGATACAATACCATTTTTAATTACGGCCCATAAGCATTGACACAAACCATGCATTTCAAAAGCACTATGCCTAGACTTTGAGATAGACTTAGACTATTGTTAGGGAAATAAAAATTATTACTAGACGATTATGATAAGACAAAATTATTAAAAGCACTTTCGCTATCTTTGAATTGCCTACACTTGTGGGCACTTGTTATATGGTCCACACCCTTATTCAAAGGGCCCTCCACAGTGGATCAGACAAGCATCAAGCATCCTGGAGTTTTTCCACGTAAACTTAGCAGAAATCACAACTATTATGACTCATAAATTGTACAGTTGTTGTATATATAAGTTGTCAACATGTCAATACTGGTCATCTAATCTTCAAGTTAGATCACTGTTTTTGAAATGACCTAATTACAGTTTTAACTGGTAGATTTTCTTAGAAGTTAACGGTTTATTACTTCCCACTTCATCACATTTCAGGACACTCCCCACTGCTTTTACCCCAAACTTGGAATTTCCTGCATTTACTGCTTGAAGACAGGCTCTAAGATCTGTGATAACATAAAGAAGTTTTACATTAGGTCACTTTCTCCTCTTTATGGGATACAAGATGGGAATAAACCCAAGGCTTTGTTGACCGGACTCTCCTTCCTGCATCTCAGAGCTGGTGACATTTAGTTTGTTGGAAATCTCTGCTGTCAAGGAGGTCAGGTCATAAACAAGATTCAAGGACTTCCAGCACAGACACTCCTTCAAAGCTGTGGTCAGGCAAATCTTGGACTTTCATATGGTTCCACAGAGCAAATCTGGATCAAGTCCTTTCGGAAATTCTCTCTCAAATAAGAATCCCTCTATTGCCAAAGAAAGCACCTGTGGAACTGTGGCAAATTTCTGTTAAGAAAAGACAAGGCCTGGGCTTCCCTGGTGGCGCAGTGGTTGAGAATCTGCCTGCTAATGCAGGGAACACGGGTTCGAGCCCTGGTCTGGGAGGATCCCTCATGCCACGGAGCAACTAGGCCCGTGAGCCACAACTACTGAGCCTGCGTGTCTGGAGCCTGTGCTCCGCAACAAGAGAGTCCGCGATAGTGAGAGGCCCGCGCACCGCAATGAAGAGTGGCCCCCGCTTGCCACAACTAAAGAAAACCCTCGCACAGAAACGAAGACCCAACACAGCCATAAATAAATTAATTAATAAACTCCTACCCCCAACATCTTCTTAAAAACATAAAAGACAAGGCCTGTATCCTGCAGGGAGAGAAGGGGTGGCCGTGCTGCTCTGTGAAGGAGCCGCAGCTTCTGCACGTAGTGTTCCAACCCAGACATCAATTTGTAGGTTTCACCTTTTTTTTTTTTTCTTTTGACTCTGGAGAAATAAAACATAATTATATAGTACCAGGCCTATATGAAGGGCACAGAAATAGTTACTGGCTGACTGATTTAGGGCAAAAGTTTGAACATGTTTTCCATCCAAACTCCAAATTAATTGGAAGGCCATTCTGTGAATTCCGATATTGGAACAGCCAGTTTTATACACAATCCGAGACCAGGCTTTCGCCTTTGGTGTCAGTTCATTTTCCGGGGCGAGGAATGTTTATATTAAATTCTATTCCTCTCTGAGTAAGTACTCCCCTCTCAAAAGACAGGCCAGTTGGAGAGGCTCCTGAAGGGAGCCCCTGTGTAAAACACGTGCTAAAATAAGTACCCTTTCAGCGCCCACGGGCAGGAGCTGGTCCACCCTGACGACACTTCGCTTTTCTATATCCACAGTCTTCATTGGAGAAGCAAGTCAGAGGTAAAGCCAGTGTCCATGAGAAAAACTGAAGAAATGATAGGAAATTAACAGGCTTGTTACAGGACAGATGAGGGGCCCAGCCATAGAGGGGTCCTCTGGGAAACTGTGGGGCACCATCCATTTGCAGGGCCTCCCTCGGTTAGAATGATAGCCTCAGAGCTTCCTCTAGGGGTCCTGGCCCATAGGAGGCACTTAATAAATATTTGCTGAATTGAAATGAATTGCTAAAAGCCAGGTGAATATTTATATTGATTGATTAATTTATCCACCCACTCTCTTAAAAATATTCAGTGGATCCTAACACTTATCTAATCCAGGGGATATAGAGGAACGTGGAAATGAAAGACACAGTCCTTGCCCCCCATGGAAATCTCTAGGGGATGGGGGTGGGTGGATGATCAAAGGTCGTGTGTGTCCGTTGACACCAGAGCAGTCTAGAGCCTTCCCCCGGAAGTGATGTGAGCAGGGTCACGAGGGGTCCTGGAGTGGTCTGCAAATATGTTGGAGTTGCTGGAGCACAGGATGGCTGTGCAGAGCAGAGCTGGTGTGCCGGTGCTCTGCGCCTTGCTGGGCTGGGCTGGAGTCCTGCCCCTCTCCACCCACCAGCTCCCCGCCCTTCCCACCAGCTTGCAGTGACATCCTCCAAACACTCACCTTGTGGAGAGATCAGATCCCCTGAAAGGTTAACGGACTGTGGCTTCACTGGTCTTGGGTGTGGCCTGGGCCTGGAGATATTTTACCCCCGAACTGCCCTCCCCCCGCATAAACCTGATGCAGAGAGAAGTCTATAAATCCACCCTTGGAGGAGAGAAGTGTTGTCGGCTGTGCCAAAGTCATCAGTTGTTTATTCTCCTCCCCCTTTTAATTTGCCTGCATTTTCCATGGAAAGCAAAACGGCTTATACTTTCCGGCACTTTTGCAGGTATGCAGAAAGGATTTAGGAAGGATGAAAGTGTTTAAAACACTTTGTGTATTGAGGTTAATATTCTGCCTAAATAATTTGCTATTTAATCCTTTATGTCCCCAGATTGACTGCTGGGCCTCTATTCGCCAGGTCCTGGCGTTCTAAACAGCTCTTCTGACCACGCTTCAAGTCATTTACAAAAGAAGATGCAACAGCCGTGTAAGTGGGTCTTAAAATATAAATCCATAGCTTGGAGTTGTCAGCCAACTCAGTCTAGAAGACGAAACAGAACATCTGTTTTGTCCACAAGCAAGCAAATCCCCAATGAACAGCTCCTTCCCGATGGGGTTCAAGAGGCACAGAACCTCAGCCAGACTTCTAAGCTGGGGAACCCAGCCATGTGGCAGCTGAGGTCTGCAGAGACAGCTGCCAATAACCCTACGGTGCAGACAGAATAGAGCTGATTTTTCCAATGGAAGGTAACGTTTGGAAAGATTCTGCCCTGCTTTGGCTGCCAGGCCTCTGGACACAGCTCAGTCAGTTGTGGGTGTGAAGGAACCCCCTCCTGGAGCACAGGTGACGTCTGGCCGCCTGGCCTACTTGGGCCAAAGGAGGGACCATGCGTTCAGCAGCGGAGGTGATGCTCGTTCTGCATCGGAAGCTCCTACACCTGGTGCAGAAAGATCCTGTCTTGAGTGGTGTCGACGCCACACCTACTCTCCTTACAGCGTTGAGGGCACAATTCCATGACCACCCACTGAATTTGTGGTTTGACAGCCACACAGCGGGATAAAAAAAGGCACGTAAGGCATGAGTTAGCATGATGTGAAAAGAAACTTCAGGAAAACGTCCAGGGTGTGAGGAGGTGGGGAAACTCGTTCTGCAGGGAAGGGAGTTTGATCTGCTGAGAGATGAATGCTGGACAGGTCGACGCCCCTGATTTTTCTGGACTCTGCTGTTTACAGAAGCCCACAGGCCACTCTCATTTCCTGCTGGCAGCCTTCCTGAGAGGAAGGGAACTCGCAGCCGTTAGAGGCAACAAGGTATGTTTTCAAACACGAACGTCAGGGTTAAAATTTCCAGCAAAGCACTTCCCATCACGATGACGGTCAAATCCGTCTCACCTTCATATCTGGATGCTGCCAGAAACACTCACTGAAACCCTAGTGCGGGACAGGGAAACATGCTACCGTTCTCCACCCAGAAGTTTCTCCTGGGGTCACAGTTTCCAAAATCCGGCTCCAGACATTCTTCTGGTGACACCCCTCTAAGCCGGAGTGGCCTTGGAGGCTCTGCGGGCCACGACCTGTGTCTGTCTCCTGAGAACAGTCGACCTTCAACCACAGCTGCGGGATGTGATGGGAACAAGGGGCCCTGTCTTCCTCTTCACGCTGCACCCACCTCCACCTGGAAATTTAAATGAGACACTTACAAGGAGAAGCGGGATGGCTCCTGCAGAATTTAAACCAGAGGCAGAAGTACGTGAAATGGCTTGTCCTCATGTGCACTAAAATAACACGAAGAATTCTGCTTGCAGAGGGTTGGAGGTGGACTCCTTTGGCATTTGTCTTTACACAAAAGACATCGTTTATTTGTTTCCTATTAGAAAAATAAGATAAAATAGTTTAGATTTTGAAAAGTATAAAAATTGGTTAAAAAGGAAATAGAGAATTGCCTATAAAACTTTCCTTCAGAGCATTACCATGATTTTTTCGATATATTTACGTCTATACATGGAGAGATAAGCAAAAATTATAATCATGGGATCATGTCTGAAGTGATTTTTGGGGGGGGGGGTGCTGCACTGCGCGGCAGGCTGGATCTTACTTCCCTGACCAGGGATCAAACCTGTGGCCCCTGCATTGGGAGCTCAGAGTCTTAACCACTGGACCACCAGAAAAGTCCCATTTGATGCGTAATTTTAAACCTAGCTTTTCAGTTTAATATTTTCTCCTTTTCTAATTACAAACATGGTTTGTTTTTACAATACAAAATAAAATACTGCAGAAATTTAAAAATAAGTAAAATAAAAACTAAGAATCTCTAGCCCGCTGTCTCTCTTCACCACCTTTGAACGTTCCATGCATAATCTGACAATTCTTTTTCTCTTTTCCAGATATACATATAGTTTTAAACTTTTGTCCTCAGAGCTCCCCATGTCACTGTGTTTTTCATAGAGATGGAAAAGAATTAGTTAACGTCTTCTCCTATTAAATTTCTTCGTCCAGTTAGATTATTTTGCACCTTTTGCTATGACAAAGTTTGCTTCTGGAAAGATCCTTTCAACTTCGGCCTCACTGCTGATAGTTTTCCTTAGAATAAAGTCTTTGAACAAGAATTAGGAAACTACAGAACAAGAACTTTTCATCAGCTCGAGATACAGTCTTAGCTCCCTTCACAAAATATGGGCTCTTTCTACATTAAGCATAGGCATTTCATTGTAATTTTAACCGATTTCAGATGTTCTAATTTAGTTAAGATATTTTTTGACATTTCAGGTAGTAAAATCTTCCTAATACTTTTCCCTTGTGATTTCTTTCATATATAGAAAGCTCTTCTCCAACATGAGAACTTATGGACTTTCACGTATTTTTCTGTATTGTAAAAAAGTAAAATAAAAAGTCTTATTTTTTCCATTTAGTTCCTTAATCCAGGAATTTACTTTAGTAGGTCGCATAATGTGAGATTGTTTTGTTTTCTTTTTCCAAAATAGGTAACTGTTCAGCACCAATTTTTGAAGAACATCATATTCCATGATAAGTGGTGTTTCCTTCTAGTACATGCTCAGTCCAGGGCACCCATTCGGGTCCATTGGCCCATCATTGATTTTGCAACACTGCTACCTGGTTTGGCTTTTTGTAGCTCACAGCATAGCAGGTAAGCAGGTGTGTACTCAAAAAATTGCATGGTGCTGTAAAAATATCTGCCATTAGTTGTATGACTTTGTGAAGAGGCACTAAAAACCATCTGGCTTCTGCCAAAAGGGGATAGTTGTGGTCCTTTTTGCATGAGGTTGTTGGATGCAGGGAACTGTTGACAGCTCAGGACAGACAGGGCAGAGTGTTTACAGGGATTCGTTACAAAGGTTGCTTACAAGGTTATTTACAAGCCGTAGCTACCGTTACAGTCTCTAGCCGCCAGCAGGAGCAATGCCCCGTGGTCCTCTTCCTCTGCTTTTGTAAAAATCCTGGATATTTTTGCCTGGCTATCTTTCCAGAAAAATCTCTTTTACCCTTTCCAAGGAAATTCCATCAAGATTTTGATGAAGGGTATTAAGCTGATGCAATCTTTTGGGAAAGACTGACATTGTGCCATAACCCACCAACCTCGTACCACACGGTGCGTCTTCCCAATTCTAAGATTTTATGATCTTCAGTTAATTCTTGTGGTTCGTATGTGATGCTTTGGCACATTCATCCTTAAAGTCATTCCTCTGTTTTTTTTTGGGGGGGCGGGGGGTTGGCCTTTTTCTTTTTGCTCATGTGACACATATATTTTCTCATGTTTCCAAATAACTTATTGCTTGTGTCGGAAAGTTACAATTTTGGTGTATTCGTTTTTATATTTAACAACATTGCCTGATTTGGGTATTAGTTCTAAAATTTTAACTGGTTTTTCAGTATTTCTAAAAATTCAGTAGTGTCATCTTCAAATAATAATACCTGTGCGGTACCTTCTCCCCAGTCTAAGCCCCTCCTCTGTGTTACCATCCGGGAGAATCAGCTCCCACATCCAGAAGGACACTGAAAACAGTAGTGTGGGGACACATCCTGGATGTGAGGTGTCAAAGAGCCCTTTCTTTACCTTCTGTCTCTGACACCTGCTGAGCGATCATGCAACCCGGTTCCCCGGTACTTCAGTTGCTTCACTGGTTTAAGGCCAGCACTGATAGCACTTACCTTGGAGGTAATGCTTCGTGGAGTGGCTGGTTAGTCATCCTGTAATTCATTGCTGCATCTGTCTACCCCTGCTCTCCTTCCTTCCCACCTGTACCCACTGGACATTTTCTTTCCACCCAGACTCCTTCTCTGTCTTTTTCACAGCTGGTCCCTCAGGTGGCCCTTATTCCCCGAGCCAGTTTTTACCATCGATCAGAAACTGCTCACTTTTTTCCTCTCTCAACAAAGGATGGATGTTGCCTGTCCAGAGCTGAGCTGGGAGCCTGCCTGGAGATTCAGTTAGAGGTTGAGGGTTGAGAGGAAGAATTGAACTCCCTTGGTGGTCTGAGAAATTCAGAATGGTAGCATCTTCTAAAGATCTTCAGTACAGGAAATTCCGAGAAAACATGGTCTGGCGTTGGACCGAATGATTTTAGGGAACCTTAAATACAAGACGCGATGAATTAGCAGAGGATTTTCAGTCATAATACTGCCACATATTAATATTCTAGATCCTGACCGAAGGTTGGAATGACTGTATTAGTCACAAATGTTTCTCCTCTTTACCTCTTTTTAACTTATTTCTCTCTAGAAACAAGATAAGTCAGAATTCATTTGAACATTTTGGTCTCGGCCTGTAGCCACATCTGGTCATCTTCATGGTTTATCTTTGTGAGTCTCAATTCACAGGAAGAAAGAGGATGTAGCCATCGACTGCAAGATTAATTCGACCCTGATCTCATTTCCCTTCAATTCAGCAACTCCTTGATTGTGTGTCAGTCCATCAATCAAGAATATGAGAAAGAGAGATGACAGTAAGTTGGATGAAGCTGAGAGATGGATCTAATAATATCCTTATTACCAGGTTTTCTCTTTGAGCCTAAAACTACATTCTTAGATAAAAAGACTCCAAAGTTACAGTAATTCCTCCTGATGACTTGCATTAAAGTTGGGGTTGAGTGGCAGGTATCGAGACTGGAAGGGAGGAGGATCTGAACCCGGAGCCCTCGGGGCCAAGCAAATCCCAAAGACTGCCTGCAGCCACAGTTAAGAATTCACGGGGCTTCCCTAGTGGCGCAGTGGTTGAGAGTCCGCCTGCCGATGCAGGGGACATGGGTTCGTGCCCCGGTCCAGGAAGATCCCACATGCTGCGGAGCGGCTGGGCCCATAAGCCATGGCCGCTGAGCCTGCGCGTCCAGAGCCTGTGCTCCGCAACGGGAGAGGCCACAACAGTGAGAGGCCCGCGTACCGCCAAAAAAAAAAAAAAAAAATTCATGCAATCTGGAGTTTCTAGCTCCTCCCACCTACTGGCTGTGTGACCCCAGGCAATTCTCTTAACTTCTCTGTGCCTCAGTTTCCACATCTGTAAAATGTGGATGATAATAGGAAGCACAGGATTATTACAAGAATTAAATGACTTAGGGTGTACAAAATGCCAAGGACGGCGCCCGAAGCAGGGGAAGTGCTGCATTCGTGTTTGTTGAAATGTTTCAGGGAGGTTGCCCATGCTGTGGGCAGGGCCTGGGCCAGGCAGAGCCAGGGCAGGGGCTGCGTTTTCCCTTTTATGGAGGTGGTGGTGAGGGTGGGTCCCTGCATTTGTAGGGGTTGCCGAGGGAGGCCTGGTGTTGTCCCCACCCAACCCTGAGAGGTGATGTCAGATACACTTTGCATGTGAGGAAAGGAGGCTCCAAGAGGGAGGACATACATCCAAGGCCCACAGAGCAAGTGGTCAGTCCAGGGCACAGTGACAGAATTCAGCAGGGCAAGGAGAGGTCTGTGTGGTTTACGGTCCATCACATCCCGGCTGGGCTGGCAGGAGTGTTTCCAAAACAAACAGAGAAGGTCCTGTTGCTGGTAACACTGCTGTGTCACAGCAAGAAGAAATGAGCAAACAGAAGGCAGGAAAACACTTTCCTTGACTTTGTTCTCTGATTGTGAAGTCCAAAAGAAACACCTGTGGAAAGGGAGCATTCCAATAATATAGAATACACGATTCATATGGAATGAGTTACACGAAAAATAAATCTCCCTTCACTGACCAAAAATGTTTCATATTCAACAATCATTTCAACAATGAAGTAAAATATGGCCCATTACAATATTTCTGTTATTTTTTTACAGCTTTTGCGATTACAATTAAAATTCATCATAACTGAGCTATAAATCTAAATTTTCCTAATTCAACAAGGACCACAACAACAAAAACAAAATAAACAACCCAACTAAAACATGGGTAAAGGACTTGAATAGATATATCTCCAAAGAAGATATACACCTGGCCAATAAGCGCATAAAAAGATGCTCAGTATCGCTAATCATTAGGGAAATGTAAATTAAAACCACAATAAGATACCACTTCACAGCTACTAGGATGATTATTATTAAAAAAAAATAAAACAACCCTTGTGCTTTGCTAGTGGGAATGTAAAATGGCGCCCTTGCAGTGGAAAACAGTACGGTGGGGCCTTAAAAATTACATAGAATTACCGTATGATCTAGCAATTCTGAATCTTGGTACAGACACAAAAGGATTGAAAGCAAGCACTCAAAATATTTTTGTGCATCAGATTCACAGCAACATTATTCACGGTAGCCAACTGTGCAAACAAGCTAAGTGTCCACTGATCTATGAATGGATAAACAAAATGTGATGTGTCTGTGTATATATAATAATTCAGCCTTAAAAAGGAAGGACATTTTTATACAGCTACAGCGCGGATGAACCTTGAAAACATATGACAAGTGAAATACACCAGACACAAAAGGACAAATATCAATATTATATGATATTTGTACCACTTATTTGAGGTACCTAGAAGAGTTAAATTCTTAGAAACAGAAGTGGAATGGTGATTTTCAGGAGCTGGGGAAGGAGGGGAAGCGGAGTTATTGTTTAATGGGTACCGACTTTCAGTTTGGGGTGATGAAAACGTTCTGGAGACAGACGGTGGTTGACAGCAGCCCAGCAATGTGAATGTACTTGGTATCACTGAACTCTATACTTCAAAATGGCTAAAGAGGTTAATTTTATGTTATGTGTATTCTACCACACACAAAATAATTCTCTATACTCTGACACACCCCAGCTGCTACTGCCCAACTGACCTTCTCGTAAATGTTCCACTGTCTGCGTGTGGACCTTGAGATTCTGAATTTCCCTCCAGTGAGAAAGTATCAAGGAGACGTCACCAGAGGATCCTGAGAAACGTGTTAACAAATCAGCTCTTCACAAGAGTCAGTTATCCTTACGTTGTTCCTCATTCCCTTAAATAATATCTGCCTTCAGAATTGTCTACTTGTTAAACTTCTGATTGCTGTGCATACAATTTATAAAATTTCCAGGGCCATTCACTCACATTTTGCATTTAGTGGGGTGCTTTTTGGGGGAGTGGGATTCAGATGATGCCAAAATGCAGGCATATCCCAGATCTATTGCAGGTTCCATTCCAGACCACCACAATAAAGTGAATATTGCAATAAATGGAGTCATACGAATGTTTTGGTTTCCCAGTGCATATAAAAGTCTACACTATACTGTAGACTATTTTCTTTAATTAATTAATTTATTTTTGGCTGCATTGGGTCTTTGTTGCTGCACGCGGGCTTTCTCTAGCTGTGGCAAGCAGGGGGTACTCTTTGTTGCAGTGTGCGGGTTTCTCATTGCAGTGGCTTCTCTTGTTGCACAGCACAGGCTCTAGGCATGCGGGCTTCAGTAGTTGTGGCACGTGGGCTCATTAGTTGTGGCTCACAGGCTCTAGAGCTCAGGCTCAGTAGTTGTGGTTCACGGGCTTAGTTGTTCCGCGGCATGTGGGATCTTCCCAGACCAGGGTTTGAACCCATGTCCCCTGCATTGGCAGGCGGATTCTTAACCACTGTACCACCAGGGAAGCTCTACTGTAGACTATTAAATGTGCAATAGCATTATGTCTAGAAAAACATTATACATACCTTAATTTAAAAATACTTTATCGCTAAAAAATGCTAACCATCATCTAAGTCTTCAGTGAGTTGTAATCGTTTTGCAATAGTACCATCAAGGCTCACTAATCTCAGATCACAATAAAAAATATAATAATAATGAAAAAGTTTGAACTATTGCAAGAATTACCAAAATGTGGCACAGAGACACGAAGTGAACAGGTGCTGTTGGAAAAATGGCGCCAATAGCTTTGCTCAAGGCAGACCTGCCACAGACCTTCAATGTGTCAGAAACGCGATATTTGCAAAGTGCAGTAAAGAAAAGCACGCTAAACCAAGGTCTGCCGATATGAGAAAGAATAACAGGAAACTATGGAGAATCTCAGTGCGTGGTAAGGAGCAGTTAAATAGATCTAAAATGGGTAGATTTGCTCAGCTACATCTAGAAATATAAGCCAACTCTTAACCCTTTCTGAAAGTTGCCAAAGCATGTTTATGGATCTCTCTGTAAGAAAAGCAGCATTTTTACAAGCAAAATTTTCTTCTTAAAAAAATTCAAAATGTGCGTAAATTGAGCTTGAAATCTAGCCTTGACTTAAATATTACCCCAGTGAACAATCGTAGGTACATATCCTTCTCTGGCACCATGAACGACTCTTAGAACGTTAGGTAGCTAACCAGGGATCTTTGGGGAAATGCCTCAAAAATCCCCAGGAAAGGCCAGAAGAGACGTTGCCTTTCTGGTTTGTTCCAGCTTTTAAAAGATCATTTCCTTTCCCACACTTTCAGCAGGGTAGTCATAGCCTGCGTCAGAGAAGCTCTATTTCATACTTAGAAATGGTGAAACTTCCCTTGGGGTTCTAGATCCTAACTGTCTTGTGGATTTTGATTGGAACAGAAATTGCTCGTGTGGGCTGAGCCGGTGGTTTGTGGAAATGTGAAGTCCTGGGAACCAGCTGGGCCAGCGGCTCCCTCTGCTCGTGTAGATAAGTGCAGACAGAATATCAGTCGTCACTGACTTCCAGCTTCTATTTGGAGCGAAGATGTAGGGCTGCTGTCAGAGGGAAAGAGTGGAGATGAGGACACTTTGAAGGCAGTAACATGAACACGATATTGGGAAAGAAGTCAGATGAATTCACCAAAAAAAGACAAGAAAAAGATACAGAGGGTATTTGCCCCTAAATAATCTGTTCTTTGATTAAAATCAACTTGTTCTGTGTTCCTCAGCCCTACTATTTTCCTACTTCCAATTTCTCTAAACAACATTTTATAGAAATGGACCTTTAAACAGTTAAAAAAAAAAAAACAGTAATGATAGAGGCTATCACTCACTGAGCTCATGCTCTGGGCCAGGCACTGTGCTATATGTTTCAATTAATCCTCGCAACAGTTCTACCATGTAGATACTAGAATGACCCCAAGTTCACCAATAGGGACCTTAAGTCTCAGAGAACATACAAGAATTTCCCAAAATCCCTTAGCTCCTAAATGGCAGAGCTGGGATTTAAATTCAAGGCTCTTGTTATTTCGAAGCCACTGCCCTTGATCACCAAATTACATTATCATCTGTACTAATGAAGGTTACCATACAATAAAGCCATAGCTATTGTTGAGTGGTGTGAAGATGGGATGATTGTAATCTTAGCCCTTCCTGCTTCTGAAAAGACAACAGGGTATTAAAAAAAAAAAGCCACGCTAAAAATTGTATTTTGATATAGTGTTTCCTTAGAACACATAAGTCTAGGGCCAATTAATGTTGGGATCCACAATGATCATTAGCATAGTAAATGCCCTGAGAAGTCTTGCAGTGAAAAGGTGTTTAATGTAAGTAAATATAATTAATTTTACTCTCAATCTTTTGGGAATAGTTGAACTGCTAGGCAAAAATTACACACGATGATAATCACTGTCTTATGGAAATAGTGGAAAACTATAATTTACATTCAATAAGAAGAGGCTATATTTATTCATATATTGAAATATTATATAACCATTAAAAGTATGCTTACAAGACCTAAAAAGCAGGCTTTATAATAATAAAACAGTATGCATTTGCTTTAGAAAATACATAAATAAATATAAGAAAATTAAACTCAATAAGCACAATATCCAAAGGTAAAAAACTTAACGTTTTGGTGTTTTTTTGTTCTTCAGTATTTGTTACATTATTTTCTACACACACACACAACACACACACACACACAAAATTGATTTCATATGTGGATAACAGGTTTTTAGCTCTATTTTTCCAGTTACTATGTTTTTTTTTAACATCTTTACTGAAGTATAATTGCTTTACAATGGTGTGTTAGTTTCTGCTGTATAACCATCAGCTATACATATACATATACCCCCATATCCCCTCCCTCTGGAGCCTCCCTCCCACCCTCCCTATCCCACCCCTCTAGGTGGTCACAAAGCACCGAGCTGATCTCCCCGTGCAATGCAGCTGCTTCCCACTAGCTATCTGTTTTACATTTGGTAGTGTATGTATGTCCATGTCACTGTCTCACTTCGTCCCAGCTTACCCTTCTTCCTCCCCGTGTCCTCAAGTCCATTCTCTATGTCTGCGTCTTTATTCCTGTCCTGTCCTTAGGTTCGTCAGAACCATTTTTATTTTTTAGATTCCATATATATGTGTTAGCATACGGTATTTGTTTTTCTCTTTCTGACTTACTTCACTCTGTATGACAGACTCTAGGTCCATTCACCTCACTACAATAACTCAATTTCGTTTCTTTTTATGGCTGAGTAATATTCCATTGTATATATGTGCCACATCTTCTTTATCCATTCATCTGTCGATGGACACTTAGGTTGCTTCCATGTCCTGGCTATTGTAAATAGTGCTGCAATGAACATTGTGCTACATGTATCTTTTTGAATTATGGTTTTCTCAGGGTATATGCCCAGTAGTGGGATTGCTGGGTCTTATGGCAGTTCTACTTATAGTTTTTTAATGAACCTCCATACTGTTCTCCATAGTGGCTATTTTGTGAGCCTTTTCTCGTCTGTATTGATCAATGGCTAAGAGCTATTGTTTAGTGACTTTTAAAACATGCCTGTGTCTCTCTAATTGATATTTCCATTTCTCATTAGCAGGAGTTCTCTCATTGTCATCACTCAGCCATGTTGTTTCAAATATTGTTGGTATCATTGCTAACCCTGGAGTGTTTCCTTTGGGCAATTAAATGTTCCGGCACGTCACTTGTGCTCATGGCTCATCGGCAGGCAGCCAGGGCCCCACCAAAACACAAGGGCTCCAGCCGGTGTGAGCCTCCACCATGCCAGAGAGGTGGGAGCTGAAAGCACAAGGCAGAGAACACCAGTGGCTGCCCGGTCAGGCCCGCAGCACTCACTGCACCAAGTCAAATGTACCTCATCCCCAGAATGTGCCAGGTTTATCCGACCATCATCCTTGTTGGACATTTTAGGGTTTCCACGCTCTTTAGTCTTATAAAAACACCGGCAACAGATTATATATTAACCTTTGATTCCGGTTATTCCCTTTGGATACATATCTTGAAACTGAGCTATTAGATCAGGACATATAAACAGTGTAATACTCTTCACTTATTTTATCAGTTTTTTCCAAAGCATTTGCATAAAAAACTTGCTACCAGCAGCAATGTAGAGCCCAATAAGCTGTAATTTCACCACCTCTAAGTATTGTGACTTTAGAAGTCTATGCTAATTTGATATCAGACATAGTATTCCATTGTTGTTTTAATTACTAAGTTAATGATATATTAAAATGCTTATTACGTGGTAAGAAGTGACTGGGTAAAACAGTCATACAAAGTAATACTGTGGATGGGGAGAAATCGTCTAAATACTCCACAATAGTTTACTGTGATTACTGAAAAATCTGTATTTTTCATGTGCTAATTTTACTACGTACGATTATCAGAATAAAAGTAATGCTTATTAGACTTATGGTAAAGTAGTATTTCAGATCAGTGATGGGCAAAAGAATTATTCAATAAATAGTATTGGGAAATTGAGTAGTATATGGTATAGTATACCTACACTATAAACATTAATAAATTCCAGAATAACACCTATATGTAAATAAGCAAGCAAATAAAACAAATCTCAAGGCAATTATGTTATAATAAATGTCAAATGAAAACCGGTAGAAAAGAATTCCTTAAGCAGTATAAAAAACACAGAAAAGATATGTTCCCATAAACCTTTAATACAATGGGGGGAATTCCCTGGTGGTCCAGTGGTTTGGATTCCACACTGCCACTGCAGGGGGCACGGGTTTGATCCCTGGTCGGGGAACTAAGATCCTGTATGCTGCATGGCGCGGCTAAAAAAATTAATTAATTAATTTAATGAAAACAATGGAACAATAGGAGTCAACAAGGGTTAAGGGCAGGTAACAGAATGAGAAAATACGTTAACATATGTCACATGTATAGCATTAGTGTCCAGAATACATCTAGAACCTCTATAAATCAATAGACAAATGGTAAAAATAAATCCGGATACAACTAGGGCAATGCAAATTAAAGCTATCAACTATTTCTTTTGAATCTTTCACACTCTTTTCAAAAAAAGATAATAAATAATGTTGGTTGGTAGAAATGCTGGCAAAGTCTTTCTGGATCGAAATTTAGCAGCATCTCTTAAAATGTCATATACCTTCCCCTTGTCCCAACATTTTGTTTTTAGGTATATCAATCAGAGATACTGCCACATACACACAAAGAGTATACAAGAATATTTGTTGTAAATTTCTAATAATAAAAGACTGGAATCAACCTAAATAGCCATGGAGGCAGGAATGGCAAAATAAGTTAGCATACATCGATGCTATGGAATACTAGCTTGTTATTTTAAAAATAAGTTATATCTATGTGTAAGGACATGGAAAAATATCTAAGACATATCATGAAGTGAAAAATAAATGTTACAAAGTGGTCTATGGGGTTTGTTCTCATTTTCAATGTAGCAGAGCACAGAGGTTAGAGTGCAGGCTCCGGACTCAGGCTGCCTACGTTCCTGTCCTCTGTGCATCAGTCACTGCCCTGGGCAGATGGTTTAACCTCCCTGATCTTGGTCTTCACGTTTCTAAGACTGGTGCCACGACAGTACCTATCGCCTAGGGTTGTTCTGATCATCAGGTGAATAAACCATGTTAAGTGCTTAGAAAAATCTCAGGCACATTGCAAGTGTTAGCTACTTATTTTGTTAAAAATAAAAACACACAAACCAAGATAGAATGGTTTACCTCTATATACCATATACGTTTTTGTAAATAGAAAGAAGAAAGCATGAGAGATTATTTATAAACTGTGAACCATAGTACCTTCAGAGCCAGAAAGTGGGCAGAAGAGGAAACAGGGAAGTTGGCTTTTACTTTGTGTGAATTATTAGAAATGTTGCCCAAAAGGATGTATGTATCTATTATTTGAGCCATCAAAAAATGGAAGCGATAGTTAAAATTTTTAAATTTAATTCGAAGAATTGTCTCCTCACCTCTAGTTTTTACTTCTCTGAAATCATTTTATAACTATGTATATGTTATAGATTTACTTCTAATTTACTGCATGATCTACGGCATCCTGACTGCCGTCTATCATTATATAGTTGATGTAAGGAGCAATTTTCTTTCACATATTCAACTTTCAACTAATTTTTATTGAACAATTCCTATGTTCCAGGCACTGAAGTAGGTAATGGAATTTTAAAAGTTAATATAATCGAATCAGGTTCCCAGGAAAAGGAGAAAGGTCTGAATAACCAACCACTTGACAGCATGACGCTTGGGAGAGAGAGGCACAGGGAACTGGGGGAAGAGCCAGGAGAGTTCTGGATGCCAAGGTGACAGAGCCCTGCACAAAAGCAGGGGTCCTGAGCTCTTGCCCACCATCCAGCCCCAGCCCCAGACACTGCTGAGGACACGCAGAGGCTGGGGAGAAGGCAGAGTTCTGGAAGAGGAAGGAAAGGGAGGTTCAGGCAAGGACAGGTGTGAGTGGGAAGGCTGAGAGCGGGGCTGGGTGATGCCTCCACGGGGTGGCCAGTCACCGCCTCCTTACCTTCCCAGTGCCCATGGGTCCAGATATGGCCCTTTCCAGGCAATTGACCTGGATAGATAAATAAAATTCACCGTAATTATTCCAAAAAGTACATGATAAAAGGAAGTCTCTGGTACCTGTTGTGATGTCAAGTGATACTGTGAATAAGCCTGTTTTTACATCAACAGTCTGAACCCTCAACAAAATTAAAATTTGGGCCACGTCTGTAAGGTCAGATATTGTCCTTTGTCATTTCTCCGGTTTTCACGTGACTGTTCTTAGTATCTTCCGACGAAGCCACCCGCAAGTGACCCAGCAATAAGACGGTGGCAGCCCTTGTCCAAAATGAGAAAATGGCCTCTCCAGCCTACTGCTTCAGGAAGGGAAGCATGAAAAAATAAATGCACATGGGTTTCTTTCTGCAGTTAAAAAGGAGCTTATGGTTGAGTAGACCACAGCCTTAAGAAGACACTTGTCTGGTGTGCTTGCTTTTTTTTTTTTTTCTAGATGGCAATTAAAATTAGTTATCAGTCACTTAAAATTTTCCCTTCCCGGGGTAAGTGTGCAAAGGCTGAAGTGTCAAATGAGTTTAAATGCTGCTGTCTTCACAGTACCATGTGAAGTTACAAATATTCTGCTGATTGGACCAACACAGATCATTTTGTGTTGGTTAAGCCTCCGGTGTAGCCATTAGACTGGTTAACATGTAATTTCAAAATGAAATAAAAAATAAAGCAATATTTTAACATTGTAAAACACCATGTCTTTTGACTTTTATTGTCAAATTGCTGGTTTGGTCAAGACTAAAATAGCCCTTAATTATATCTGGATTTCATAGTCTTATTTAGGGAGCAGCAATCTATATTTCCACTTTTCAAAATGAAGTAGAATTAAACACAACTTTTTCTGAACTAAAATGAATGACCTGTTTAGGTTTAATATTGAAATGTTATGAAGTTAATAATAATGTTATAATAATTGAACATGATAATCAATAACAAAAAATATAATTCCTTAACATTATATTTTGACAAGTACCAGTTCAACTAAAATCTACTAGACCTAAAATTCCTTTCTTTCTTCAAAAAGAGATGTGATCATTGTTGTTACCTCTTTGGTGTAGTCATTTAATAGTCAAAAATATATTAAATACTTTTAGCATCAACCAAGTAACTTTACTTGATAACCCATTTATTTTCTAAAAATGCAAAATGATTTGTAAAGTAGAAATTCGTTTATGTAAAACACGTTTCTCACAAAAATACTTGCTCGTCCCCAACTTGAGGCATTTCCTTTGAAATTCCCCAACTGATGATTTTCAATCAATCATTCTATTAAAACAAATTTGTCAATTGAAATGAAAACATCCAACAATGCCTCTATATGGTATTACCTGTTTGGCTAATAAGGAAGATATTACAGAAACCTTAGAAAAGAGCTTTTTAACTTAAAAAGAAAGAAAAGAAAGAGTCCTACACATGCAGAAGATGCAGAATGACTCCTGAAATACCAAGGTTAGAAATGTTCCCCGAATTTGGCTTTCACCGACTTACTCAGGAAAGAAAAGAGCAGTGCAGCAGCTCTACAGAGTCTGGCCGACCGGCATAGACCTCACCCAGAGAGATTGGACGCATATGGACGCCATTTGTAACCAGGGGAGAGAACCCAGGGGTCAGCCTAACCTTTGGTGTCTGCCTATCCATCTGTTTTCACATTAGTTGCAAATTATAGAATCCTCCAGACCCAAATGACCATAAATCAGTACTATGAGCATGTACACTTTTCCCGTCTGTCATAAAACAATGAATTAAATTCATGCCTGTCAAAATAGGCTGCAGCAAAATGGCCCTTCTCCTGCAGCCCAAGGAGCACAAAGCTTCGCCTCATCGCTGTAATTTATGGCCTCCGTGGGGCTTTGGGGTGATTAGGCCTCGGCCCACCAACACGCAGAAAAACAGTAGGAACTCCAATAACTCCAAATGGAAATCTTGGGTCAAATTTATCAAACAAATCAGAGAGAAATCTCTTTCTGTTTGGAAAAGGAGGAGATCTATTGCATGTTTAGCGTTCATGCACCGCCTTGGAACTTTGGGCTATTCGGTATTTGTGAGTTTTGGAATTTCTCGCTTACAGAGTATCACCAAAGGACATGTAATGTATTAGACATGAGCCATTTTTAGCCAAATAAAATATACAACCGCAAGCAAAGAGGTTTTTCAATGTTAACATCAACATAGTTGTGCAAATGATGTAACTGAAAATTTTCTAGGTAGAGCTAAAAAAAGCAGAGCTTTAGTGCTGGAAAAATACACGGGGAGAAAATGAAATATGTTAGCCATAGGAACCCAACAAAGGTAATAAAAATGTTGGGGGGAGCCACGGCGATAAGGTGGATAGACTTTAACTATTCCATGCCACTGGGTTTATATCAATCCCGCCACACAGTAAATGTTCCTTTAAAACTTCCCTTCTATAAAATTGCCCTAAAGTGAAATGCAGCTCGGTGGCGTCTGAAAGTGAAGAGACTGAGAAAATTCAGCACGACGCAAGGCAGGCAAAAACACTGATGTTCACCATACAAAAATGATTGGTCACAGTCAGATGTGATGAAAAATAAGTGGACATAATTTGGTTGGGAAAGTGGGTGTGGGGAGGGAGTTGCAAACAAAGGCGTGTACGCTGCTAACTCATCTGGAGGCTCTGGTACTCGTCCTCCCCTTAGAAGCCACAGTGTGCTTGAGCTGGTGTTTATCACAGAGGCTTGCAGGCACTCATTCAATCAGAAAGTCGTATTTCACCCAACACCCCTGCTGCACTGGAAACGTTCGGCACAGTTAAGGCCAGTGAAATGAGAAGATGATGTGGCAGCGCTGTATGTCATAGGTCTGGTTAATATCAGGCCGTGAATTATTGCGTCTTTAAGAGAAATTCCCCGGCCGTTCAATATCACTTCCCGGGGACTGGAACGGACGTCCAACAACAGTTCTCAGGCCGGCGGCAAAATATGGTTCCTTCCAGGGGTAATGATGTTCTGTCTTCATCTCTGATCCGCGGGCATGTCACTCCATGGGTTCCCAGCCGTGTGAACCCACAGAGATGGGGCGTGGCCCCGACACTCAGCACTCAGCAACACTTTATGGTTGAAATACCTTTGCTTTCTTTACCGCCTCTGCATATTGAAGAGCTGGGGAAGAATACGGTGTTTCACGCTGGCGGCAAGGTGCAGCACAGGGCGTTCTGGAAACAAGTTTTGGAAATGCTTTACTAGTGCTGTGGTTTACTTGCCTTAAAAAGATAAGTGAAGTTAGAAATACCTATTTGATATGGGTATTCTGAAAAGTAAACTTAAGGAGCTTGGCAGAATCTCAAGATGGTAGGTTTCCTATAATTCAGAGCCTTCTTTCCTTTGCTCTTTTGTCTTTCTCTTTTTTTGTTCTCTCCTTTCTTTTTTCTCTTTTCTTCTTTGTCTTTCTTTCTTGGTCTCTGTCTTTCCTTTCTTTCATTTTTTTCCCCCACTTGCTTTTCTCTCTTTATCTTTTCCTTTATTCCTTCTCTCCTCTGCTTTCTTTCCATTGTTTTTGCCTTGCTTCTATAACGGACGCTAATCACTCAGGCTCACATGCAGTAATTCAGCTGCTGAAACTGAATAGTGCTTGCCCATAGGTAGAGTTTTATGGAAGACTGAGGTATTAAACAACACGTTATACACTCAGTTACGGCTGTGATCATTGCTGAGAGTGAAACCTTCTAGTTGCTATAAGAACATGGAGCAGAGAAGCGGAATCCAATCACATATTGGTTTTCTGTACCACTAAGCTAAGAAGTTCCACCCCAAACCAAATGGAGTAATCAAGGTCATTTTCCTGTAAGACACATCACAAGAGTTATCATTATAACCACTGGTTTATTACTTCATACCCAATAAAGTGATTCACGGTTTGTTTTATTGGAGCCTTGTATTTTTTGTTTTTTAATGGGAAACCGTAGTAGCTCCTATTATGTGAAACTGACCACCAATAACTACAGGCTTATTTTATTTGAGGGAGGATTTATTAAATAAGAACATATGGTTGAAAGAGAAGAGAGAGTGCCACTGAGTTTCTGTTCTCCTCCCATTTGCTTCTCAAACCAAAGGTTATGGAGGCCGCTCGCGATTGATTAAACCATGGCCCGGCCACCTGAACCCATCGCCAACAGCCCTCGTCAAAATCAAGTGGCAAAATTAAAAAAATAATTAAAACTTCTAAAGATAAAGTCACAGATGGAAACGGTTTCAGGAAGGCTGGTGCAAAAAAAATATTACTGAATGGGGAGAAATCATTTCATTCTGTTTATTTTAAAATGACTATACTATTTTTTCCAGTTCTACAAATGCACACACACCCACACTCCTGTCAAAAATTAGATCACAGACATCAAACAAATACATAGCAACAGATTTTAAGAATTTGAAGGAAATTACCTAATGTATCTAGATAAAATTTATATTTGATTCACAATAAGCCTATTTTCCTTTTTAATCTCTATCTTTGTGGATGGATGTGTCGGCAAAACACGTCTTTTTACTCAACATAAGAAACCGTGTTTTAAAATTTCCATTTTTACATGCTGCTTGTTCCCTGTTCGTGTTTGGTTTACTCTAACATGACAATTGGAAATCTGGCTGAATTACTGGTAGATTCTTGAAACTTTGAGGGGAGGGAGGAAAATTGTGTTTATGATTTCAGTCTAGGTGCTGATTGGCAAGCGTGTATGAACAAAGGAGTCATGAAAATGGGGCGTTCCTGTACTTTCACCACACCTTCAGCAAAAGGGGTGCCCTTGGGACGGTGTTAGAGCTTGTCGGCCTTAGGATTCTGACCAAAAATCTCCCCCAAAATCTCCTTCACCCCGAGAAGTAGGGTGAAGAAAGACCTGCCCTAAGCAGAATCACGTTCTCTGCAGGTCCCACTGCAAAGACCCCAGCTGCCTTCCACGGGTCTGCATCACAGGCGGACTTGGCCGCAGGGTCTTAGTTGTCCATTATTGGAAATTATTTATTTTCCTCTTTTTGGATCTATAGTATTTTAAATGTGAGGTTTGGCCATTCAATTGTGGCAAGTTATAGAGAACACTCTGCAGCAGCATGGAGCAGGAAACCCTGCAGGAAAACCGTATAAATCCTAGCTGACGTGGGGAGACGGGAAAGCCGGGCTTGGAGTCACCGCCTTAGGAACAGCAAATTGGGGAGCCATCTTGGCTTGTGGCTTGTGGGGGGGCCTGCAGGGCAGGAGCCGGATGGAAACCCAAGAAGGTTAATAAAAAGGAAAAGTGACTCCCCCAGTTAATGCTAAATACAAGTCAAATGTTTGCGTATGCAAATAAAATAAAACAAAATAATCCATGGTACCAATGTGCCATGAATCTGCGAAGAGCTCAACCACCCTCCATGCAAAGATCTTTTCTCAGCCTTACGTGTTGCTGAAGGCTGCCATTATGTGACATTTTTGTGATATTTTCCCCTTTCCGTCTGTTTTTGATCCTCAGGTAAATCTGGATGAGAACGACCTCTCCAATGGAGAGGTGGGAGAGAGCAGTATTCCCTCAACGCCTCGGGGGATGAAGCTGGCTTACGTGTTTATTTCTGGAATTAACTGGGTTGTAATAATAAAAATGTGTGGCGTTTACCGATGGCCTCTTACAGGTGAACTTGAAATGCCAGACGTTTCTACCATCACATAAAAAGAAAAATAAACACAAACCTTCCCCAGCCATTGACAAAGAACTCACATTTGATCTGATCTTCAGAACAACTGGGAGGCAGGAATTCTTGGGAAGCTGGTTTTATAAACGGTGCCACAGGCTTCACAACTGCATGTGCCCAAGTTCCCAGACGCTTATCCTGAGTCACAGACGGTCCTTCACACCAGCCTGCAATGGAAGAAAGGCAAGTGCTGGAAAATGCCTTCTTTCACCGACAGTTTGGCAATCTGTGGTAAAGCTACTTACTTCTTTCACTCCGCTGCCGTTCCTCTGCTGTTCTCTCTACATCAAAGGGCATTTCTACCTAGAGTTTCTGTGCCAAAAACGGCTGAGGCTACTTGATCATTTTATTTTATTTTTTTATATAAGCTTTTAAAAAAATTCAGTCATTCATAAGACAGTCTTTATTTACTTGTTTTTGGCCGAGCCGTGTAGCACATGGGATCTTAGTTCCCTGACCAGGGATCGAACCCATGCCTCTTGCAGTGGAAGCGCAGAGTCTTAACCACTGGACCACCAGGGAAGCCCTTACTTGATCATTTTTAAAGCCCTTTCATGCACATTATCTATGATTTTTGACCTAATCTTCTGTCATTACAAAGCCCCCTGTCCACTGCAGCGGAGCATCCCACCCCATGTGCAATGGGAACGGTTCTATTTCTACCCCCTGGGCTGGAGGTATGGTTGGTCGGATTTGATCCCAAGGCAGCCTGGATAGGGCTGTTGGGACAGTAGCTGAAGGGAAGCAGGCTTGCCCTGCGGTCCCCCATGACGAGTGGCATCCTTGTGGGACCCAAGCCCATGCTCACCTCCTGCCATCTACTCTTTTTTTTTTTTTTTTTTTTTTGCGGTACGCGGGTCTCTCACTGTTGTGGCCTCTCCCGTTGCGGAGCACAGGCTCCAGACGCGCAGGCTCAGCGGCCATGGCTCACGGGCCCAGCCGCTCCGCGGCATGTGGGATCTTCCTGGACCGGGGCACGAACCCGTGTCCCCTGCATCGGCAGGCGGACTCTCAACCACTGCGCCACCAGGGAAGCCCTGCCATCTACTCTTGTGGAGTGAAGCTGTGCCCCGCAGAGAGAGACGGGGCAGCTGAGGGAGAGGCTGTGGTCTGGGGGCCCTCTGGGACATGGGAGTGGGGATACCTGTAGGGTCACTTGTCTAGCAACAGTCTAGACCATAGTCCCAAAGCCCTGTCCTCTAGTATATCAGAAACTGATGTCTTTGTGGCTGAAGTACCCTTTTTGCCCAAACTACATGTCCAACATGCCTGCTGTTACTAGGCTTGTGCAACCTGCAGAATAAATTTTCATCGCTCTTTCAAAGCCCAAGTTTGACAAATAGAAATCGAGTGAATTAGAAATCTGTGCTCATTGTCGTATGAAATTGTAATAGTTTATGTTTCTATTCAGGAAAAGTAGGAGCTTTTGGGTCTCTAACAGTTCAAGTGATGTAAATTTCTGAATGATGTACAAATGGCTCTTTTTTATTATCTACTTGAGTGAGCAAACTTTCTGATTTACAATGACTGTAAGAAAGTGGAATTATTGAGTAGGTAAGCTGGGTAAGGTCCAAGGTGTTTGCCTTTCACCAGCCCTGTGAGTCCTGGCAGCATCACTGGGGGTCACAGAGAGCTGGGAGGGCGTTTCCTACGGAAGCGGTTCTGATCATTGTAAAGCAAAGGGACCTATATCTCCAAGTCTCCAGTAATATGTTATGACTCTTTTCTCATTCTAAATAAATATTAATTTTGGTCTTACATTTGCAATTTTCTGTTCTTCCTCCCTCTCAAATTGTATAAGCTTCAGAGCCTAGAAACCTGGGTCTGTGGCTGATGGGGAATTTCATAAAGCCATACCAAGCATAAAACCTGACAAAGTTAAAGTTAGATTACAGGGGCAAGTCCAAGTTTCTCATTAAAAAGTGAGGTGGGGGAGGGGAGAGAAAAAACTGTGAAATATTTTATGTGGAAGATTTATACAAATTCCATGATTGAAATTTTTTCTAAAAGGGTCCTATTTTATTTTTCTTATCATAGTTATATAACATAAGGAACACGTGATGAAAATCTCACCAGGCACTCTATAAATACCCCTAAATCTCCTGATTGCTGTGCTGTACAAATGTGATGGTTCTCAGTGTGTTGTGATGTAGAAAAGGGGAAGGAAGCAGCTCTGTGCTGTGCACTATCCCCGGGATGCTCTGTTCTGATTTTGGAGCCAGAAGTCCCATGGTGCCCAGTCTTGCAAATAACTCAGACTCACCAAGCTGCCGGGCTATGCGTTTGGAACAATTCCCCTTTGGTCTCTGTTGAGGTTACCTGCTTGTTTGGTACTGGTGACCTTGGCACTTTTGAAGAGGACTGTCCCGTTATGTTCTGGGATGCCCCTCCCTCTGGGTTCGCTTGATGTTTCCTCCAGATTAGATGAAGTTTATGCATTTTTGGCAGGAAGGTCACAGAAACTATGCTGTGTCCGATGATGTGTCTTTTTTAATACATCACATTAGAGGCTCTGGTGGTCGACTGGTCCTCGTGTGGGTAAGGTCGAGTCCAGCAGGCAAAAATAGAATAAAGGCTGCAGATTAGATAACAGTATTGTATTAATACTAATTTCCTAATTTGGACTTTGTGCCATGGTTACCTATGAGAACTTTCCTATTTTTAGAAAGTACACTCTGAAGAGAGAACCAGAACAATAAAGAAAATGGGTTAAAATGCTGACATTTGGAGAATATGGGTGAAGGTATATAGACATTCTTAGTACTATTTTGAAACTTTTAAGTCTGAGATTATTTCAAAATAGAAAGTTAAAAAAGAGTGCAGAGCAAGTCCACTAGACACCACACCAGACTTGAAGGAATGCTTCTGTTTCTGTCTGCTGGGTGTTTTTTAGGTGCTGTTTTATAATCCAGGCGATTTTCTATCAAAGCCACTTTTTGAACCCAGTTTTCAATGGGGAATCCATCAGTCTAGAACAATTATTACAATGAAATTTCTGTGCAAAAATTGAGGGATAATAAAGTACAATTGCCTTTCATTCTCTTTCTGAGTGCGTGGCTTTGAATCAGCTTTCAATTTTGCAAAGATAGACTCAAATATGTCTAAAAATCACGTGCCAAAATACACAACAGAAAGGACTGATTAAAGGACATAAAATAGACACTTGAACTCTTTGGTTCTCATTTCACTGTCACTTTCCCATCCTCTGTCTGCCTTTGGGTGGAAGCTGCTTTCCAAGTTTTGAAAGGAAATCTATGACTAGGTTAGGACAAAATTCCAGGACATCCTGGTGGGACGTCAAAACCAGCAGCGATCCCTGAAGTAATTGGCTTATAGTTGTTCCCCTCACATCTGATGATGTTCAAGATTCTTGTTGTTTTTAACAATTTGCCCGGTTGAACTGGCTGAGGAGACATTTCCTAAGGATCCCAAAGACCACAGTAATTTTTTTTTTAATTGCAGTCCATAACTTAAGACTTTTTAATATCACAAAGTTTGGGTAAATTAGAACGCCAGACAGTACACGCAGTTGCCTGAATGGAACATTTAGATAATCCTGTGGTGACTGCTTTCTCAAAAATGAAATGTACTCTGATCAGTGCCTGGCCGTGAATACTGCATAGCAAGAGATGTAGAAACCCCACCCAGAATGCTAGCCTCTTGACCTGATCAGGAAGGCATTTTGAAGCAGCTAAAGGAGCAGCAGAGCTGGGGTTGACCACATTTGGATCTGCCAACCAGTTCTGTCATTTACTTTGGGTAAAAAGTCACATGTAGCATGACAGCTCTGTAAGGTTGACCAGGTTGTTGACTGCAATAAATGCACATGGCCAAGAAGGTGGGTGCCCAAACCTAGCCCAACTCTGCTTACCCCATTATGTATCTGCAAGGCTGCGCCAGCCCTAGGAAAGGGGCCCTGTTCTCTGATCAGTCCCCTCAGGGGAGGCACATCCACCCAGAGAGGCACCTCCTGGCAGTTGCCTGGAGTATGCAAATGTGCCGACAGCAGCCTGAAGAGACCTCTGTGCATGTCCTGGTTCCTGGTTTCAACGTCCTCATCCCTGAGGTGGCCCTGAGCTGGTAGAGGTTTCAAGATTCAACCCTGGGGTTTTGATGGCCATAGTATTTGAGATAGTAAAGAGGAGGGAAACAGCCAAGTAAAGCCAACGAAAGGGAAACTGCTCAATGTGTTATGATGTGTGAGGGAGATCAGGCCATTTAAATCACGTTTTCAAATAATATTTAATGATATGGAAAAATACAATTAACAGTAAGTAACATTAATAAAAGAAGCAGAAACATATGTTAAAATCATATGGGATTATAGATGTCACAGTACTGACAGTAATTTTCTCTAGGTTATCAGAATATTTACGATTTTTATGTTATTCATTTTACGGGGGGTGTTTTTTTTGTATTTTCCAAATTTTAAGATGATAATATATCATTTTCAGAGAAAAGTGTTGTACTGAACAAATGCTAACCAAAAAGTTCATGTCCTTTGACCAAGGTCTTTGACTTCAAACTGTTTTTCCTAAGGAAAAATTTAGAAATATAGCTAGACATTAATGAGAGAGTTACAAGAATCTGTGAAAAAGGGGAAACAGTCGAGAGAAATGGTTAAGAAAATCAGTTCCTGCCGATGTCACCATGAAACGATGTTTATAGTCTTGTTTTATTTTTAGCCTTCTTTTATGCCCACAAGTCTCTTTGAGACCGTGTGTGCCCGGCTGAGGGAAGAGAGAGGCTTGTTTGCCCTGTTCTAGGTGTAAGCTATGAGGCTGGCATCCTCACTTCCTTTTCAGACATATTTCCTGAGAATGAAGCATGACAATCCAAAATTATTGAAAGAAAACAAGACACAATCTGCACATACTCTAACACCTCAGCTATGTCACTATAGAAATACAGGACACAGAGCCAGCATGAGAGATAAAACTGGAGGGAAAGCTGCCTAAAGTTTCCTCAAAACTTTTCCTCTCCTTCCCTTTGCATCGTAATTCTACAGAGCATCTTATGTTTTATACACTGAGAACATTGCAATGAGCAGATATTTGTAGGATTTTTTTCACATTTTTATTGGTGCATAGCTGATTTACAATGTTGTGTTAGTTTCAGGTGTACAGTAAAGTGAATCAGTTGTACATATACAGATACCCACTCTTTTTAAGATTCTTTTCCCATATAGGTCATTACAGAGTATTGAGTAGAGTTCCCTGTGCTATACGGTAGGTCCTTATTAGTTATCTATTTTATATATAGTGCATATGTCAATCTCAATCTCCCAATTTATCCCTCCTCACCTTTCCCCCTGGTAACCATAAGTTTGTTTTTTACATCTGTGACTCTGTTTCTGTTTTGTAAATCAGTTCATTTGTGCCATGTTTTTTAATTCCACATATAAGCACATATGATATCATATGATATTTGTCTTTCTCTGTCTGACTCACTTCAATCAGTATGACAATCTCTAGGTTCACCCGTGTTGCTGCAAATGGTATTATTTCATTTGTTTTTATCTCTGAGTAATATTCCATTGTACATATGTACCACATCTTCTTTATCCATTCATCTGTCGATGGACATTTAAGTTGTTTCCATGTCTTGGTTATTGTAAACAGTGCTGCAGTGAACACTGGAGTGCATGTATCTTTTTGAATTATGGTTTTCTCTGGATGTATGTCCAGCAGTGGGATTGCTGGATGATATGGTAGTTCTATATTTGCTTTTTTAAGGAATCTCCATACTGTTCTCTATAATGGTTGTACCAATTTACATTCCCACCAACAGTGTAGAAGGGTTCCCTTTTCTCCATACCCTCTCAAGAATTTATTGTTTGTAGATTTTTCGATGATGGTCATTCTGACTGGTGTGAGGTGATATCTCATTGTAGTTTTGATTTGCATTTCTCTAATAATTAGTGATGTTGAGCATCTTTCCATGTGCCTTTTGGCCATCTGTATGTCTTCTTTGGAGAAATGTCTGTTTAGATCTTCTGCCCATTTTTTGATTGGGTTGTTTGTTTCTTTGATATTGAGCTTCATGAGCTGTTTGTGTATTCTGGAGATTAATCCCTTGTGGGTTGCTTCGTTTACAAATATTTTCTCCCATTCTGTTGGTTTTCTTTTTGTTTTGCTTATGGTTTCCTTTGCTGTGCAAAAGGTTTTACATTTAATTAGGTCCCATTTGTTTATTTTTGGTTTTATCTTCGTTACTCTAGGAGGTGGATCAAAAAAGATATTGCTGAGATTTATGTCAGAGAGTATTCTGCCTATGTTTTTCTCTAGGAGTTTTATAGTATCCAGTATTGCATTTAGGTCTTTAATCCATTTGAGTTTATTTTTGTATATGGTGTTAAGGAGTGTACTAATTTCATTATTTTACATGTAGCTGTTCAGTTTTCCCAGCACCACTTATTGAAGAGACTGTCTTTTTTCCATTGTATATTCTTGCCTCTTTTGTCATAGATTAGTTGACCCTAGGTGAGTGCATTTATCTCTGGGCTTTCTATCCTGTACCATTGATCTATATTTCTGTTCTTGTGCCAGTACCAAACTGTTTTGATTACTGTAGCTTTATAGTATAGTCTGAAGTCAGAAAAAAGTATGGAACACTTCATAAATTTGCATGTCAACCTTGCACAGGGGCCATGCTAATCTTCTCTGTATTGTTCCAATTTTAATATATGTGCTACTGAAGTGAGCACAAGATTTTTTGTTGTTGTTTGTTTTCTAGGTCTGTTTAGTCTGTTAAGGGGTATGAAAAACTTGCTGGTATCTTGTGTTTTTGTCGCTGCTATAGACTTACCTGGAGCAAAGTGCACCTTTCTCCTACCTTTGAGGATGAGGAGGACTGGAGGACTGTCCAGGTTGGTGGTGTGGAGGGAAGCTAGGGGCTTTCATAGTCAGAGATTGGAGGGCCTGCTCCCAGGCAAGATGCTGCTGCACAGAAGGGCAATATTCTACAAATGGGGGGCTTCCCTGGTGGTGCAGTGGTTGAGAGTCCACCTGCCGATGCAGGAGACACGGGTTCGTGCCCCGGTCCGGGAAGATCCCACATGCCGTGGAGTGGCTGGGCCCGTGAACCATGGCTGCTGAGCCTGCACATCCAGAGCCTGTGCTCTGCAACAAGAGAGGCCACAACAGTGAGAGGCCCGCGTACCACAAAAAAAAAAAAAAAATCCACAAATGGGGAAGGCCAGATAACTCCAAGTCCTACCTACACCAGTGAATCCCATGGAGTTACAGTGCCAAATGCCAGGTCCCAGCAGCAGAGGGCTCAGGGGGTGGACATGGCTTATAGGGAGCTGGCCAGCCTCAGGTGGACCAGGGGGTCTGAGCCAGAAGCAATTGCAATGACGGCCAGTCACTCACATGTGAAGACAGGGACATCCCCATTTTCCCTGACTGAGTAATCCCTTAGGCTCTCTGGAATTAGGGGAGAGGATGGAGGAAGGATCCCCCCCAAAACATCACAGATCCTGGATTTCTTCCCTAGGCTGGTGAGTGGGAGCTCAAGCTGAATTTAATTTGATACTTTAAAAAAAAAGAGAAAGAACCATGGCATTTTTTTTTTTTTTTTTTTTTTTTTTTGCGGTACGCGGGCCTCTCACTATTGTGGCGTTTCCCATTGCAGAGCACAGGCTCCGGACGTGCAGGCTCAGCGGCCATGGCTCACGGGCCCAGCCGCTCCGCGGCACGTGGACTCCTCCCGGACCGGGGCACGAACCCATGTCCCCTGCATCGGCAGGCAGACTCTCAACCACTGCGCCACCAGGGAAGCCCAGAACCATGGCATTTTATACCCTGAATGTCATGGGAAAATTTATGCTGGTCTTAATAAATAAAAAGCACTTCATACATAAAATAATTTCTAAGCTATAATTAATAACCATATAGCATAAAAACAATCCCCTAAAATCCTAGTCAGAAGGCTGTGCTGAACCATTAAAACCAGGATGGTGGACTCTGAAAGCATGCTTTCTCCTGCCAAACTAGAGTTTAGGGGCTGAGCAGAACTGACACCTCCCAGGGCTGGATGCTGCCCTGTAGGGAGATCCTACATCCTCCCAACAAGTCTTCAGGGCACACTGGAGTTTTCAAGAAGTCAGGGTCTTTTTGCTGAAAATCCCATTGAAACTTCAGAGAGTGATCATGACTTTCCCAAATCTACCCCCTTTTCCTTTTCCCTTGAGGATTCCAGGTCCCCAGTGTGCCTCTCCAGAATTATCCCTTCCACTTACTTCCAGACTTTACAGAAATCCACAGGTCCTCATGCAACACATGGGGGCAGGGGAGAGAGGTAAATGTGTTTCAACCTTGGGAATTTTAGAAAACTAATCTGGTGTGCATGGCATGCTGCACCCCAGTGGAGTCTGGGGGTGCACCCTGTGATCACACACATCAATATCTCTGCTTCGAATATATGAACGGTGCCAGAGCAATAAACCAGGGCTGCCTCATGTTGGTTCAAGTCTGTCAAAAGAGTTATGAAAAATTTTCCATTTCTTGGAGATTTATTGATTCTCGAATTGTGGATAAGGCATCATGGACCAGTATCTAATCTGCCTGCTGGAAATCTGGGACTGGTTGTCCAAATGTTTTCTCAAAATTAATATCTCTAAAATAAATCTCCTGAACATCATCCTTAAAATCCCTTCTTCACCCAAATTCCGCATCTCACTCATTGGTCTCTTTACCAGCCAGTTTGCTGAGGCGAAACCCTCCCTTCTCACATCCCACACGTTGACCTCACCTTGACTTCACCTGCCGGTCATGTCAGCTCATTGCCCGCCACCTCACTGCCCCCACCATGATTCACACCACCATCACCGTAACTATGGATTGGGCTATAGGACTTCCTAACTGGAAGCTATTCCACCATGTTGGATTGCTGATGGAGGAAGCTTTTAAAATAATAAATCAGCTTATGTCACTACCCAGCTTTCCATTCTTCAGTGCTTCCCATGAGTTCTCTTCCAAGAACATCAAAGTCCCAAGCATGGCCTCCCAGTCCAGCTAGTCACTCCATCTCCCAGGCCCTGCTCTCCATTCACACTGGCCCCATTGCCCCTGCTCACACCTGCCAAGCTCTGCCTCACCTCAGGAGATGGTACTTGCTGTTCCTTCAGGGTGGCTCCTCCTTTCTATCTGGTCTCAGCTCAGATGGTATCTCCTTAGAAAAGCCTTTCCTGAAGATTCTTTCTAAGGTGGACCCACCTTCCACCTCCATATCTCCCTGTCACGTGACCTTATTCTCTCAGCTCCAATCTCATTAATTGGAAGTTAATGTTGTTACTGTATTCAATTATTCACATCACCATCGGGAGGTCAGGCCCTTGGGTTTGTGGGATCTACAAGGGCACCGATGATTGGGCATGGGGCAGGCTCTCTGTTCTGCATGACCTACTTCAAAATTCCAGATAGAGGAGACCCCTTGCTGTCGGTTCACCTTCCAATGCAGAGCAACCACCAAGGAGCTTGATCTATGGGTCCTGGGGCTTCCTTCAAAAACTCTGGGGACTTTTAAGTGGGTAATTAAATCTTGAGAGATTGGTCTTGGGCATTTCATTCAGCTCAAAAAATATTATATTCATTGATACTCACCATACAGACCTCAGAAGAGGAATTCATTGCTTAATGATTAAACTTCACATATGTTACAGATTAAAGTCCATATTTCCCATGACATATTTAGATAACACATTTCCCAATTCTTCTGCTGCACAAGCCTATGTTTCTTTTTTTAAAAATCAGATTAGTTATCATCTTGACCTACTATATGTAACCTATTCATCAATTTTTTTAAATTCCATCCAGTGGAAAAGGATGAAAAATTCTTGCATACCTAAAATCATAACGGTTTCTTTGTTTTATATAAGGTGGAAGAGAGTGATCTCAGATTTTTAAAGTTTTATCTGAAAGAGAATTAAATGAATTGACTATGCTTATAGAAAAAACTTTGCATTGGCTTAAAAAAAGAAAGATACATTTCTAGAGACTGTTATTATATGCAGTAATTTAAAACACATATCAAAACTACTTTCCCCTAATATAAAGGATACAGCCTTTTTAAAAATGAAAAGGACATGAAAGATATGTTTCTCATGCCATTTGATGAAATGTTTGACAGAACATAAAACCCCTGAGATTATCTGGATTTGATGTTCTTGGAGGCCATTCACCATGATTTCTGCTTTTGTGGTTGTTTCAGGATAAAGAAAATTATGAGCATTCACCTAATGTGAAAAGTCAGATCTGACCATCTGGCTCTATTTCAACATGATCTTCAAATTTTCTTCTCGGAATTAAAAAGAAAAAGAAGAAATAAAAACCACTTACTGAGTAGATTTATTAATACACTTGAGATCGGGGGGATGGAACTAACTGTATTTACTTCTGAAATAGTTGAGAAACATATTTTCAATCACAATTACGTAGCAAATCCTACAGTAAGTACTCAAATAAATTTAGTGACCATCTTAAAGTTTCTCAGAATACCCCATCCACCTTATTAAATGAATCCCACTGATTCAGAGTTTTTAACAATTATTACTTTACTGGGCTAGAGTTTCTTGTATTTTTCATTTTAAAAAATAGTTTCAAGAAACAAAATGGTTACTGTAAATAAGACTTCAAGTACTTTTCCAACATTTCATATATATATTTTGCATTTTTTTCACCATCATCCTTACCACCATTTATGTCTGGAATCATTTGTTTAAAGCTCACTCTGAGCATATATGTCCTCCCAACATCCTCACAGCAGTTCCATTAGCTGGGTACCAGGGTCACCATTTTTATACATGAGAAAACAGAGGTTCAGAGAGGTTACTTTGTCCAAGATCACACAGCTAGAAAGAGACAGGATTTTTATTCCATGGATTTTATTTCCATCTAGTCTTGGGAAAAAATGCTAGCCACTAGCTTGTATACCTATATGCAAATTTTAGAAATTAAGCCACATTTTAACATCCGCAATATAGACCATTCTTCAGTTCAAAATAACTTTCCCTGAACAAAACAGGATTCACGTGGTCAAGTGTCTTGACTCTCTGTTTAGACCTCTGTTTTCTTAATTGTACTTTTAGAAATACAATATCATATATGCCTACCTGTCTTTTCTTTTTCAATCTGTTTTAGCAGACAGTGTGGTTTTCTGGGTAATAAAAAGACTATCAAAATCCAAATCAACCCTTTCATAATCATCAAAACTCAGATAACTGCAGATTCCAGCAGATCTGCAATTTTGCCCTTGGAGTTAATGGTCAACCCAACATAACAAGTTGGTATGTTGCCTTTGAATTACCAAGAGTGGCTGCTGCCATTATATAAAGCAGTGGTTACTGATGATTGTGTTTAAAGTTTCTTGAACCCTGTGGACCCTTTGTTTTCCATAGAGAGAGGTTGCATAATGGAACATAAGTAAGAAATGAACCATCCATTGCCTTTCTTCTTCTGTGGTGGGCGTGGTGGCTGCTACACTTCTGAGAGATCTAAAGTCAGCAAAAAATATTCACAGATGATGCTTTGCTTTCCACCAAGGTCTAAAAACAGCAGTACCGTGATTAATAAATCTTTCCATGATGAAACTCCTTTATGACATTTATGGTTAAAATATTGTCATATGAAATCCAGTTGAAGCTTGAGTCATTTGGCTTAAAGTAACCCAGATTACTATGTGATAGTTCTTTGGTTATACAGCTACGAAGAGACCAACAGATAATCATGATAGTATTTCAAATGCAAAGTAAATTCAGGGCACTTAGTAGCTTTATAAATTAGGTAGTTAGACTGAGTCAAAAAAAAAAAAAAAAAAGGAAACCTATTTGCTGGCTCTCAAATGCAATAACAACCTCCCCCCCAAAGTTTCTGGGTTCTTCTATGGTTTTCCCTGGCCCTTCAACTGGCTTCCGTGAAGTAGGAGTTTATATAAAAAGCCAGAGGTGAAATACAAGTTGTTTTACCTTATTCAGTGAATGTCAGTTGGGTCCTTCAGGAAGCAAATGCCAAGGCAGAGTTACAAATACCAGAGACATAGTGGAAGTAACACCTCTGACAGATAAAGGAGGGGGCAGGAGTGGGGAGGGAAGCCTTCAGATCATTCTGCAGGTCTCCGGTGATGGGATGAGGGAAGGAAAGAGGCTTGGGTAGGAGGAGCCTCAGCCCGCAGGACAGACCTGAGAAAATAAAAAGAAACTCCAGAGACTGGCAGAAACAGGCAGACCCCAGGATGCTCCATCACTGACCGGAGGCTTCCTGGTCCACTACAAATGCTGCAGCAGATTCCAGAACTGCTGTCTGTTCTCCTCACAGCTGGTCGGCAAGTTCTTTCTTAGAGAAATATCCCAACAGCACACCTCCATGACTGCCATAGAGTATTTTCAGTTAAATTACGTGTTAAATATTTAAACCATTACAATTCAGTCTTACATTTTAATTCAGCCTCTAGTTACAGAGTCCTAGAAAGTCAACTGAGTGGGTAGGACCATGCCTTTTATTAACAAAGATGTTAGGATGTTAATGGCCTCAGTTGTCTCTCTCTGTGTTTCACACTCACATCTCTACTGGTAGCAGCAAATACTCAGCTGACATCCACATCCAGTTTCCATAGCACGATGGTAATTTACTAGTCTTTCAGCTTCTTCTTATTTATTTATTTAATTTTTGGCTGCGTTGTGTCTTCATTGCTGCACGGAAGCTTTCTCTAGTTGCGGTTAGTGGGGGCTACTCTTCCTTGCAGTGCACAGGCTTCTCATTGCAGTGGCTTCTCTTGTTGCAGAGCACGGGCTCTAGGCACACAGCCTTCAGTAGTTGTGGCACGTGGGCTCAGCAGTTGTGGCTCGCAGGTTCTAGAGCTCAGACTCAGTAGTTGTGGTGCACGGGCTTAGTTGCTCCGCGGCATGTGGGATCTTCCCAGACCAGGGCTCGAAACCATGTCCCCTGCATTTGCAGGAGATTCTTAACCACTGCACCACCAGGGAAGTCCCTATTTGAACTTCTTGATGCTACTCGCCATCCATAGAACCATGGCCCCATGAAGCAAACTGCACAATGATCTCCAAACATTTACTTGATTCAAACCATTCCGTTTGGTCTCCTACAGCTGATCATTTGATCTGACCCCAAAGTATCTCAAAAGTAGACAATATGGGGAGGGAACATACAGGACATTTCAATCCCTTTACTTTCCTGGATGAGTCATCCAGTATCTACAAGTTCCCAGCCATGTCAGAAACCAGCTCCACAGGGAGGGATCAACACCTCTACAGCATAGGCCTGTTTATAGCTCAGCCGAAAGAAAGCTCTTCAGATCATCAGGGATCCCAAACCTCTTCAAGTTGAAAGGCACCCCTGCCCCACCAAATGCATGTTTTGCAAGATTCTACCCAACTGATTTTTTTCTAAAAGATATAAATTTTGATCCCAAGTGTCATGCAAAGTCATGAAAAAAAAAGGCTTTCAGAGCAGGTTCCAACATAGCAGAAGAGATGAAACCAAGTTCATACACACTTCATCCCTTACCCTACAAGAGGAGTGGAGATGCAGCTGCCTACTGGGCCTTCCATGACAAACTACCACACTACCACAGACTGAGTGGCTTGAACAAAGAAGCTTATTTTTTCACAGCTCTGGAGGCCAGAAGTTCAGGATCAAAGTGCTGTAAGGGTTGGTGTCTGGTGAGGCTTCTCTTCCTGGCCAGAGAAGGCCACCATCTTACTGTTTCCTGACAAAGTCTTTCTTCCATGTGTAGGCATAAAAAGAGAGTCTGCTGGTGCCTCTTCCTCTTCTTATAAGGACACCAATTCTGTCAGAATCGTGGCCCACCCTTCTGACCTCAGTTAACCTTAATTACCTCTGTAAAGGCCCTATCTCCAAATACAATTTGGGGGGAGGAGGAGGGCTCAATTCAGTCCATAACAGGGGGTGCAGAGCAGTTAAGTACTGTGAAACAGGGAAACCCAAAAGATCTGAAATCTATCTGTAGTGTCACCAGCCACATTGATGAATCACAAATGAGGTCAGGAATTAAAACAAATAACACTTCCTCAGTTTTATAGGTGTGTATATCCTCATTGCCAAGGTGAAGCCTTGAGAAGGGCATACATCAAAATAAGCCCTTGGCTCACTTATTAAGACAGTAAATTCCTCTCCTTTTTTCTGCCCAATGCTGAGGACCACATGGACCAAGCTTTTTGTAAGAAGATGGATCCAGGTCTCCACCACCCATTCAGCGAGTCTAGAGTTCATGGTGCCGGGACACAGAGGTAAGAGTTCACACGTCTTGTCTAGAGAAGAATCGGATTACCCATCAGGAGAACGTGAGTTTCAGGTTGCTTCTGTAGCTTTTGGTGTCTCTGACACATGGGGAGGCAAGGATAAGAGTACTTTCCTCTGCAACTGCTAAGACTATTTATTTGAGGGGCAGATAATTTATCCAAACCATTTATCAGATGCTCTTCTGTGGTGCTGCGGTAGCATCTAGTGTGCATAATAAGGTGGCCCGGAGCCCTTATCAGTTATAACTGTGAGCAATAACCTGGATTTACGTGCAGGAGGGCGGGATTGTAGATGCGGAGAGAAGATGGGTCGGTTTCCCTCACTAGTGTCCAACCACCCCTGTCAGTCACAGCTGCTCATTCCTTGTTAAGTAAAGGGGCCGGCATGCTGAGTTAGGGGTGAGAAGGCGTGATGACAGAGAAAGACGGTACCATCTTTCCACACAGGGTTACTCTAGCGTCTCAGTTGTCCGTTGGTGACATGACGTGCACACATGTTTGGAGATAAAAAGGGAGGGATCACAGGAGGAATCCAGGGGTGCACAAGGCTCTCTGACTCACTGAGATGCACTCCCTAGCATCCTTTTCTCCTAGTCGGGAAACACAGGCAAAGTAAGAGTTGTCTGTGATGATAGGATAATAAAATGAACAAAGCTTTGGCTATGAACACAGCTGATGTCCGATTCACTGTTAGTGAGGCATGCATCATACATGATGTAACTGTGAATCTATTTTACCAGATATGTTCATGTCCTTGCACACATGTTCTATGCTCTTGCCTGGCATCTCTCCAGAACAAGTAGTACATGACTATAAGACAAAGGGGTACAGGTTAGGAGTACAGCAGTCTGTTCCCATGGAATAAAAAGGTCACAGTAGGTTTACATCAAGATTCCAACTGTGTCTTAGCCTCACACCATTGTGCTCCCACAAGCATAAGCCAGCCCTGGGCATTCAGCTCCTGGCAGGCAGGGCTGCTCTCACCCCTTCAAGGGAGAGACTTCCTACTGCCCCATACCTATGCTCTGTTAGCAGACAGGGAAGCCCAAGAGAGATGCCCCTTGTTCCCCCAACATATGTCTCCATCGGGTGGGACCACTCTGCATCATTTCCCAGGGCTGCCCAAGGTGTGCACCCCAGGGGGCCACAATGGCATGCTCTGTTGGCTTCCTCCTCTTCCCTGTCTCTCGTTCTGCCTGCTCACAGCTTCCTGGGATTACTTCCCAGTAAATTGCTTGTGCCCAAATCCTTGTCTCAGGGCAGTTTCAGGAAGATTCCAACCTGAGGCAGAATCAATTTATCTTTCTCCATATTTGTTCCTCTTTCACAACCATTAGAAATTTTCTTTTTCTGATCAGTCGTTGTAAATTCAGATTTCATTCAACGAGATGAACATTCATAATCACCCGGTTACCGGGATGTTAGGATGTAATTTCAGAGAAATCTACTGTCTGGTGCCAGGATGCCAGGCAATTTGCAAGAGAATGTTCATACTCCGCCCTCAAAGCCCGGCTCTGAGCCAGAGGCTATGGGTTTCAATTGGGGAAGATACATTTTCATCCTGTCACTGACTTTTCACAGGGATTATCTTGGATCAAATGTTTCGTGCCCTTTGTGCTTTTTTTTTTTTTTTTTTTTTGCGGTACGCGGGCCTCTCACTGTTGTGGCCTCTCCCGTTGCGGAGCACAGGCTCTGGACGCGCAGGTTCAGCGGCCATGGCTCACGGGCCCAGCCGCTCCGCAGCATGTGGGATCTTCCCGGACCAGGGCACGAATCAGTGTCCCCTACATCAGCAGGCGGACTGTCAACCACTGCGCCACCAGGGAAGCCCTGTGCTTTAGTTTTTGATTCATTGCCTTTAGATATGTTTAAGTCAATCCTTTCTAGAAATAATATTTCTTTGCAATTTGAAAAATCACAGGATAAATAAGAATGCATCCTGATTTCTTAGATTTCCCCCATAGAGTTCCTATCTGCAAACGTGAATGACTTTCATATTTCTTCTCTTTATAGTTAACCACAACCAAAAGCACACTTGTAACTCAATGTAGGACACTCTTTCCTTTATAAGCTTCAGTTATGCAACCCAGTCATACAAATAAGCCCCAAGATTTATAATCAGTTTACCCTTTGTATCCTATTTCTGGCTTTGTTTATGCTAGCTTAGTCTCCATCAAAATGATGTCCAAATTAATTGGGCGTTTGTCTTAACCTACCAATGACTTCATTCCACTGTGGACATGTATATAATGTATTTACGACACACACACACACACACACACACACACACACATGCACACAGAGTTGTGGGTTTGTTGTTTTTCTGTAGGGGTCTGTACTTTCCTTTATTTATAATTATTTTTGGAACTTCATTTTGAAAGTTCACTTATTTATCATCTTCTAAAAACACACCCTAATGGAATACCACAATGGCTTTAAACCATTCTCCAGTCTGAAACTCATCCTTGATAATAGGCTAGCTCTGACACTGAAGGAAGAAACTGGAGGAAAGTAACGTCAAGGAACCACATGAGTAACTTGACTTTCTCCACGCCATCCCCTCGTATTCTTTCGAGCTCAGAGTTTTTGCCCGAGTGAGTCTGTATCCCATGCCTCTCAGAGTTCCCTGCCCCCAAATAAGGAACAGAGGCCGTTAAAATGTGGAAAATTAAGAAAATGCAGAACACATCATTAACTCATATAGTCAGGAAGCTGTGGCAATCTTTCCTTCTCCTCACATAAGGCCCACTATAAATGAAATATATATTTTAATTATTTCCAGTTTAGATATTCCCAGTGCACAGTACACAACCTCAACGGCTCGCTGTAGAAGAAAGGAAAGTTGGGCGGCGAGAAAGCAAGAAGAAAGTTGCACTTAATGCAGAACAGTTGCAAGGCATCGTCACATCGCCCTGAGCAAAACTCTTCCTTTAATTTTGTAGAAAAAGCAATTGATTTCCCCTACGTGCAGCGTCTGTATTCAGATTCTGTTTACTCATGAGCTGTGACAGGTTTACCCAAAGCAGCTTTGCAAACCAGCTGTCCTTCACAACCTCTGTGGTTATAATTCTTTTAAGTCGCAGGGATAACTTAAAATGTCCACAGCCCTCCGGGATGCAACGCAGGCAGCAGGAACTGTTGACATATTTTATTTTTTATGTAGCATTTTCAATTACAGAGAATGGCACAGCCATGAACCTTCATTCAAGCCTTCCCTCACTTGACAGTCATCGGGAAACATAAAGCATCAAAGTCCCTTCAACTCAGCCTCTTTCCAGAAAACTCTGCCAACTGGCCAGGGATGCCAATCCTGACTCCATGAAAACCAAGCTGGAGCCCTGAAAACACAGAGCCTATGCCTTTCCAGTGACACCACGGGGGGGGCGTCACCCCCAGGAGGGACTTGGTGGAAATCGTGATGCAGGTGGGATATCACTTTCAAACTCTTTAAGCTACTCAGCCAGTTTCTGCCTGTCCTTAAAAAAAAAAAAAAAACAGATTTCTTCAAAAGTTCTTGTAACTTGTTCTTGTTTTTCAAGCTTAGTAACTCTCTACTCTAAAATTTTATCACAACAATCGCTTATGTTAAATATTCTCCACATCTGCTTTAGCAGTGGCGTAGCGGGGTAGGGTGGGGGGTGGCATTTAACATCCGCCTTGTGCAAGACAGATTTAGTACTTTGAAGAATCCAGGAAGGTTCTCCTTATTTTATAAAGGTGTTTACAAGCACTGCTTTGGCCTGCAGCCAACTTATGATGATTAAATAAACGTATACTGGTATTCTACCTAACTAGGCCCTAGTGGGAACGTATCCTAGAAAATTAAACTGTCAGGGAGTAGAAATAAAATGGTCACAAAGCATCACAAAATGCTTGGGGAGAAGTGAGATGGATGGAGGCTTAGTACCGCTCCCTCTCCCCCAGGAGTGGTGTTCTCTGGCTGCTGGAGTCCTCACGATTCCCAAATTCCCATTTCCCTCTGTGCATCTGAGTCTTTGCACGGACTGTTCCAGGAGCCCAGGGTGTTCCCTGTCTCTTCCCAGCTTGGGAACTCATCCTCCAAGACCTGGATCAGAGAGACCTCCGGGAAGGGGCAGCACCCCGCACAGCTGCGGTGCAGCTGAAGCATCATAGGAGACCCTCACCCTGTGACCTCTGACGATTCTGTTCCTGTATCCTTTCTCCCCAGCAGCCAAGTCCTCAGCGAATGCACATGTCTGCCACTCACTCTCCTTAGTATCACAAGTCCTCTGCCAGGTGCCATGTGAAGAAAATTTGTTAAATGAACAAAGATAGACTAACAGTAGAAATACATACATATATACCTATGTATACTCATATCCTAGTTTCATCGCGTAAAAGAGTTCAGATTGGCTGCAAGAAGAGATTCTTCCAGCCTCTACTCAATTCACTGTGAGAAGCAACTCATAGTTTTCCTTTTTCTGGACGGAAGACCAGCATTTTTCAGAAAAATATCTGCTTCAGAAATAACCACTATAGTGTCAAAGTTCTCTTTAAAATACTCATCAAAAACTTTTTAACATGTTTATTGGAGTATAATTGCTTTACAATGGTGTGTCAGTTTCTGCTTTAAAACAAAGTGAATCAGTTATACATAAACATATGTTTCCATATCTCTTCCTTCTTGCATCTCCCTCCCTCCCACCCTCCCCATCCCATCCCTCTAGGTGGTCACAAAGCACTGAGCTGATCTCCCTGTGCTATGAGGCTGCTTCTCACTAGCTATCTATTTTACATTTGGTATAAAATACTCATCAAATTTTTGGCACCATTGGTTGCTTGCATATACCATTTTTACTTGGCTTACAGACTCTCCATTGGAAAAAATGTCCATTTGAATATGTGTATAGGTATGTGTGTGTGTGTGTGTGTGTGTGTGTAAAATCATCAACACTTCCCAAATAACCAGGGTCAGGACAAAATGGGTTTGATTTCCTAGAATAAATAAAAACATAACATATGGAGGCTAATGCTCAAGTCTGTCATTAGAAAAGAAAAAGGAGAAGGAGGAAGAAGGAGGAGGAAGGAAAGGAAAGACTTATTAATCGAAACCTCCTCTGACCCCATGTATAATGTTCACTAAAGCTAACGTTTATCAAGCCCTTGTAATCCAGGAAATTTTAAAAGTACTTTCCATGTATTGTCTTATGCAATCCTCACCCACACTCCATGAGGCAGGTCCTACATCACCCCATTATTACCCATGAGACAATGGAGTCACAGAGGGTGACCTGCCCAAGGTCACCAGCTAATAAATGGTAGCATCAGGGTTTGAACTGGGGCTCCTGGCTCCTTGAAAGAAGGCTCCAAACATGCCTTCTCAATGTCCTCACCTTTCACTCCCCCTTCACCAACTCCACACTGACCTCTGACCCCATTATTCTAATGGAACAGCCCTGGTGGGTCAGTGATAACTTCCATGTTAGAGGGGATATTACTCAGGCCTCATTAGACTTGACCTCTTGGTCAAATTCAGTCCTGCTGACCTGCACATCTTGCATACCTTTATTCTGGGGTACAGTTCTTCCCTGTTTTCCTCCTACTTCTCTGCCGGCTCTTTCTCTGGCTCCCGTCCTAGTGTCTTTTTCTTACCACACCCATTTAAAAGTTGATGTTCCTCAGGGGTGGTCCCAGGTGTCCTTTATTTTTCCCTCTTATGCAGTGTTCTCACCCTAGTGTCTAAGGCTCGAATCATCTCATCTAATTCCCAGTTTCAATGACCACCTATGGATAAATAACACATAAATGTATAGTGCCAACCCGGACCTCAGACCTACTTCCTGAGTTCCAGACCATATCTTGCAGATCCTGCCTGAAAGCTCCTCCTGGATGTGGGGAAGATACTTCAAACTTGCTCATCAGATCTGTATTGCTGAACCTGCAGCGATGCCTGGCACACAGGCGTGCATTCTTGTTGAAAGAGTTAAGAAATAGATGGACGAAACTCAGATGTCCTAAACCAAGCTCATGATCCCCTGTCGCCCCAAACCCATCCCCTCCCAGGGTTCCTTCCTTCCTGAATGGCACCACCTTTGAGAACTCTGTTTTCCTGTGTCATCTCAGCACTGGCTTCTGTCAATTTCATTTTCTAGTTACGTTTCAAGGTGATCCACTTTGTCCACTTACACAGCCGTCTACCTGTGCTCCCTCCGTCTCTCCCTGGGCTACCACACAGGTACTTCTAACTGGTAAACCCACATCCACTCGCACTGTTTCCTATCCATTTTCCACAACACTGGCAGAGTGGTCTTCTCAGAAAATAAATCTGATTGTTGGCCAACAGGGTTAGAACTGCTCAGGGGTTTTTTGCTGCTCTTATAACTAGGACCCAAATCCTCAGTGTGACCAATGGGACTCTGAACTGTCTGACTCCTGCCTGAATCTCCAGGCACTCTTGTTACAGCTAAGGTTTTAATCCCCTGTGGAGACCAAGCTCCCTCCTGCTTGAGGGGGGGCCTTCACGTATGGAATTGCTAAGTCCCTGAGCATCTCCCAATACTCTTCTTCAATGAGTTGATTCCCACTCATTCTTCTCTAGTTTTCTGGGCTGTTTCCATCCTCTTATTAAGGCTCTAAGTGGTCATATTACATTTATTTATGCGATAATCTAGTGAATAGCTGTCTTTCCCATTTTACTATAAACTCTATGTAGGTAGGAAGTTTGGTTTTTTTCTGCTTAATTTTATTCTTATTTCTTGTCACAATGCTTGTCCAATAAAGAATTATTGTAACTATTGAAGGAATGTATTGATGAGAAATTTATAAAGGAAGATCAACACCAAACATGGGTTGAAAAGTTACTAGAGTTAGAGAAATATAGAAAGAGTACAAGAACCATACAAGCAGAGAAGAAGGTTACCTGTAAAGGAAAAAAATTCTAGACTGGGCTCATTAATACCTGGAAACAGTTTTTGCCAGGAGATACTGCAATGCTATGTTAAGCTTTGAGGAGAAAAATTGTAGTCAAAGCAATCTAGTAAAGATTTCATTGTATTATTCAAGTATAAAGGCAACAGAAACTCTTCCCCACACATACGGAGCAGAATCACAAGGTTCATCATTGTTCATTTTTGTCGGTTGATAGTGTTCCTCCACTGTGCAGGAGGTGGGAAAAGGGCAGAATAATCAAGGAAGCAGAAAAATAAAATGAAATAACATAAATAAAACCTAACATGTCTTTCATGCTAATACATTTGAAAAATAAATCCATTGAAGCGAATGATTACTCTCAGGTTGAATACAAAAGCAAACCCCAACACACTGGAACTAAATGATTAGAAATGTTTGCAAGCAGAAAGGAGGAGAAAAAAGATCTAAATGTAAGACTTAAAATTATAAAACTATTAGAAAAAACATAAGGGAAAAATTTCATAACCTTGGATTTGGTCATGATTTCTTGGATCTAATTCCAAAAGCACAGGCAACAAAAGAAAAAAAAATAGATAAATTAAACTACATCAAAATTAAACTGTGTATCAAAGGACACAATGAACAGAGTGAAAAGGCAACCCATGGAATGGGGAAAGTATAGACAAATCATGTGTATGATAAAAGGTTAATATCCAGAATATGTTAAAACTCCTATAACCCAACAACAAAAAACAAACTTCCAAGTTAAAATGTGGGCAAAGGGCTTGAACACTCACTTATCCAAAGAAGATACACAGGGACTTCCCTGGTGGTGCAGTGGTTAAGAACCCGCCTGCCAATGCAGCGGACACGGGTTTGATCCCTGGTCTGGGAAGATCCCACATGCCACAGAGCAACTGAGCCCATGCACCACAACAACTGAGCCTGCGTTCTAGAGCCTGTGAGCCACAACTGCTGAGCCCACGTGCCACAACTACTGAAGTCCGTGCGCCTAAATCCTGTGCTCTGCAGCAAGAGAAGCCACTGCAACGAGAAGCCCGCTCACCGCAATGAAGAGTAGCCCCCACTCGCCGCAACTAGAGAAAGCCCGTGTGCAGCAACAAAGACCCAATGCAGGCAAAAATAAAATAAATAAATGAATAAATTTTAAAATTTATTTTAAAAAAACAAAGAAGATACACAAATGGCCAAAAATCACATGACAAGATGCTCAACATCACTAATCATTAGGGAAATGCAAATGAAAACCACAATGAGATATCCCCTCAAACCCATTAGGCTGGCTACTATCAGATAAACAGAAAAGAACAAGTATGTGTGAGGATGTGGGGAAATTGGAATCCTTGTACAAGCTTGGTGGGAAAGTAAAGCGGTGTGGTCACTATGGAAAACAGGATAGCGGTTCCTCAAAAAATTAAAAAGAGAATTACTATGTGATCCAGCATTTCCATTTCTGGATATAAACCCATATGAATTGAAAACAGAGACTCACAAGAGATATCTGTACACCCACATCCATGGCAGCATTATTCAAAATAACCAAGAGGCAGAAGCAACCCAAGTGCCTACAGATGGGTGAATGGATAAACCAAATGTCTTATATACATACAATGGAATATTATTTAGCCATAAAGAGGAAGGAAATTCTGACACCTGCTACAACGTGGAAGAACCTTGAGGACATTGTGCTAAGTGAAAGAAGCCAGTCACAGAAGGGCCAATATTGTATGATTCCACTTATAAGAGGTATCCAAAGTAGTCAAATTTATAGAGATGGAGAGTAGAATGATGGTTTCCAGGGGCTGGGGGGAAGGGAGAATGGAGAGTTATTGTTTAACGGGTACCGAGTTCAGTTTTGCAAGATGAAAAGAGTTCTGGAGATGGATGGGTGGTGATGGTTGTACAACAATGTAAATATACTTAATGCCACTGAACTGTACACTGAACAACGATGACAAATTTTGTCATGTGTATTTTACCACAATTTTTTTTAAAGAAGAGAAAAAGTATACCATGTAAATTAGAAGTAAAAAGAGAGCAAGAACCAAGAAATTAATATCTGACAAACTCAAGGGAAAATGATTTAAATTGGAGAGAGAGGCCTACTTTATAATCATCATGATGATAGTCCTCTATCGTGAAGAGAAAACGATTCGAATTTTCTGTACCCCAAGTAACCTGACATCAAAATAGAGAAGCAAAACCTGTAGAATCACAAGGAGAAAGGGAAAGAAACAGAACTCTAAACCAATAATTGGAACCTTAAACACAACTTTCTTAGTTCTGGGCAGATCAAGTAGATAAAACATCAGAAAGAAGACTTTTTAATTAAATTGAGGCATAGTTTACATACAGTAAAATGCATAATGAATTTTTACATATGTATAAACTTATGTAATCTCCATCCAGGTCAAGAAACATACAGACATTTCCCCTCTCAGAAGGTCCCCTCATGTCCCTTACCAGTCCATCTCCAAGGTAACCACGTCCTGACCTCTACTGTCAACCACAGAACAGTTTCGATTGCTCTGCGATTTCATATATAGAGAATTATGCAGTGTGTAGTCTTTTTAAGATCCATCCATGTTGTTGTGTATATAAACAGTTTGATCATTTGTATTGTTGTATACAATTGACTGTATGAATATAACACAGATTGTCTTGTGCAAGTATTTAATGAACATATATTGCTTTCATTTCTCTTGGGTATATACCCAGGAGTCGAATGGCTGGGTTTTAGGGTGAGTGTACATTTATCTTTGTTAGAAATTGCCAAACCATTTTCTAAAGGGTTTGTAAACTCCAAGACAGGAATCTCTGAGAGTCCCAGTTGCCCCACGTCCTTGCGAACGCATGGTGTTGTCTTTTCCGTAGAAGTGCACACGATCTCACTGTGTTTTAATTTGCATTTCCCTGATGAGTAACAATACTTGAACACCTTTTAGTGGATTGATTGACCATTTGGATACTTTCTTTTGAAGTATCTGTTGTAGTCTTTTGTCCTTTTCTTAAAAATTGGGCCATTTGTCTTTTTCTTATTGATTTATATTTCTTTATATATTCTAGGAAAAAGTTCTTTGTCAAATATACTTATTGAGAATACAGTCCGTTTCTTGCCTTTCACTTTCTTAAAGTGTCTTTCTTTTTTTTATTATTTTTTTATTACTTTTTTTATTACTGTCTTTCTTTTTTTATTACTTTTTATTGGAGTATAGTTGCTTTACATTGTTGTGTTAATTTCTGCTGCGCAGCAAAGTGAATCAGCTATACATATATACATATCCCCTCTTTTTTGGATTTCCTTCCCTTTTAGGTCACCACAGAGCATTGAGTAGAGTTCCCTGTGCTATACAGTAGGTTCTCATTAGTTATCTATTTTATACATAGTAGTGTATATATGTCAATCCCAATCTCCCAGTTCATCCCACTTCCTTTTCCCCCCTTGGTATCCATATGTTTGCTCTCTACATCTGTGTCTATATTTCCACTTAAACCTGTCTTTCAATGACTAATAATTTGTAATTTTGATGAAGTCAAAATCCCCAATTTGTATTCTTTTGTGGTTAATGCATTTGCATCTATTCCAAGAACAGATGCAAGGTCTCAAAGGCAACCTTCAATATTTTCCTCCAGAAGCTTTGGAATTGTAGTCTCATATTTAGAACTATGATCCCTTATACTTATTATCCATTTTACTTATTAGGAGCAATTGAGCCAAGAGGTATAAAAGGTATCAAACTCTACTTAAAAAAATAAGAAAATAAAAGTTTTTATACATCAATAAAAACTTACAAGATGACCATAATTTAGGCCACCCCAAATTCCTCAATCAGTGCTGAAAGCATGAATAACAAAAACCACATTCTGTGTCCACAATGCAATAAAATGAGAAATAAATTTTAAAACTTTAAATATACTTGGAAATCTAAAAAATTCTCTCTTATACACATTGGATGAAAAAGAAAATTGGCATTTCAAAAAGAAATCTATAGAAAATAATGACACAAATTGTTTTAAAATCTTGGGAACAAAGTCAGTTTTGCACTCAGATAAAAGTCACTTTAACTCAGAAAAAGAAAAAGAAAGGAAAGAAGGAAGGAAGGGAGGGAGGGAAAAGAGAAAGAAAAGAAAAGAAAAAGGAAAAAGAAAAATAAAGAAGGGAAAAGTGAAGGAATTACTACTGATAACAAAGAAATATGTGAATTTGAAATCAGAAAAGCCATTCTCTCCCCTTTCCCTCATGCTAAAAGACCTGGAGACCCACTGAGCATCCCTTAGAATCAGGGAGCCCCGTGACCCTGCTTTGGGTCCTGTGATGGGGTCAGAGCATGTGGATGCTGCTCTGCCCTCTTTCTTCCTTCTCCCCTTGAACAAGGACCCAATGGCCATCTTGCCACCATGTTGAAATGGCCAGAAGAACCTGAGAGAATTTAGTCCTGACAGACGTGAACTAAAGACAGGGCACCAGCAACCATCTACCTCTTGACCCCTTGATTTGTGAGGAAAAAAAATTACAGCTGCAGAGACTGAAAGCATTCTTCACTGACAAGAGTGAGTAATGAGGTGAGGATGGGGGTCATATCCATGGGAAGGATTTGAGTTAACACATAGATACAGGTACAAATGGGAATTTATTTTATGATGAAGATGTATCCAGTCAGTGGTGGTAAATTGGAACAACTTCATAGCCAGTTGGAGTAAAGGAAAGAATCAAGATGAAGCATTTCCCAGCTTCTTACAATAAAATATAGTCTAAAGTATCAACCTGGAATTTTGCCAAGCAAAAATTAGTATATGTTATTCTCTCCTGAAACACTCCTCCCAATATTTAGAAAGAAATCCCTGACTTAATGTCCACTTTTTAAACAATTGTAACTGCAGACCAAGTATAGAACAAGTCAATGGGAAGCATTACACTGGCTTATTGTACATTTAAAATCAGAGCCCCCTTAAACTGTATTAACCACAAAGATGAATTTGTATTAACCACAAAGATGACTCAGTATTTCCCTGAAGTGAAACCAGAAAGGAAATAATTTTTTGTTGCTGTGTTTATATTTCTGAAACAAAGGCATGCATCTTTGTGTTTTTATTTTCTAGTTTTCTTAAGAGTATTCTTCAATCCTTATAAAGTGACTCATGCAGTACTACTTTAAAAGATTTTTTTTCAGAAACAGTTAAGATATAATAGAAAATATATGTTTTTTGAATTTATGTTAATAGTTGCTAGAAAAACCACCTGGGCCTGAGCCTTTGGGGATGAGATATTGCAAACCACCATTTCAATTGTTATTACTATTTCTATGCTTGTGAGCCTTATTGGTAATCTTCCTCTAAGACCAATCTTGACAATAATAGTTTCTTAGAAAATT